>NC_082345.1:1207500-1507500 GCF_027477595.1 Haemorhous mexicanus | reverse complement strand
AAGGATTTGTGAGCCAGGTGAGGTGTTGTGTAGGGTGTCCTACTTCTCAGGGACCCAGAAGAGGCTGAGCTGATGCTTCATGCAGACCACACCGTGGGAGAGAGTACTGCAAGGATGATCCTCCAAAACCTCCTCCCAATGTGTTCTCCTGGAAAAAGAGGACCAAATGCATTGCAGCACTTGATGCTGTCTTGACATAAAAGCATTTAGATTCTGAAAGATTTGGGTGCTGTTGTTCACTGTTAATTTGCACTGCTTGGTAAAAAAATGGAGAAAACGACATAATGGGTAAAGGAATAGTCCTAAGAAAAGATATTAAGAAAGTAATGGCCAAAAAAGTGGATCTCCAGAGAGCTTAACAGGATTATGAGAATGAGAAAGTTGCCTTTTTGCCTGTTGAATGATTGTTGCCCTGCTGCCAGTGCAGTTCAGCCTGTCTCTGAGGTCTCAGCCTGGCTGTTCCTGCTGTTGTTTGAAGGAATTGTTACAGGTCAGGTGCTGTACCTGACTGTTGACTCAGGTGTTGGCACAGTGTCTGAAGGAGAGCTGGCTTGCCCAAATTCTGAGGGAGGTGAGAGCAAATGGGATTCCTGGTCAGATTGTGCAGTTCCAGGAAGCTCTGTGCTCTGGGAACCGTCTGCTTTTCTGGGTAAGAGTCAGAGTTCCTGCCTCTCTGGGCTTTCTGCCTTCAAGGGACTCAAACTGAAATGCAGTGGGTGTGTTTCTTCACTTGTTCAGCTGGCTGCTCCCTCTGCACTGCTTATGGATTTATGAGAAGAGCCTGGTTAAAATCCTTTCCCATTCTGAGATAAAAACTGTTGTTAACCCCAGCAAATTTAACAAACTGTTTTGAAGTGGTTGTGTTACCACCGCTGAGGAGGCAGCAAAGAGAATCATGAAAGCAGAAATCAGCACACTGATGGCAGTTTTAGGAAAAGAAGCTTCAAATGATAATTATGGTCCCCAGGACAGTTTATTGTACCATAATTACCCTAATGAAAGTGACCTGAGGAGCCTGGAGTCCAGGGAAAGCAGCTGATACCACGGGAAGAGGGAGCTCTCTGTGATTCTTTGCAGGGATAAAGCCAGAGATACAGCTGTGTTCTACACACTCACTTCAGCCCCACTGACATCCCTGCTCCTCTGTAATTGTTTTCTTGAGCTGGGTCCTGCACTGTGGATAATTGCAAACACTCCTCTGTGGTTTTTATTCTGATCCATCTCCTCTGTGATGCCTTTATTCCTAAAGCTTGATAAGAGTGCTAAGAGGTTGCCAGGTAAAATTAGTTTCAGGACCTCATTGGGTGGTGCTTTTCCCGTTGGAGCATTCACTGTCAGAAGAATAAAGGGATGAGTTAAGAAGAGTAATTGTTGTTTCATCAGATTATGTATTAATTCAACCAAACTAATGCACTCGAGTATCTAGACAAGCCTTATAATTGGGGATAGTTGGAACAAGCTTTTAGCTATTCATGTGCTCCTGCTCTAAGTTAATTTTACATCTAAGCCATTAAGCAAAAAAAAATTCAACTAAACCTGAACAAAAACAACTAATCAATAAGAAACAGGTCTTTGTTCTTGAAAGACATCTTGAAAATTAGGTTATTTACAGAGATGGAGATACACTTCTTCAAAAGCTTGGGACTGATTTTGTCTCTTTTTCAAAATGCATGCAGGGGGTGAGAAGTCCAAGGCACTGAGATCTCTTGCAGAAGCACCTTTTTAGATCAAATAATAATTTTGCAAATCACTTGATCAGTATTCTGGACTACCTCTGTTCCAGTCTATTCCATATGCACCCAGCACAGAGGAGCAGGATTTCACCTGGGGGTCTGCAGCAGGGGACAGTGCTTTCTGAGTTGTTAGGAAGGAAAATGGAGCTTTAAATATGGCTCTTTGAACTCTCCCTGGCCTCTGAGCAGCAGTTGAAATGCCCAGAAGGAAGCACAGGAAGACAAAGGAGGGAGTGACTCAAGGCTCTGCCTGCTTTGCAGCCCTTTCTCGTTGTTCAGCCCCTACCTGTGAATAAAAGGGGAGTGATGTGCCAGAGATCTGCATTCCTAATTTCCCTGCTGTTCTTCAGGATGATTCACACCACAGGAGCTGTCAGAGAGAAAATTACCTCTGTTCCAGCCAGAACCAGTCCAAAACCCCGTGGCACATGTCTGCAGCTAGTCGTGGCTTATCAGAGAGGCTCTGCAGTCCCTGGTGCAGGGCAGCATTTAGCCTTTGCTGATGGGATCTTTCTAGGATAGTGAGTGTTTGAATGAGCAAGTGTTTGTGGCATCAGTGACTTGCTGGCTCTGATCTCTCACATTGCTTTTATGTATTAAAGGAAAATCAGTGTGACATCTCTCTAGTTGTGATGGTGATTAATTTCTGATGATCAGCTTCTGTTCTGAGGTTCAGCAGTTGTGTGTTTCTGGAGCTTGTACAGGTGTGTTAACCTAAGTGTCCAAGAGATTTCATGTGCTCATTTTCTGTACCTTGTACTGCTTCTTAAACTTAAATCTTAAACAGAATTTCAAAATATGCTGTTTCTTGTATAACAGCACTATGGATATGTTTGTGTGCACTTCATGAATATTTTGCCAGCTACTTAGAGGTTAGTTGCCTTTAACCATCATGTCATTAAATATCCCCACAGAGAAGATATTAAAGCTTGTCCTTGTTCACTGATGCAGAATAATTTTAAATCAGTCTGATTCATTATTTTGATACACTTTATTTCTGTCTCTGTGTTCCTTCAGGCTTCCGACTTGATTATCACCCCAGCTACAACGTTCAAGGAGAAGCCAGACCCCACTGGTCTGGTGTTTGGAACTGTGTTCACTGACAATATGCTGACAATTGAATGGTCCTTGGCTTCAGGATGGGAGAAACCCTGTATTAGACCTCTAGAGAACCTCTCAATTCATCCAGCTGCCTCAGCTCTGCATTACGCTGTAGAAGTGAGTAGTACATTGATTTGGAAACCAAATGTTTTTTGTTTTATTAGCTCTGGAAGCCCCAGCTTTGTAATACAAGGAGTATTACTGCTTTAAGTTCATTAGTATTGAGTTACATCTTGTTCTGTTAGCTGCTGTTCTTCCAGAATAATGGCAGTATTTACAGCAGGGTTATGTGTGACACAGAAGCAGCTGTGCCTGGGGATGCCAGCACACCTAAAGTCCTAGCCCAGGGAAGGTGAGCTCTTTCTTGAGTGGAGATAAATTTATTTGAAAAACCATTCTTGTTTGGTCCAGTTACTGTCTCTGATGTGTGTCAGACCATGAGCTTCTCAGGGCAGCTTTAATCTGGGGGCTGAACATGCTCTCTGTAAAAGTCACTTGCAGCTGGTTTAAAGGTTGGTAGCTTGGATTGCAGATCAGGCTAGGCAGGTGCTTGTTTGAAACTCTGAACCAGTCCCTGGAGCTCAGAGCTGGATCTGCACTCAGCATATACCAGTGTGTTTGAGGAGAGCAGACAGCAGGGAGCCTGGGGAAGTGGAATGTTAGGTTGGAAACCAGCGTGGTTAAAGTTTCTGTGCTTGGCTGACTGCTGCCCACAGCTGCCTTTGGTGCCTGTAGAGCAGCTTGGGCTGTGCTCACACCTGTGGGGAGCCCCAGCAGGGCACAGAACCTGAAATGGAAGCCCACTTCTCCCACTTCTGGGTAGGTGGGAGTGTCTCCACTGCAGTCTGTGGAGTTGCTTGTGCTGCTTTTATTATTTCTTGTATTTTTCCTTTAATTTTTTTTTTTTTGTATTTTAACCATGGGTACAGGGGAAGCTTTCCTTGCTTTTTTTCCCTGAGCTCCTGCCTTCACCATTTTTATTTTGACTGATTTTTTTTTTCCTCACCTAGTCACCAAGCCTCCAGAGGTGCTGTGTAAATTAGAGCAGGCCCCTGGGACTGAGGCTGCAGCTCTTGATCTGCCCATGAAGTCAGAAACCACGCTGGAGTCCCAAATCTGTATTTCACTCTTAGTAGCACATTGCTTTAATGCTTGGCCTCTGGACTGGTCTGAAATCATTGCTAATATGAATATGCTCTTATTTTTTTTTCCATTTTTTTTTATTCTTTTACCCTTATTGCATCACGTTTCCTCTAGCCAAGAGGACAGAGAGAGGAGAATCTGGTGTCATTGCTGTGGCTCAATGAATACACAGTGGGTATAATGAAATGATGAGTTTGGCATTCCCTCCCCTTTCTCCTTGCCCTTCATGATGCAGTGTGCTAACCTGGATCTGCTGAACTCCAGATCCAGCTCCTGTGATGTACAGATGTCAGATAATGCTGTTCTCACACCACTGTAGCAACCAACCATCAAGCAACCACAGCAGTTGCTTTCATTAAAGCTGAACATTTCTGGAACACATCACTGTCTCCCTTTTTTAATGAGTGGAAGGTTTTACTGAGCTCTGGAAGATGAAAAGTATTTCTTCTTGGAGAAAAAGATTTAACATCTTGAGAAGGCTTTGTGTTTCAGTAATGATGTGATTCTTACTTCTGTCAAACCATTGATCAACTCTTAGTAGTGACATTACTCCCTTTTCCCTCTCATTAAAAGTTCTGTGAATGTGTTTGGGAGAAGGGTGGGGGGGAAAAAATGTGTTCTGGGATAAGAAAGCAACATTCCAGCCATGTGCCATCAGTTAGTGACTGCCCCAGCAAAAATCATATCCAAGTATCAGCTAGATGACCAGCTATGCTATCTTTTATTTAAGACTTTTTGTTTTATTGTGTGTACAATGTATATCCTAGGAACAACTCCTTTTTCAAAACTTTGCCAAGCTTTTAATAGGGTTGGCATTGCCATAGGACTAAGACAGGTTTTGAAGGCAAAAGGTTCTGGGTTCTAATTCTGGTTCTGCTACATAATTGGCACACAGCCTGAGGAAAATTGCTGGGATCCTGCAGCCCAGTTCCAACCCAATTAAAATTTGTCATGTGGAAGGACCTAGCTCTGCCATGGAACTGCACACAAGTTTTCCAGAGGTTGCATTTCAGTGATCCTCATGGAAAAACACAGAATTTGATAACAGTGAAACCTGAAATACTCTGTTAAAATAACTTGGGCACAAATACAGGATTATTTTTTCCAAATAAAAAAGCTGCATATCTAGACTGCCAACCACATGGGATGCAGCTCCAGCCACTTTTTGTGGAACAGTCAGAGGAGGAGAAGCCTGAGCAAACTGGCAGGAGTGATGCAGTTAAATTCATAGAACTTGCACTGAAATTTAATGAACAAAGAAATGCTTTGGAAGGTAAAATTCTAAGAATCTGACCTGTTGTCTCTATGCATAAGTGGGCCTTTAATACTTAATCCAAATAAGAGTTGTGTATACATAGATATTAACATGAGCTCATATAATACACGTTTTCTGTCTATAAGTATAACCAGAAATTACCAGTCTGTAACTGGAAATAACTGGATGTTTGGTGGGTGTGTTTTGTGATGTGGTTAGGAGATGCTGGGAGGGCATTGATAGGATAAAGGTTTGATTGTCAACACCAGTTGTCTGGATCCTGAAGTTTGATGGGATAACTATCTTTAAATTTCCTGTAAAGTACATAGAGAAAATATTTCCATGTATTTTATCTTTAGAGTAAGGCTGCATCTCTCATGCAGGCTAAATCCCCTTCCACAGCATAGGGGGGAAATAAGTGACCAACTCCTGCTACAACTACAGCAAGAACTTTACAAGAATTCTCTCAATTACCTTATTCTATACTTCCTAACAAAGATGTGTTTTGGCCAGAGCTCTAAAAATAATTAACACATATATAAAATAAAATTCTATTGATCCCTTATAGAAGCAAAAATGCTGCTTTGACTCAGGTATTAGGATGTGAAGGAATCGTTAAGTCAAACACATGCTACAAATTTTAATTGCTGTAACCAAATTATGAAAAAAAAATAAAAATGAGGTTATAATGAGGAGTGCAGAAGTTGATATTACAAAGATACTGTACTATGTGCCTGTAGTGCAGATAAATCTGTCTCACTGGAGTGCATTGCCAGAACTCACTAGTTAGCATTTTTGTGTTTGAGTGCTGTGAGCAGAGGGGCAAAGCTTTTCTTCCTCAGTTGGTGTGGATGCTCAGGGGTGAGCTGTCTGAGTCACTGTGTGTTTGTTTGAGTGCTGTGAGCAGGAGGGTGAAGCTTTTCTTCCTCAGTTGGTGTGGATGCTCAGGGGTGAGCTGTCTGAGTCACTGTGTGTTTGTTTGAGTGCTGTGAGCAGGAGGGTGAAGCTGTTCTTTCCTCAGTTGGTGTGGGTGCTCAGGTCACTGTGTGTTTCTCCCCCCCTGCTCGTAGCTGTTCGAAGGGATGAAGGCGTACCGAGGAGTGGACGGCAAAATCCGCCTGTTCCGGCCTGCCCTCAACATGGACAGGATGGCACGGTCAGCACTGAGGACAACGCTGCCAGTACGTACCCAGGGCAGCTCCTGCTCCTTCAGACAGCCTCCCCAGAGCAGTTTGCACTGTCAGAGTGCTCATCTCTGCAGCTTTTCAGGAGTAACGTTCATCAAACACTCTTAAGTCTCTGATAGTGCAATAAAACTTTGTTAACAGACCTTACTCGTTGAAGGAAACCCTTTAAGTGCTTATTTTAAAATCAGAGCAGGGAGTGTTTTGCTTTCATTGTTGCCTCCCTGCTGCCTCAGAGTGCTTCTGAGGGATTATTGTATTTGCAGGGTGCCCCGTGGCAGGAAGGAGTGATGGATCTGACTCCATGTGCTCAGAAGGCTCATTTATTGTTTTATGATACTATATCATATTAAAGAATACTATACTAAAGAATACAGAAAGGATACTTAGAAGGCTCAAAAGATAATAATGAAAACTTGTGACTCTTTCCAGAGCCTTGACACAGCTTGGCACTGATTGGCCAATGAGTCAAAACAATTCACATGAAACCAATGAAACAATCTCCAACCACGTTCCAAAGCAGCAAAAGACAGGAGAAGCAAGTCAGATAATTATTTTCCTTTTTTCTCTGAGGATTCTCAGCTTCCCAGGACCAAAATCCTGGGCTAAGGGGTTTTTCCAAAATTATGACAGTGACAAGGGATGGGTGTTGTTCTGCAGTATTTGCATGCAGACAGCTCTCTGATTTGCTCTGGTGCTGGTGTTCTCCCTTTTCTTCTCTGCTGTTCAGCCTCTTGAGTGCCTTTGGTTCTGGTCATACCAGTAACTTTACACTGCTTTTAGCAGTTGTGTCTTGGCCAGTGAACTTCCTGCCAGGCTTGTTAGCTTAATTGCTGTAAGAACTTGGGAACTTGGGGAGACTTGCTGGCCCTTTGGAGCTGTAAACCAGAGCACTCTCCTGTAGAAGAGGTGGTGCTGTATGCCCAGCTGAGTTGGCTGCACAGGGAGTTCTCCACATGCTTTGGAGGCAAGAAGGGTCAGTGGCCCCTTTTTACCATCTCAGGAGGACACTGTGGAGCAGAGGAGGTCACTTGGGATACTGCACAAAAAGGCACAGGAGCTAAAACTGTGGGCTGTTAAATTCTGTAAGGAATGAACCCACGGAAGATGAGAACCTGTGCAGCATGTCAGTGTTGCATATCCTGAGGAGGTGTTCCCTGGGGCACGTGGATCTGTGAGGACCATAAAGTGTTCCAGCTTTATTTCTCCATTTGCTTTTTTCCCTTTCTGTTCCTTGCCAGACTTTTGACCAGAAGGAGCTGTTGGAGTGCATCTGTAAGCTTGTGGAGCTGGAGCAGGAGTGGGTGCCCTACTCAACCTCTGCCAGCCTCTACATCCGTCCTACCCTCATCGGAACTGAGGTGTGCAGTATTTAATTTTGTTGATTTAGGTACAAGGCAAAGTCCTCCATCCATACAGGGAGATACTCAGCAGTCAGTAGGTGACAGGATGAAGTCTGGGGGCAGATTGATGTTGTGGTTTTACTTGGGAGTCCCCAGCAGGAATTTTAGGTTGACCACAGTGCCACTCAGTGGGCACACTGGCTCAGAGCACGGAGAATAAACGGAGTTTCCTCCCACTGCTCACAGTGGGAATGGAGCAGTTCTTGTTAGTTGGGGTTGTGCTGAAAGGACAGTTGTACCTGACATGGTGATATTAAAATCCTCATAATTCAGAGAGAACATGATGGATCACAACTTGCTGTGTACATTTTGTAATTTCAAGTCATTTCTGAACAGGGAAGTTTTTGGAAGATTTTACCCTTTAAGATGTCTCAGAAGAGACATTTTCAGCAGAGCTAAGGACTAGTTTCTCTGTCAGTTATTCTTGAAACTGACCTTCTAAGGGGCTCCTTATCAAATAGGTATTGATGTGTCCTCTCTGAGTTTCATGTGTCAGTTCTGTAGTGTTGGTGAAAGGCATTAGAAACAGAGTTTATTTTACTAAATCCTTCAGGGTTCTCTTTTTTCAGCAGTAGCAAGACAGAAGTATACAAGGCTAGAGCATAGGACAAGGAAGCTGAAGAATGTAGGTTCCAAACTAGGTAAACTGAACTCCTGCAGTGTCCCTGTCTGTGAGTAGTTACCATACGTGAGCATTTCACATTTCACATAGGTTCTAGGACTCCATTAATTGAGTGCTTCTAAACTAGTTGCAGATTTTCAGATTAAAGAATCTCCACTCAGTGCCTACAAGGTAGTGATATTAAAATTGGGGTGTTTAGCCCTGGTTTTGTTTTTGGAAATTCTTTTGCTCTGAGCTTTGCTTCAGGATTGCCAGCCCCTGTGGCCTTTCCACTATCACGTGTTGTTTCCAGCTTGAGTGTCCTGCTAGGCTTTTATGAATCAATCAGAAACCTAGGCAGCACAATCTTTTGGATGATCACATCAGCAAAAATATCAAGATCTCAGTTAACCCTGTTAGAAGTCTGAGGCAGCAGGGCAGACAGAAATCCAAGGAACCCTTTCAGCACCTGGAGAACTTTGGCCAGCCCCAGACTCCTTACCTGCACCTTCAAGTACTGATGGTGATGACTTGGAGTGTGAGATGCCATCTCTCAGAGAGGAGGGGCAGGAAAATCTCTGACATTGTTGGTTATTTCCTGGGCTGTTGTGTGAGCTATTTTTAGCAGGCAGATGATTTTAGCTGTCACACAGGCATTCAGAGAGCCAGCACTCAGCTCTGGCAATGCCAGCTGGCACTGGACAGTTCTCACTAGTGCAGCTGACAGTGGTTTCTCCTCTGCTGTTACTGCTGGTGTTGCTACTCCTTCCCCCAGAAGGCTTTGTGGGCTTCTGGTATGATTAATTCATATTATTATATTAATATGTTGTATTCTCTTACAGGTTTTGTAGTCTATTATAGTCTATTATTTTGTGTTCTGTTGTATTCTATTATTTTCTACTGTGTTATATTAATATAATTGTATAGCACATTGTTAAGCTAATCTTTAAATTCTCAAAAACTTGAAACTAGTTGAGAGTGCTAGGATAACATAGACAAATGGAATGGCTGTAAGTGAATGGTAGCAGTATATAAAATTAGGGTTGTTGTGTTGCTTGGAGGGGGGATTAAAGTTATAAAGATATTTTTTATTCATTGCAGCGCTTTGCACTGTCCTGGTCAAAGCACTCTCATGCTGCAGTTCCACTGAAAGCAGTTTCAGAAGCTGAAGGTGCAGCCCCTGATGTTTGAAGGACACCTGTAACTTTGGATTTGCTTGCATTCTTTGTTTTCAGCCTTCCCTGGGAGTGAAGAAGCCCACTAAAGCCCTGCTGTATGTCATTCTGAGCCCTGTGGGCCCTTACTTTGCAAGTGGAAGCTTTAATCCAATATCCCTGTGGGCAGATCCAAAATACGTGAGAGCGTGGAAAGGGGGAACAGGAGACTGCAAAGTGGGAGGGTAAGGAAACATCATCCTGCCTTTTCTGCACAGCTCCCAAAGCAGATTTGGCTTTTAGTGAAGCATCTAATCCAGCAGAAACACAGACATTAAATGCAGTAGTTAAATAGAGAACATACTATAACAAAGAGTTCAAATTTGTACTTTGCAAATATTATTTATGCAACTCACTTGCCTATTTTTGTTTGACTATTACAGCCAGCTGATTTTTTTCCAGCATCTCAAGCTCAGGAAGTGCACCTGGCAGGTGTCCATGTAATGCTTTGGCTCTTGCCCTTGCAGGAGTTGACCCTGGAGTTACACTTTGTGCTGCATCACCAGTGCAGCAGCGTGCTCTGGCTGCTCACCTCCTTCCCTGGATTGTCCCAGCCAGGAGTTTCTTTGCTAGGCAGGAGTCAGTAGCTGTCAAGTGGTGCTCAACTGAGCTGGTACAATAATCAGAGGGCAGGAAAATAACTTTCCTTCATTCAAGCTGATGTTCTGAACCTTTGCTTTTTTTAAAAAAAAAGAGATTTTTTTTCAATGAGATTTTGTTCTTGAGGTTTTAAATGAGGTTTTGTTTTTGAAAGAGATTTTGTTTATGAGATTCTTCTTCTAGAAGTATATTGTTTCCAGTGGATCCTTCATACATCAGCTGTGAAAAACAGTAGTCTGGAGTCATTACTGACTTGATTTGTGCCCAGAGGTGAGAACTTGGCTTCAGTGTAGTCAGCATTTTGGAGCTGCTGACTTTGTGTATGCAAGGTTCTTTAAGATTAGAAGTAAAAAGGGTTTTTTTTTCCCCTCAAAGCAGTAGGCATTATTCAGTTAGGTTCACTCTGTAGGCATTATTCAGGTAGGTTCACTCTGTATAACATTTTTAGCAGTAGGCATTATTCAGTTAGGTTCACTCTGTAGGCAGCATTTTAGAAAAATTTTCTCCTAAAGGATGTGGAATTAATCTAGACAAAACTGCATTTCCTGAAGATGCTAGTTCTCTTAATATCTTTTATTAGAAAAAAAAAGCTCACCTGTGGTGTTTTTTGTGCTCCAAGAGTTTCATCTAACATGTATTACCCATCTGACATGAGGTAGATGAATTTAAAAACAAACAAACAAAGCAACAACAACAAACAAAAAAAACCCAAAAAATGAACCAAAAAAACCAAACAACAAAAAACCTCCAAAACCTGGAGGAGAATTCTTACTCCCTTTCCAGGATGCCAACTGCTAAATAAAGATAAATGCTCTCTGAGGATTTTCAGTTGCAATGATTACAATGTCCAGAGTATGGAACAAGAAGTATGTTTAATACAATCTGGATGGATATGGTGGAGTTGTTGGTGCTGTTCAGCCCTTTAAAGTTTTTGGGTTGTAGGTACAAACAATCTAGTAAAATGCTGGTGGAATACTTCAGTGAAAATATCCCAGGGACAAGCAGTGACTGCTGCAGGGCACTTGCTCATGAGGTAGATGTGCCCAAAATCTTGTTTAAATTAAGATGCCCAACCAGGTACTCATCACTCTTTGGTTTTGTTTTTTTTTTCCCTGGAGGAATTACGGTTCTTCTATTTATGCCCAGCAAGAAGCCCTGGAGTTTGGCTGCCAGCAGGTTTTGTGGCTCTATGGAGAAGATCACCAAATAACTGAAGTTGGAACAATGAATCTGTTTCTCTACTGGATAAATGAAAATGGAGGTATGGTGACATAAAGTGTGAAAACTTTTAACAGAGCAGATGAATGGGACCGTAATCCACAAAATGGTTGTTAGAATGCAGATCATAATCTTTTTAATGAAGATGGTTAAACAAAGGAAATGCCCATTCTGAAGGTGACTGGGTGGCTGTTAGCTGAGAGAGGAGATCCTGGAGCAGCTGTGAGTGCTGCCTGCTGAGAACAGACCAAACTGCTGGGCTGGTCCCCGTGCTCAGGAGGGCAGAGTTCAGCCCTGCACAAGGTCTCACATCAGCCTGGGTGCCAGCAGCATGTTTGGGCTCCAGGAGCTGTTGGTTCAGAGGCAGTGCAGACGTGCTAAAAGGCAGCTCAGGGCTGTGCAACTCTTCAGGCTCTCTAGCTTTGAGGGTGAGTGGCTCCCATCACCTCTGGCTGGCCAGTCAGATACTCCTGAACCATATCCAGAAGTATTGCAGCATCCAATCCAAAACTCTTGTCTTAGAAGAATTTGAAGGTCTGTCCATTGGTGGCAGCGAGAGAAATGCATCAGTGAGTGTCAGGTATCAGTAATGCTCAAAAGATGCTTCCAAGATCTATCATCATTCTTTAAGCTATTTTTACCTCTTTCTACCCACAGTCATCTCTGGGCAAGGTACATGCTGATTAAGCTGTTAAAGCTAACTATTAAAACTAGCCAACTCTGTGGGCATCTCAGAACCACCAGTTGGGTGTGCAAGTATTCAGTGCTTGTGATAGCTGCACCTGATAACTGGCTTGGAAGACTACAGGCAAGGGAATAAAAGACTTTTCTTCCCTTTTTTTTTCCCCCAAGAAGAAAGAAGACTTTCTTTTTGAATAAAAGTAATTTTCTTCTCTCCAAGGAAATGAGGTGTTAGTGAATTTTTACATGGCAGCAGATGCAGGGGTCAGACAGATTTCATTGTAGGCACCCATTTCATGGGGTCCTTTGAGAGTTGTCAGCTTGTGCAGAAAACAGGCAGCATTTTGTGGGGATAGCAGAGTGCTTTGGATGATGCAGTGTTCTTGGGATCCAGCTGCCTGCCTCCTGTCACTCTAGGACACAAAATAAAATGACATGCACGCTGGAACTTCCAAGGTGAAAAAAAGGGAAGTTTATTTTCTGACTCCAACATTTATAGGCTTTCAAAAGTGACAGTGGATTGGAGGATGGCAGAGCCACCTCTCCAATGACACTGGACAAACCAACAGTCTATCAAATTTCTCTTCCTCCAGAGAGGAATGTAAAAACAATAATTATTTACATGAAAACTTCATTACAAGAATGTAAACCTCAGCAGGCTTAGAAGAACAAGGCAACAGACTCCCATCTCCAGTTCTATTGCTTGTTCTTCTGCAAAATCTTTCCCACATTTGTAAGAAGAGGGACAACAGTCCCTCAGTGCTGAATGAGTCTGTGAAGCTTTATGAATGAAGTGATAAATATCAGACATTTTCTTGTTGCAGCAGTTGATTTGTCAGTGTAGATAGATGGCCAAATTTCTGCCTCGTGGAGCTTAGCTGGAAAAACATGAAAATAGATTTTGGCTCCTTCTGCCCAGGGAAGGACACTGAAGCAGGGACATAATTGGAATTCAATGTTCTCATTGTACTTGAACCAGGAATATGCTGGAATTGTGCAGCTGC
Source organism: Haemorhous mexicanus (assembly GCF_027477595.1). Lineage (NCBI taxonomy): Eukaryota > Metazoa > Chordata > Aves > Passeriformes > Fringillidae > Haemorhous > Haemorhous mexicanus. Next base: position 1,494,363 of record NC_082345.1, on the reverse strand, counting down.
AGCCCCGTGCTGTTCCAAAGAGCTGCCAATCACTGTGGCACCCGTGCAGGGCTCAATGCTGCTATTGTGAGCTGGCTGGAGCAAACAACTTGTAATTCCTGCCACCCAGCAGGGCTGGCTGCTCCCAGCCCTGTCCTTCCACAGGACATGGGCATTGTCCTCCTGGAGCACTTTGTGTCTCCCAGGGTGCTGAGTCACTCTTCCTTTGTGGGGTCTCCACCCAGTGCCATCACATACCTGCCTGTGGTTGGGCAAGGGGGTTTGGAATGTGCTTGTCACTGTGTTCTGTCACTTCACAAAGGACATTCTCTAGGGTTGTGCTGTCTGGTGTTGTTATGCAAATGCTGCAGCTGAGAGGGAGCAGAGAAAGTGAGGCAGAAACTGCAGATCATCATCAAAAGAAAATGCCCATCGTGGTGTGCTCTGAGGTGCTGCTGGGAGCTGAGCTGCTCTCCTTGGTTTGTAAGCAGAGGCTTATCCCAGTAGAGCCTGGCCTAGAGGACAGCCATGCTCCCAGTGGGGGTAGGCTCTCCTGCAGCCTGTGTGCCTAAAGGTGACATCTTGTTCTGCATGCAGGAGGAGCCTGAAAAAATATTTTGTGTAACATCAAGGGTGGAGTAGGGGGAAAAAACTGCTTAAATTTTGGTAAAACAGCATGACTTGCTCCATACTGCTCTTGTATTGCCACTGCTGCTCTGAGGCTTAGAATATGGCCAAAACTGGATCCCTGCTATTGCATAAATACCTCATCCATCCAATCCTGTTTATGGTGTTTGTTCACTAAGTGAAAAATGGAGTCACCCTACAGTCCCTTCCACCTGCCTCTTCAGGGCATGTAACTATCCCAGGAGGCTCTTGACATTGAAACTCACTTCCTCTCACAATGTCTGTTCTTCTGCCTAGAATATAGACATGGCTTTAAAAAAGCCTTAGAAAACCTTAAAATTGAAACACATGCCCAACCTGAGGATTGCTAGCTAAGAGATCTGTGTGCAGTTTTGAAAAACTGTGTCTTCAAAATGATTTGCAAACATTTGGGCTCTGCTTCTGTCTTCAGTGTTAAGGCACTGTGAATAGTATTTAGGCATTATTTAATGTTTGTGTGCTGTAATTGAAGTGGTGATTAATGGTCCCCACTTCAAAATTTCATGAATTAAAAAGTAAATCTGTTACAAGATTCTCTGGAACAATCAGGTGAAGTTTCAGGCAAGTTTGCTGAATATTCTGTAGTTGGGACATTAATTGTGCCACGGAAGTGTCTTGTACAATTACACTGCTAACAAAATCAGGATTGCAGCTTCTCTTCTAGTAGAGAGCCCCAGAAATAGAGTGGGGGGGAGAGCAGCAAATGCAGAAGGTGACAAACAAAGCAAAGGATGAAAAAGCAGTTGAGGAAAGCAAATTAACAGATGCAAAGGCAGTGACTGCATGAGGGAAGAGTTGAAGAAGAGTCTGAAGGAAGTAAGGACAAAGACCCAGGACAAACTGGTAGAAGAATACAGCTGCTAATATCAGTGCAAACGGGGTTTTCTGGGTTCTTCTGGATCCTGAAGTTCACTTGGAATGTATCACTTTGGTCAAATGTGTATTTGGGTGAATTTCTCAGCATTGTTACAGGTGGCTAGTCCTGAAGGCATCCCAGGAGTGCAGGCTTACCTGCTCTGGGTTCATAGGCAAAGCTGCAGTTGTGGAAGATGGAAGAGCTCGTTTTACAAACCCCTTTAAAGTCTCTGATGGAATTCTGCTGTTAGAGCAAGCCTACAGCAGGTGTGCCAGGGCACTGGGCAGGCAATGCTGCTAGCAGAGCAATAACAGGAGGCAGCTGAAGAGAAGCCCTGACATTACCCCTCAGATGCTTTCCTCCTGCTTTTTGCAGCTATCCATCTCCAGTCCATCAAAATAACTCAGAAGGCAAGTGGAGTGTGTGAGCTCACAGTCTGTTTTTTGGGAGATGGACACACTGATGTCATGTGGAGCCTGCTTTGGCATCAGTTCCCAGGGAGGATGAGCTTTGGCATGCCTTGTTGGGTGGTGTTGTCATTCCTGCAGGATCCCAGGGGAGCAGATGTTCCCTGGCTGGCCCCAGGCTGGGAGGCATCATGTGCACACTGACAAAATTCTACAGAGCAGCCTGTTGGGAACATTTTGAGACTTTCATGTCCTGTCTGCTCAGTGCTGTTTGGCAGCTGGGTTGGCCTGGCACCTTTTCAAGCTAGCTCAAATCAATTAATATATGTTATTGAGCTTAACCAGGTCCTGGGTGAGATCTGTGGCAGCATTACCAGACAGAGAAGTGCAATCACAATCTTTGGTGTCAAAGTCCACAGTATCTGAAGTTTTCTGTTAAAGAAAGGAGTGTATTAGATTGTGGCTGGGTCACAAATGCAGAATTTCAGGTTTGCAGAGTTTAGAATCAGGTGAGCCCTGTGGCTCATGGAAAATTTTAAAGTCTTGTCCTTGTGATAGTTGTGCCAGAATGAGGACCAGACATGCATCACAAAGAGGAGTGATGCCAGTCAGACTCCAAAAGGGAATGCTGTTATTCCTGACTGTATGAGGAAGAGAGGGCTGCTGGCATTAGAAGTCAGAGATAGCTTGGGGAATGACACTGTGGGCTAGTGAAACCAGAGCAGAGCATGCAGCCTGTTCCAGGGCAGCATTTCTGTACATTTTGGCATGGCACTTTGCACCTATTACTGATGTGGGCACAGGTCCTCATAAAAGGAACTTGGATGCACTGGTAGGAGGGTCCAAATGAATAAATCCAGGGGTGGCTGCATTAGGAAGTTACACAGTTACATGTACAGTGCACTGAGGAATAAAACCATCTACAAGGCATTAGGCATGTATATATTAATGTATTCAATATTTCTTCCCTGCCCAAAAGGTGGGGAAGGAACATATTTAATACATTAATATCTAAAGGTTATAATAAAAGGTGAAATAAAAGGTTCCAAACACTCAACAACAACTTACTGAATGGAATATGTGTTTGTGTTCTTGGAGAACTCTGAGAAACGTTGCATCTTACAGGGTAGGGATTGGTTTTGGTGCCACAGAATCATGGAACATCCTGAGTTGTAAGGGACCCAGGTGTTTGGTGAAATATCAGTAAACTTTTGTTTGTTTCTTTGATTGTTTTTCGACCAGTGCTTTTTTGTTTGGCAGAAAATGAGCTGGCAACGCCACCTTTAGATGGCATCATCCTTCCAGGAGTGACAAGGCAGAGCATTTTGGATCTGGCACGCAGCTGGGTGAGTGCTTTGGCAGTAATGGTTTCAGTTGTCAGGTTGTAACTTCAGCAGAAGTCAACATTTCTGGTGCTCAGGATCCTAAAGTTCATATCCTAAAGTTCAGTATCCCAAAGTTCAGCTGATTTGGTTAAATCATACAATCACACACCAGTCTGGCTTCATACAAAGGCCTGATTTGGAGGGGACCTTAAAGATCATCTCATTCCAGCCCCTGCCGTGGCAGGGACACCTTGCCCTGTCCCAGGCTGCTCAGAGCCCATCCAGCCTGGCCTTGGAAAGGACTTTAAAGGCCATCTATTCCAGCCTCCCTGCAGTGAGCAGGGGCATCTCCCACTGGATCACATTGCTCAGAGCTGTGTCCAGCCTGGCAAAAACCCTTCTTTCAAGGGTGTCACCCCCTGATGTCCCCTCTTCCCTTCAGCCTGTCAGCCCCACCACACAGCTTGGTGCTGCTGACAAAACTGGCTGAGCAGGCACTCAGTCCCTTTGACCTGAGGGAGCTCAGGATGTGCTCATTCAGGGATTCTCAGGAGCATCACCACAATACCCACACCTGTCACACAGAACAATACCAAGCTGTTAAAGCAGCTCCATGCAGTATTTGCCATGAAAATTCTCATTAAATCCACTGGTGCCAGCACTTGGAGCAAGGAAACAAAGAATTACTGTGCATGACCATGGCTGTACTTCAGTCATCAGCTCGTTATTTCTGCATTAATTCTCATGCCTCCAGCCTTGTATCTCCTAACAAGCATGCAGCCTGCCCAGCCACAGTCTGGCAGTCATCTCTCTGGTTCCTGTTCCTGTTCTGTAGTGCAGCAGCCCAAGAGCTTATTGGGACATTTGGGACTGTGCTTCATACCTTGAAATGCAGCAAACTCTGCCTTGCTGTGTTCAAAGGTTTTATTGCAGCCTGGCTGAGGATGCTGCACAGCCAGAGGCTCATCAAGCCCAGGATCCTGTCTCCTGGATTTGGCTGGGATTATGCTCAGGGTGGGATAACAGGAATACCACATGAAACATGAAATAAACATTTCAAATAAACATTTACATGAAATAAAAATTGCAAAGTCTGACATATTTTTTCTCGAAACACATCCTTTCAGTTGATTCCTGTGAATCCTTCAACTCTTCTGAAAGGTAAAACACTCCCAGTATTAAGACTTCAGATGCAAAAATAGCTTTACTCTTACCTGTAGTACAGTTAATTTTTGTATGTGACAGCTGTGTGCAGGCTGCAGTGGAATGTTTCACTAGGGATTAAAAAATACATCACACAAATTGGCCTGGCAGGTGAAACTAATCAACAGAATGAGTCTTGCTCAGGAATTGTCAGAGAGTGGGATGCAAATTGATACAATTGAGTAACTTTTGGACAAACTGTAACACACTAGAGACCATGAGTAGAGAGATCCAGTGTCCCATAACAATTCTTTGTTATTCCCTAATGTGATACTGATACCCTGCACCAAACCAGAGGGAAGTGCCCCTTCATCATCAGCCTTGCACCTGGCAAGCCTCTGGCATCTCTGTAGGGCATTCTTGAGATGAAAATCTATCTTGTGTGACACTGGCATGTTTGAAAAAATCACAAGATCAGAGTTAAAACTTGATTTATTGTCACTAGGCTAAAAGTCCTATTGGAAATGTTTCAGAAAACAAAAGCAGTAATGGAGTTTTTTTAACTTTTTACAATTTTTATGGTTGCTGCTTCTTGTGCAGGGAGAATTCAAAGTGTCTGAGCGATACATCACCATGAGTGACCTGACAGCTGCCTTGGAAAAGAACAGAGTGAAGGAGATGTTTGGTGCTGGAACAGCTTGCATTGTGTGTCCCATCTCTAAAATTTTATATCAGGGCAAGGTAGGGAAATGTCTTTTTTTTTTTTTTTTTTTTTTTTTTTAACCCCTTTTCTTTCTTTCTTCTGGATTTTATCACAGTTAATTGCAACTGAAAGCCAAAACCAAGGGAGATAGAAAAGGTGCACTGCCTGGAAGGGTGAATTATGTTAGAGTGTTGTTTCCCAAGTGAGTTACTGGTTGTCAGAAGGGAACTTTTGTTATCTGGGGTTTTTCCTAATAGCTGAAAATAGAAAATCTCAAGTTCTGGGAAGGTCAAAGAAAACACCAGCTCCCAGCCTGTTTGCAAATGTAGAAAAATACATTATTCTGCATATCTTTTACTCAGTATTTTTTGCTAAGGTACCTGGGAAGGGCGAGGAGAGAAAAGACTTTTACAGAGAACCAAATTTCTGAGCCACTGCCACTTCCTTCTCAGGTTCCTCTCTCGTTCACCCTCCTTGTAGGGATCCCAGCTCTGGTGGAAGAGCTCTTTCAAGGCAGTGCCCAGCTGCCTTCACCCACTGTTCAGCATGTGGGAGATTTCTCCTGCACAGCTGGAGTTCCCCAGGCATTCAGAATGTTAAGCTGATTTGGTGCTGTTTAGTCAGCACAAAGTTAGTTCAGAGGGCTGGGGGCAGTGCAGCTGCATAAAGGGTTGTGATTTGTCCACTGAACATGATAAGTACAGTAAATGTCTGTTAGGTAGTGCTTCCTGAATGAATAAAATAGAATAAATGTGTTGGTGTTAGCTGATGCTAAGATAATATGAGACATGGAGGGGCTGAGTGAGAAGTACTGTAAGTATAAGTGTTGTATTTCTGCACAATATACCTTGAAATGAAATACTGTATATTATGTTACCTCTACTGCCTGCACAATATTCTCTCAGTTTTAGACAAATCTCTTGGAAGGTTTAGATTGGCCTTTCTTGAACAGGAACAAAACAGTTTAATTTTTCACTGGCTTAGCAACACCCTTCTCTTTAAAAAAACCAACCAAAACCCCAAACTCACCACCCTTTCCTACTCATAAGGAGGGCTAGCCAGCATGATAAATATTTATTAAAACTTCTGGCAACCATAAGATACTCAAATATATGCAAAGCTATTATTACAAGTTATTCTCTTTCTCTCTCCTTCTCCCTGCCCTTTGTTCCATGCCAGCACTTGCACATCCCAACCATGGAGAATGGGCCTGAGGTAACAACCCGTTTCCTGAATAAGCTAACTGATATCCAGGTAAGGGCTTTTCTCTTCTATAACCAGGAAAAATAATAAAAGGTGAATGTTTGAAAGGAGTGGAAAATAATATTTTTGGTAGTGCTGCTGTAGATGACACTGTGTCATAGTGTAGACCCTTTGTCTGGTGTGATTATTCTGATGATTTTCTTTCCTGGAGAAAGTATGGTAGAGATGAAGTATAGTGTAATTCTGCCCTACTCATCTTGGGAGCTGGGTAAGAGTTGCAAGGTCTTACTGTTACCAGTGAAATCTAATGCTGTTGTTAGAGGTTGCTTTTGAAGGGAAGAAGACAGGATTGTGGAGCATCTTAACCACAAAAGAGTTCAGGTTAATCAATGAGGCAATTAAACACTCACTGGGCACAGCCAGCTGATCACCATTTCCATGTATCCTTGCATTCACACGGTCACTTCTCATTCTTCAAGCACTTCCCTCCTCTGTCAGGTGCTAAATTTCAAAGTCTGTTTGGAATCTGGGCTTTATCTCCATGTCTGGGCATTTCAGGAGCCATTTCAGGTGAAGTCAGTGAGCAGCAGGTGATGGCCCTTTTTATTAAAGCTGCCTGGGTTTTTTTCCTTATTTAGTGTAGTTTATGATGTGGGGGATTTGGGGATAGGAGAGGAGCTTGGCAATTTACAAAGCCCCTTTATTTAAGATCTGATAGCAGTTGCTTGGCAGTATTGCCAGGATTTCTTCAAATTGACTCTAATGGTTTCCATCCTACATTTTTGGCTCCAAGTGTTCCTAGATTTGCCACTAAAATTTGTATGTTCCTGCCAGTAATCCTGTGATCTGTGTCTTTCTCCCTTGGGACAGTGAGCAGTGGGAGACAAAGGTATCCAGCCTTTTTCCTGAGGTCCTTCTGTGCCCTCCCTGATCACAGAGTGAGGTCAGAATGGGTCAGGCTGGGCATGGCCCAGGATTGTGTCCAGGCAGTTTGGGAATATCCCCAGTGAGGGGGACTCCACACTCTCTCTGGACAATCTGTCCAGGGCTCAGTCCCTGCACAATAAACAAGTTCTTCCTCATGTTCAGGTGGAACTTCCTGGGCATCAGTTCCTGCCCATTGCCCCTTGCCTCATCACCCTGGTGTTCCACCACCAGCCAGGGCTCAGGAGGAGGCTGAAGAAGTGGATTGTTACTAAACATTCTCTTTCTGGGACCTTTTCACTTTGCTTGCCTGTTGATGTGGACCTTTTCACCTTCCAGCTGTGCCCCCAGTCTGTGTTCACGTGCCAGGAGTAAATTTGTTACTCCTGGAAAATGCTGGACTATGATGTGTATGCTTAATTCTGGGTTCTCTTCCTTCTTTAAAAAAAGGTCAGGAGATCTAGAAGACATAATCATTGAAAACCATTCTAAAAATCATTGATTTTAAAGAGATTGGTGGTTGCTTCCCCATTAAGAGTCAATCAGTGGTTGCTGGTTGTGTTTCTGCACCTTTCTATCTGTGGAGAGATGGGGTCATATCCAGAGGACAATGCTGTGACACAAAAAGTGAACTATATAATAATCTTAAAATGTCAGAGGAGAATCTTTGGTCAAGGTCTTCTATATTCTCTACCAGGAGAAAAAAACTCCAGATATCTCTGCATTATCACTGGATTATTGCTGTATCATTTGGACAATCTGAGGCTGTAATTCCAAAGAATCTTCCAGTTTTGAAGCATGAAGTGCAATAGAAATAGCAGTCAAACACAGCTTTGGTCTCTGTGCTGTTCTGCTGCCTGAACTGAATGGGGCACTGTATCCATTTCAGGTTGAGCCATGGGAATTTATAAAAAAATGGAAATTCTCAGCACCACCATGTCCTGCCTGTGAACCTGTGACCAAAGGTGCAGGCTCCATATCCACTGTTATTCCAGTTCCCTTGTGGAGAGTGCAGGCTGCTTTTGTTACTGTCATAATCTCTTCATTGCTGTTTCCAAGTCTGGTTTCATGCTGCTCTCTTGCAAGCCTGCCCTGTTCATTGGGATGTCTGTAGGTGTGAGCAGCTGCTCCGTGGAACCAGAGCTGGAGTGACAAATTAGAAACTCATGGGCAGAACGGATTCAATTTCTCATGCCAGTTGAGAGGGACAGTGGTGGTGCTGCAAAGCACATTTCCCTTCCTGTCACTGGATGGGTATCATGATTTCTAAAGGCTGACAAAGACTTCAAATTAAAGAACACACATTTGATAAATTAATGGTGTGCTTATGAATGAGTTAGTACCAGTACACTCTTCCATAGCTGCTTGAGTTAAAAGATTTAGGGATGAGGTTTTTTTCTCTGGGAATACACTCACTGAAATACCCCTCATGTTCCTGTGGGTTTGCATCCATGCTTTGAGAATAAACAAGCTTTTGCTGTGCCCTTTAAGACATGGATTAAGCTTTAACTTGGAAGGGCTGGATAGAAATAACATATATTGCTTATGCTACATGTTATTAAATACATTTAAACACTGCAGGCAGGACAGCAGAGAAGAGACATTTAATCAAAGCCCCTTTCTTTCTCTGGGCAGTGAAAACAACCAGGAAAGGACCATGTATGTGATAACTTTTACAAAGAACCACCTGGAGGTGGTGGGCAGTGGAAGAGGGATCAGATTGACTAACCTGAGATCACAAAGCCCTTGACAGAATTAAAATGGAAGCTAAATCTGCTTTTATTTGCAGAAAGAAGTGGTTTTCATTGTGGTATTGCAGCTTCATTCCCCCTTTAATTCTGGGAGCAGGTGCAACCTCTATCAAATGGCAACTCAGACTGGTCCCTGCCACGATTTCTGTATTGGAGCATTGGATGATACTGCTGCCACAAGATAACAAAATTTACAAATAACTGCAGCTGCAGAACAGGAGCAGCAGAACTAGTAATGAACAAAAGAACTAGATGTGATAATTATGAAGGGCAGTCAGAGCCTTGCCTGCTGGATTGAGGAATAAATCATGAACCCACTGAACACCATTCCTTTGTGCATCTAGCAGTGTGTTTCTTCTGCTCATCCTGATTTGGAGGTGCTGTCTTTTCCCTGCTTTAGTCACCTGTTATCTGCTGATGCAGAACCTGTATTGGAGGAACTTCCTTTTTCCACTCTGGAGAAATTAGGTGATCTTTTTTGCCTGCATAAAGCCTCTAAAATCAGTTTTCATTTCTTGGCTAGAGGTGTTTTTAAGCTCCCTGAATATAACACTCTAAGGGAAGGGACTCCCATCTGCTGCTGTCTCTCCACCTCTGAATTATTTACCTGCTTGAGCCCTGGGTGTGTTTTGGGGTCTCTCTGGAGCATTGTTTACAGGACTTCTGACAGAGCTTTAGAGCATGGAACCACTCTTGCTGTCAGAAGTGCTGCCTTGGGGCTGAATGCTCCCCTGGAAGTGGATGTGGCTGCATGCCATAGGTTGCCTTCATTTCTGCCTGGTGATCCCATTTGTTTGTGTACAGAAAGACAACTTGTTTTATTTTGGATCACAATTCTCCCTAATTGTACTCTGTGGTATTTGTGGTGGTTTTATTTCACATTCAATCAGAATGCTGTAATAAAAAGCCACCTTGACAATAAAGAGAAATAAAATGAAATGTGTTTGTTTATTGGAGCTTGAGCAAGGGCATGCTTACGAGTGAATTAGTGAGCAGGCCTCAGGGAGTAACTGCATTAAACTGATGGAAGTGAAGCAGGGCTGTTCTGTGTCATCTGTAGTGAGTATCAGCTCTGCTCCTCCCTAAACCAGCTACTGTGATATGGGTAAAGCAAGCTGTCTTTAGTCTGTGCCCAAATCACAGGCAAGTAACAGCATAAAAATAATGTACACTACTAGCAGAGCAGTGAAAATGAACATTTCTAAGGATAGACCTAAGAAGTTATCATAAACATACACTGATTTGTTTAACTTTTTTTCTTAAACTTCATTTTTTTCTTTGTTTCAGTATGGAAGAGAAGACAGTGACTGGGCAGTGCTGGTGTCATGAAGGTGGCAGAGCTCAGAGCCTCCAGACAGACCTGACATCTGAACAGTGACAAATTCTGTAGCTGCCAGTGTGTAGCATAGTCCCAGTATCAATTTGCTCCCCAGGATGATTGTTTCCACAATCTGGCAAACGTGAACACAATCATTTTGATTTCTACTGTAATCCTCTTGGTAGAAGCCTGTCTTCTTGGTAGAGGTGCTAAATGTTAGCAATAGAACTTTCCCAATGGTTTTCTTAGTGCCTCCTTATACACAGTCTGGAAACTTGTAAAATGCTCTTCAACTGCTCTTCAGTTTGGTTTGTTTACTGCCTCCACCAACAGAGGATGTTGCCTGTTGGCTGCCCACAGGGTTCTGTTGACATTATTCTGCCTTTTGCTCTGGGTTTGGGAACCAAATTTGGCCATACACTCCATCCTTTCATACTCCGCCTGTGTGTGAGACTCCTGAGTTTGCACAGCCTGAGAGGTGCCCTCCTCCTCTGCCCCCAAAGTTCTGTGAGTCAGTCCAGCCTGCAGGATGGTCCCTGTTGGCCTCTTGCCCTTCCCCCTGGGGGGATTTGCAGTGCCTGCTTGGGCAGTGCATTCCTCTCTGAGAGCCAAGTGCATCCTCCTAGATGTGATTTAAAAGGCTGTGTCAGGCTTTTAAAAATGAGATAAAAGTTCCCCTTTGGCCTGGCAGAGCTGGGCTCTGCAGACACAGTGCTGCCTTCCAGGTGAGTGTCCAGAAAAACGAGATTAGGCAGCTTTGGCTGTGAAAATGGAACCATTCTTCACAGCAACCAAACCTGTGGATTGAGAAGTTTCTTCCATCATCCACTCACATAATTCAGATCAGAAAAATGTTTTCCTTGTCCCTTTCACACACTTGCTGTATCCAGCCTCCATGGACATGGGTCCTGTAGAAGGGCCTTGCTGTTCAGGAGTAAGCAGTGTTGTCAGCAGAACATGTCTGGAAGGAGAGAGGCTTCATTCAAACCCTGCTTTCATTCTGGTTCAGCAGATAATTCATAGACTGCTGCTTTCTCACAGGCAGCCTTGATCCTTTGGAAGCAATACAGAGCATGTAGCCCACAGTTGGGGAAGTAACTTCTGCAAATGTTCACCAACGACCATGCTGTAATATTTATTAGCTTTTTCCTTCTGCACACAGCTTTGTTGAACAGCTTTAAGATACCTCTTGCCAAAAAGGATAACCATATTCTGTATCGATGTTCCAAAGTGCTACTTCAGTATAAAACTGGTGGAATTTTATTGACACTTTCCTGGAGTCCTGTAAGAAGTAAAAGTGAAACATTTCTTGTTCTAGTTTGCAGCAGAGATGCACCAGTATTAAGGGAAACATTTAGCACTTTAATTTTTTTAAGACCAACAGTATCTCTCCCATCCTTAGTAAGTCTTTTGTAGTTACTGGCATTTGTTAACATAGTTTAAAGAGGCAAAATATAATTTCTAGTGGACCATCCATGCCTTATGCAGCTGTTAAAGAGCAGCCTTATGGCTTCCTGTTCATTTTTGGTCACCTTTTGAAGGCCCCTCCTTAGCCATCACTTTGTTCAGCTCCCTCAGATGATTTTTCCTGTCTTTGACTGCAGTCCAGTCTGATCTTTAAATGAAGAACAGTTGAAGGTTCTCTCTGAAAATGTAACTACTGTTAAAAATTGATGGATAATTTTTTCTTTAGTCTACAACTGCAAGCACAAAATGTTGTTTCACTCACAGTAGCCATAGTGTTGTGACATTTGGATTTGTATCCTTTGCTGGTCTTTGTTCAGTATCTTACTATGTGTCATGAGCTGCTGGTAGTCTTTCCTTTTATTTAATTAGATGGCTGGAAATATAAACATGGGGAGTATGTCAAGGTGCAACATGGGGTAGAGAGTTTTATCAAACAAGACCAGTATTGAAATTAAAGAGTGCCTTTAACCAGAGTGTGAGGTGGAACTCTCTAAGGGTTATGTAGTGAGCAGCCATTTGTGGCTTGCTGGTACTGAGCAATCTCTTCTTTCCCTTAAGTTCATCTTTCATTTAGCAGCAAATGGAAAAGTGAAAATATCTGAGTTCAGATGCATGGCAAAGTGGTTGTGCAATACCTGAACATCTCAGCTTTGATAGAGCTGATAAATAATACCAATATCAGAAATCCCCATGAAGGCCTCAGGGTACCAGCAGCAATCTGTTCACCAGGCAGAATGAATAAGGACCAGTTAGAAAAATTACTTTACCGAAATGTAAACCTGAAAGTTGTTAAATTGTTAAATTGGTTAAGTTGTTAAATTGGTTGCAAGTCATTGAACATGAACCAGGTGGTTTCATTTGTTGTGTTTTGCACTGTTTCCTGCACTGACCAGAGAGACACCTCTGTTTTTGCTGCTAATGGAGACTCAAGATGAGGAGATTGGTGGTGGAATGACCCCCCAGAAATGAGTGGTCTTTTCTCCCAGGGGAGAATGAAAACGAGGAGTGTGTGTATGCTAATTGTTGTCTTTAACATCTTGGTTAATTGCCTTGCTCTGTCTGTGTCAGCTCAAGGCTGTGCTTGTTTCCAAGTGGAATCCAGGGAATAGGTTTTAGATTTTAAACTTTGAAACCTAAAGAAGAGAGCTGACAGGTCAGTATAGTACAGGGAATTCTTCTGATGTTGCATGCTGTCCTGCTCTGAATTCTGGCAGTGCATTTTATCCCATTGGCCAGAGGAAAGAAATAACATGTGTAAATAACAATCAGTATTTGGTATTGCATTCTCCTTGTTTTCTCTTGTAAAATTTAGGAGGGAGCTGTGGTATTCCCTGAGCTAGTAACAGATTGTAAAAGAACATCTGCACATCTTTTCTCCATGTGCCCTATTTGTTTAATTGCAACAGATTTACATAGAAAGAGTATGGTACATCATAACTAGGCAATTACCCATTCTTCATCACTCAGTTATGGTTCTGGTAATTGATCATTTAAGACATAAGATAGTGTAACATTAGGAAAATTTGAAACTGTTCAAAAAAGATCAACAAATTAATATTGTTGAGTGATATTTGCATAATTGGCTGCAATTATTTAATGTTTAATTGGGTTGATCAAATGAGATTCAGCCTTTCACATGCTTATGTTTTACAAACACTGGTACTTTAAAATGATAATAGTGAAATCTAATTTTCATATGTTCTTTCTTCTCTGCATTCTTTTGATTATTATTCTCAGTATTGAGCATGTCCTTAATTTTCAGTTTGGTTAGCATGATTCACGACCAGGAAAAAAGTCCTTCAAATAACAGAATTTTCATGAAACTGGCATTTCATCCAAGCTGTTCTGGTGCCAAGAATTATGGCTTCAGCAACTGGCATTGCTTAACCAGATTGTTAACTGCAGTGAGGGCAAATTCATTGAGAATTGGCAGGGACAGAGCCAGGTGAGGATGCTGATAAAGGTTCCTGGGGTAGATAACCTGTTCAGTCCAGAGCAGGGCAAAGCAAATGTGATTTTCTGGGGTGTAGAAGGGAAGACTGAGAGGACAAAAGCAAGGTAGTAGTGAGATCTCTCTGCCCAGCCATTGTTTACACCTGTTCAGCTCTCAAGCCAAAATCAGTCACCAGCCACTCCTCCCCTTTGTACATAACCTCTTGTTTGGGTTTGCCCAGTTCAGCATAGAGATATCATAGATCCTCTCCTGTGTGCTTGTTTTTAGTATTTAGCCTCAGGCATGAGGAATGGTAATTTGGAGAAATGTGATGTGTGAAAGTCATTTGGAGTGCAAGTTATTTGAAATGTCTGTCTTCCAGGAGGTGGACAGAAAAACAGCTGGGACTGATCTCAGAGCTGCTTAATTAGAGGAGGGACCCTCCTGAATTCAGTGTCCTCTCCAAAACAATCTGCATGATCCAGCAGGTTCCTGAGTGTGAGCTGTCAGTGCCTTGCTCTGGATAGAGCACAGAGATGGGCAGAGCTGGTGGCACAGCCTGGCACACTGCTGCTCTGCCTTGCTCTGCATGGCATCCACCCTGCTGAGGGTGAATTTCAGTGTTCTGGTGGCAGCTGGAAATGATGGCTGAGCATGCCCTGAGACAGTTGGTACCCTGCTCCTTGCTGTCTTTCTCTCCCTTCCATGCAGACTTGCACCTGTTTTTCCCCAGCCTTCTATTGCTGTCTCATACCTAAAAGGGACTATTGGAGCAAATTTGCATTCATCTTGCTTTTAGCAGTAGTGACAGTTAAAAAAAAAAAAGAAAAAAAGTCAGTTTTTCATATTCCAGGTGTTGAGGGATCAGAATTGTGCTTCACCACTGGGACATGGAATCCCTGAACAGGCTGCCACTGACTTTGTGACCCTGGACAAGTTACTAAACTCTTTCTGACTGCAGAGTAGTACTACTACCACTTGTACTACTTCTAACTCTAATCCAAAGTTTTACTTAAAAACTTGTTTCATTACATATCAAATTAAGCTTTCCAGAACAAGCTTTTTGAGCAACAAGAAATCTGCCATGTAAAGTCCAGGATTTCAAGGACTCCTTTAGAATAGGCTAACTTGGTCATGCAAGGAACAATGTTATTTAAATGAGAAATACATTCAAGGTTTGCTGCATAAACCCATAAATGTATAACAAACGTAGTTCAGAATGTAAAAATCAGCATACAGGATGATCCTGACAAGAGAACCTAATCTCAGACTGGGCTTTGCTGTTGGAAAAGTGATGCTTGAAGGAATCATGACACCTCTCTACAGGTGTGAAGTCATGAGCATGGGACTATCTTAGAGGTGCCCTGGGACACACCTCTTTATCCATCTTGACCAACAGTTTGCTGAACTGCAGTGCTTACCAGTTTGGAAATGTGAAAGACCTGTGTTTTACTGTGTTTTGTCTCTAACCTCCAGATTTGGAAAAATAACTCATAGGTCCAAAATCATTTAAGCTCAAAACTTCTTAACGGGTTATTTGTGTTTTTAGTCAAAAGAGCAGAAGAGAATACTGGCATTGCATTGGTGAAAAATACTGTTGTAGCAGTCCTGGCCATGCCTTGCTGTGAGCATGATTCTTATTAGTGGGAGTTCCTGAATATTTTCTCTGACTGTGCAAAATCTGAGTGCCATCTCTAGTAAATATATATATATATAGGCAATATATTTCCAGATATATCCCCAGCTCCATAAACAAAATAAACTTGGCCATTACCTTGAGCTAGAACAGGCACATTGGGATTTAGCAGATGAGGAGCAAAACTAAATTACAACAGTAAATAGATTTGAAATAAGATCAGTCAGTAGATTTGGAATTAAGTTTTGGAATTAGTAGGTCAGATACTAACAGAAGTCTCAATCATCCTATCAAGGCTAACCCAGATATACTAAAACACGATTTTGGGCACACCCAAATATACTAAAAGAATAATGGTAATTATATTCACCAGTAGTAACAGTATGGTTCTCTCTGAACATGAATTTATACTCTTTGCTTATGTTAAAATTTAATTTATCATATCTGATTTTTACCACCGTCCTGCATTTTCATGCCATGCTTTAAAAAAAAAAAGTCTTAAATTTCATGTTCATGGGAAGATCTTAAGGAAGATTTAAGACCTTGAGTTAAAATGTCAAAGCCTTTAAAATACCTGCTGGGTAAAGTTAAGGTAGAAGCAGGGAAGACAACTTTGTGCAAGCATTTGACTAGTGTTCCAAATAGTTTAGCAGCACTGGCCATTTTTGGTTTTTACCAAAGAGGTATGCAGGGAATAGTTGATAAAATAAAATAAATTTATTGCTTGTTTCCTAAGCGAGAGTTGGGGAAGTTTCTAAGAGCTTCTTCTCTTAACACTAACTCTGTGTGGTTCCTGATGCTGTCAGGCTTAGAGCAGTCATTTCAGGGGGAGGTAGAGGAGCTCAGAAGTGTTTCTCAGGCAGTTCTGTCTTGCAGAAACATTTTCTGTCCTTCTCCAATCAGAGTGATCCAGGTATGAACATGGAATCTTTTAAACTTTGCACCTTTTTATAAAAATTTAGTTTTTCATTTTAGGGTTCTGGTGCAGCCTTGCTGAACTGTTGTCTTACACTATCACATTGCAGTAGCTGATAGGAGGAAAGCAAACATTCTTTATATAATCACCTTCTTTGTGTATGCCAACCCCCCTGGTCACTGTGCTTTGGTCACCACTAGAATTGAGATCATTTTGGGTGAAATAACTGCACCCTGCCTGTGCTAAACTGAGTGCTGAGTGCTGGCAGCAAGGCCAGGGCAGTGAGTGGAGTCTGCTGTGTCAGGAAGAGGCATGGCAGGAGCAAGAGGGAAAATGAAAACATCCCTCAGGCCAGTGAGGCAGGAGGGCAGCAGCACATCATATCCACTCTTGCTCAGTGCACTGAGGGACCAGCACAGTTCTAGCAGGATCAGAGACTGATTAAAGTTGGGATTTAAGTTGGTGTTAATGCTCTTCACCTGCTCAAACACCTCCATCTGTGCCTACATTGTCAGCTTGGGCCCCTGTATCTTCCCTGACAGCTGCAGCACTTCCATATCCTGTAAGCAGTGGGATATTTGGTCAAAGAGCTGCTGCTCCAGACCATCTAACAGGTCCCTGGTGTGTTCCCATCATCTCTGTTAAGCCCAGTGGTGGACTGGAGCTGCAGGTAGGAGACAAACACATCATTGGCACTATTTCAGTCTCCAGAATGTTCACAGAGGGTGGGTCTGTTCCCTTTGTCTCTCGGGGAGGTGGCTTGGACTCCCCTTGGCCCCTGGGTGACAGAATGCAGGAGGTTCTTTGCCAAAATGGAGACAAGGTGCAGTTTCATCTGAAGCTGTTTACAGACAGTTTCTGTTGGAAAGCCAGAAGTCCCAACCTGCTTAAGCCTTGAGGCATTCAGAAGGGTGCAGTAGTGGTTACTGAAATTGTAGAGGGGAATTTGCAGCTTAGGGAGGGAGAAGTAAACACCTCTGAAGGGTCTCTGTTTTCTCAAAAGCTGAAAGTTAACTGGGTATTTTACAAGAATCTGAGGCATATAAAAGCAGTAAAAGACAGATGTGTGAAAAAGTACTGGATAAACTAAAGGAAACTCTACCTCATTCTTCTCTAAAGGTTTTTAGAAGCACAATTAAGAGCTCCTAATGGCATTGCTATGTAGTGACCATCTGGCATGGAAGAAGCACTGTATTTGTGTGTGCATCCTGTAAGAGCTGGCAGTAGAAACAGTCTATACTATTTGCAGTTTTCCTTCATCGAATCTGTATTCAAATGTTCTGTATTCAAATTCAGTGTTTCTGTCTCCAATAAAGGAATTTAATTGGCACCTGTTTGTGGCACGTTATGGAATCATTGGGGTTGAGTGCAGCTAAGTAAGTGTAATTATCCCAGAGATGGGAACTGCTATGAAATTAATTCTTGAAGGCTGGATTAAGAGAAAAAAAATAAATCTGGATGAAGTGTGGCATGTAAGAACAGCAAAGCAAGGCTGAGGTGGCAGACGTGCACCTACCCTGCCAAGCCTGGAGGCTGAGCCAGTTCTCTCACTCACAGTGAAAGGCTGGACACATTAAGCAGCAGAAGTACCTACCTGCTACCCATGGAGTCATGAAGGAGTTTTTAACATGCCAGGACTGGGTAGCAGTGATGGAATACAGCTCCCTTTCTCAGGGGTTGGGGGTGATGAAGGCAAGGGAGAGGATGCCAGAAAACAGCTGTAAACGTGGAGCACTTACTTCACAGGGTGTTTTTGAACAGCCATTATCCCAAAGATTTCAACCAGTGGGAAGGAAGCCTTTTGAAGATGGAAAGTACTGAAAGTGAGTGTCATTAAAATCTTGACATTTGCCATGTGTGGTGGCTATATTTACAAAAAAAACTTTCTGTATTCCCCCTTTCCAGGGAAGGGGATACTGTGATTAAAGGTAGTCCTGATCCATGCTGTGGTAAATTAGGCATCAGGGTACATTTTCCACCTGGATTGGTTCTCAGTGACTCCAGAGAAAGCTGGCGTGGGCACAGGACACTTGAAAGAAGCTGTAGATAGGTAAGTACTGAGAGTTATTAATTACAGCTAGGAGAATGAACCTAACATGTCAGAATCTGACTTTTTTCCTGTGTCTTGGCCTCTCCCCTTCATCCTTTGGGAACCTTTATTAACTGTAATTCCATCTTGTGCTCCAGCTTTCAAACCTCACCTACCCAAGCAGTAATAAGTTGAGGACTGATCATACAAGGTGCTGAGTGGGCTTCAGGGACCTTTTTTAAAAGACTTTTTGTTTTCCTCCCATTTGAAGCCTCTCAGCAGCTGGCAATAGCTCTGTCCAGTGAAGCACTTGCAGTCTCACCAGCAGCACTGGGTTGTTGGGGCTGCAGAGGGGCTCCAGTTCTGAGGGCTTTGATCCAGGATACAAACTCTTGTAAAGTTGGTGTGACCAAAAAAACTCCAAACCCAGAGTTTAATTAAAATAATACAGCGAGAGGGCAAAACAGAAAGCAAATACCTGCACAGTGTTCATGTAAAGAGGGCATGAGAAAAAAATTGGGGTTCCAGTACAGGCAGTCAGAATGAGAAATGCCCATTTGAAGAGCATATCAACAAAAGTGTTGAATTGAAGCTTTTCTTCTCCCTTTAATTTTGCTCAGTGTTTTCATATTGTGCCATCCCAGTGGTGATTTTTAACAGCTGCTGAGGAATTTCCCCCTTGGCCAAGAAGAGCAGAATTTTCTGTGGTAGTACCTTTGTTGTTCTGGATGCTTCTCCAGTGACAAACTTGTGAAAGGAGACACAGGAATGTGGGAGGTGTTCCCACTGCTCTCTCTCCCAAGGGAATGGTTTTTAATGCCCAGTAAGAGAATGTTTGTTGTGCTTCACCTGCAGGTGATACTGGATTGCATCTGTACAAATCAGGGATTTTAAACTCTGAGCTTTCAAGGAAATTGTTCTTCTGAAATTATTTCAGAATAACCTCTATTTATTAACACTTCTCATTTTGCACATGACATTCTTTCAGAAGATACAGCTGGTTTATTCAAGCTCTTAGTGGTATTTAGACAATTATCCTGAATTTTAATGGTGGTGTAAGTTAACTCCTTTTTTTTTTTTAGAATGATGTAAAGAAAAGTCATGCACAAAGAAAGGATCCTGACCAAACTGAGTATTTGTGAGATAAACAGATAATTACCTAACCCTAAAGGAGAAACACACAACAAAACACTTCACAGACTGTAAAGTGCACTCACACTTTAAATTTCAATACTACCTAAGTAATGTAATACTTTAAGTTGTCTGAGTTAACCTACATGTGTAAGTAAGACACATTTGGATATTCACAGCCTGGAAGACACAGCCCTTCAAAGCCAAAGCAGATGAAATGCTGATTTGCTGTGTGGGATCCATGGAGTGGCCCTGGGAGGATGCCCAGACCAGAGCAGCCATCCTCAGAGCACAGCAAGTGTTCATTCAGGGAGCTCCAGGCTCTGCCCACAGGCAGATGTAGGCAAAGCCCTGAGCTGGATGTGCAGCTGAAGCTGTGGCAGGTCTGGGGTTGTGTGCTCTGCAGGGCTGCTATGTCTGAGGGAGTTGGTTTTATATCTGCCCTTTATAGATGTGCAAATTAAACACCTCCTGGGAGGCTGCCCCTGCCAGGATCACCATCCCCTGTAAAGCAGCTCTGACACTCACTGGGACAGGGCTGGAAGTCATCTACTGTGCCACACCAGTCTTGTGGGGGTTCCAGCTGAGGGTTTCTCTGGGGCTGGGTTGGAGGCACTGAGACAGCAGTTCATGTTCACACTCAGGTGTTTGTTATTTCTTATCAGTGAAACAGCCTCACTGCTGGGAGTTTGGCAGCTTTTCATTAGAAGGCACAAAATGCCCAACAATCTCTTGCTCCAAGGGCTTTTCAGACTAAACTGTCCAATGAAGAGCTGACACCTAGATTATTTACCTTTTAACCCAAGAACTGATCCCACAGAGCTGCAATGGGGACTTTTCTGCCCAATTACAAAATGCCACCCAAACCCATGGAGAAGGAGGAAGAAGCAGCATGAAGAAGCAGCCCAGGATGACACCCTGTGCCCTCCACCTTGCTTCCATCCACAGCACACTAAAAATCCCAGACCCTCAATTTCTCACCCAGTGACACACCCACACTGCTCTCTAGAATCTATTGCACACTTTTGTGGGTTCTGGTCTATCTTGAAGTCTGGGAAACTTTCTCCATGGGTGAGGGTCAGAGTCAGTGCTGCCCTGGGGGTCAGGGCACCCCACAGCAGACAGAGGAATATTCCCAGTGCCCTGGGTTTGCACACAATCCTAAAACAGGCTGGGGCTTAGCTGCCCTTCAGTGACACCCACCCAGCAGAGCCTGAGCTGGTGCTGGCCCAGAAGCTGAGCTGAGCTGATTTCTGTGCTCTGAGGGTGATGAAGGGAACAGCTCCACTCCTTCCCTGCTGTCCCCCCTGTGGCACTGCTGGCTCTGTACCAGCTGCAGGGTGCCCACATCCCTGCTTGGCCACAGCAAGGAAAAATCAGGAAAAATCCCATGCCCAGGTGCCAAACACAGGAGGAGCAGGGCTGCTCTCCTCCCCACAGCAGCATTTGTCTGAAGGATCTGAAACCAGCCCCTGTGACACGTCAGGATTTATATCCCAGGTGCCAGACACTTTTATGATGGCTCTTAAACTTTAATGCACCAGACCTTGCTTAAGTCATTGCTGAATTCTGGGTTAATTATTTTTTTTTTAACCTTCCTTTAGCTCATACAAACCTGGTGAGTGAAGTCTGCAATATCTGCTTTACTGTGAAGTCCCAGGTTGGATAAGAAAGGACCTTTTGAAGATTTTGTCTCATGAGGGCATGTCTGAAAACTGACTAGAGCAGACAGTGAAAAATCTGCCCATCTATTTAGGAAACCTTGGAGCTTTAAAATTTGCAGGAAAATGTCACAGATCAGCCTGCTGTCCTGGGATCTGTTACCTCTAGGGATGGGGTTCTGACCATCCCATTGTTCTGGATCCTCCTAAGAATCACATTGCTTTTAAATGCTTAAAAACATCATACCATCCCCACCCTCCACTGCAGAATCTATCCTTGTGTCACACAAGGAACAGAAAACCTGGGGAGTTTGTCAGGTGTTCATATTCCTGCTTTAAAAGTGCACTCCCACAAATACCAGCCTGTAAGCAGAACCCAGCACAGGTACCCTTTGCTACTCCCTGCTTCTGCAGGTAGGATATTTTTCTGGCTAAGGTTAGAAAGGTTTTAAGGTTAGAAATCCTCTCCAATCCCATTTCCATGGAGGGGAAGGAGTGGGTCAGTCCCTCAGCAGTGGGGGCAGATCCCACCTGTGCTCAGTTTGCTGTAATCAGAATTTCACTTTGTTTACTTTGCTGTCAGGTGGCAGCAATCAGCACACAGGTCCCCTTGCAAAGTCATTATGTGGCTGGAGGAGCTGTGGGAGAGGTGCTTGGAGGGACCCCGGGCCCTGCTGAGAGAAATGGCATTTCCCTGGGCTCTCCTTGGTGTCTCCATCATCCAGTGCTGTCTCTGTCCTGGCTGGGAGGTGCTGGTGGCTGCTCTCAGGTGAGTCTCCAGTCCAAATCTGAGTTTCCAATCCAAATCTGAGTCTCCAATCCAAAGCTCTCCAGGTTTCTAAGGACCTCTCAGACTGTGGGTTGCAGGCTCTGTGTGTGCTGAGGTGGGAAGCCAAGAGAGCTGGTGTTGTCTGGGTTTTCCTCAGGACCAAAGAAACTCAATTTTGGGGATGTGGGCTTTGCTTGCTTTGCACACTGGAAGAATTCTGTCTGAGGAACCTTTTGGTCCCATCACATTGCTGAAATAAGGCTTCTTTTTAAAAAACAAGGTGAAGATAAAGCTTGCCTAACCTGGCTGCCTGTATTTTTGATGTCATGGAAGGAATCCATTGAAACCCCAAATGCTGCATTTTTCCCCCTGTGCAGTCTGAGTTCCTAAAGAGGCAAAGCACAATTTATAGATTTATTTTGTGACTTCAGGGAATCCAGACTGCAATCTGCCAGCCTGGGCAGAGGCTTATTGAACAATATGTGCATGAAAGCCTTGTAACTGAGACTGGTACTGTGCATATGGGCATCACCAGTCAGCACAGCTTTAGCTCAGATGGTTTGGAGAGGTAAATGCTCTTGAGTTCCTACCTTGCAATTCCTTACATCTCCTGGGGTGAATCTTAGAGCTTGATGGTTCCTCTGGGGCTCTCAGGGTCCCTTGGGACATTCCCTTCTGCTGGTATATGTGAGTGGCACAAAGGAAGACTCTTTATTCCACATCTCCTTCACATTTCCACAGCAACAAGACATCAACATCCCTGTTATTTACCCAATTTTGCACACGTGTAATATTGACAAGTTTTTTAGTACTAAGATAACACAACCCAGGAGTTAAGAGAGATGTCAATAAGGGAAAATTTCAGCCTGAAAAAAGGGAAAGTTCCCCCAATTTTACAGGATAAGATCATATTAAAACTCCAACCTTATTTTCTGAATTTTTTGGCATGTCCCTGCCAAGCCTCACAGCCTCTTTATGGCAACTTTTTCCTGGAAAGAGAAAGTAGCATGAACAAGGCTTTATTATCTGTTACAGCAATTTAAGCAGCATGAAGGAGAGCCAATGTTTGACTCAATGAAACTCTCATCAAATTAGATTTGAAGTTCAGGGCAAAATTAATCTGCTGTGGAGCTGTTTAACTTGGTTTTTTCTCTGAGAAAATAGATATCATCAGGAAAAATAATTTTGTGTTTGTGTAGAGCTGCTAGCCAGAAAGTGTTATGGTTTTCATTTTAAAAAATAAAAGTAATTTTTTTTTCAGGGAAAAAATAACATTAGGCCCCCCAGATAATCAGTAATGAACCAAGAATATTGTAACAGTTACTACTTCATTCAGTCATCAGATGATAACTTTGAGATCTTTCATGGGAAAACTGAAAATCAAACTGCAATTACAGTAAATTGCAAAAACCAGGATGGCTTGTAATGATTTATTTTTAAAAGACACTGCTTCTCTTGGTGTGCACAATACACACTTCCCTGCAGCCCATAATATAAGTTGATCAGAGAAGTGATTTTCTTTAGGGAAAAGTGACAAGCAAACTGGAAAGGGAGATCAGCACTTAGCCCTGCTCAGCTCCTTCTGTGCCTTGGAGCAGGACAGGTGACCTGTGGGGGTTCCAGCTGAGGGTTTCTCTGGGGCTGGGTTGGAGGCACTGAGACAGCAGTTCATGTTCACACTCAGGTCTTTATTATTTCTTATCAGTAAAACAGTCTCACTGCTGGGAGTTCAGCAGATTTTCACTAGAAGGCACAAAATGCCCAACAATCTCTTGTTCCAAGGGCTTTTACAGCTAAACTGTCCAATGAAGAGCTGACACCTGGATTATTTTCCCTTTTAACCCCATAACTGATCCCACAGAGCTGCAATGGGGACTTTTCTGCCCAATTACAAAATGCCACCCAAACCCAAGAAGAAGAAGGAAGAAGCAGCATGAAGAAGCAGCCCAGGATGACACCCTGTGCCCTCCACCTTGCTTCCATCCACAACACACTAAAAACCCCAAACCCTCAATTTCCCACCCAGTGACACACCCACACTGCTCTCTATAATCTGTTTCACACTTTTGTGGGTTCCAGTCTATCCTGAAGTCCGGGAAACTTTCTCCATGAGTGAGGGTCAGAGTCAGTGCTGCCCTGGGGGTCAGGGCACCCCACAGCAGACAGAGGAATATTCCCTGTGTGCCCTGGGTTTCCACAGGGACCCTCCTAGCTGCTGTTTCCAGCTGTCAAAGGGGGTGGCAGCTCCCTGGAGACAAAGGTGGATGCACGGCAGGCTGGGTGATCCACGAGCAGGGGAGGACCAGATGGACCTGAATTCAGATTCCACCATGGCTCCCTTCTCCACATTAATTTGTGATAGCAGGCTTATTCTTTCAATTAAACCCTGTGATCACATCTCTGCCAAGTTCAGTGTTGCCTCCAGTTTCAGTAAAACTTCACAAGCTGGAGCACTGCCTACAGCTGACAGTGACATTTAAATGCGAGAAAAATCAAGTTTGTGCATGGCCAAGCCTTCTAGAATTCCAGGCCTTGTCAGTATGGATTCTGGTTTAAACAAATAAACACCCAGCTCATTTTCACCCAACCTTAGGAGAGTTTGCATTGCCCAAATCTTCTGCTCCGAGCTCCAGGTGACACCTTCTGGGATTCTGAGTGTTCAGAAGCCAATTAATGATACCAGCAGCAGGCATCTGGGCACAGAGCTGTGGTTTTTTTGCAGAAGAATGTCCATTTTAATCCCATCTCCTTTGTGCATGGGGACCAAACACAGTTTGAGCCTCAGGGGAGGAAGGCAAGCTGCAAGGAGGGCTTTGGAGTCCATTCCAGAAATTCAGGTTTCTGTGCACGTCTGCTGGCCATGATTTTTGCATGTGCACTTTTCCTAATTGAGAACCAGCTGTTTTGCAAATACAAAGTTCTTTTATGTCTCTCACCAGCATAAAAGAACCCACAGAGGTGAGACTTGAAGCATTTACTGTGCTCAGCTTTGTGATCTCGGCCAAGCCCACCCAGCCCTCTGTGGAAAAAGCACTTCAGTTCTTGCTTCAGAGAGAAAGGAAGGGCTGAGCTGCAGTTCAGTGACTTACCCAAAACCTTCCAGCTCCAGAACTGCCTGGCTGCACGTGCAGCTGTGCCTGCAGGGGCCCTTTGGTGCCTGTCAGTGCCACATTTTCTGAAAAATCCTCTTCGCCAGCGTTTCTTCTCCTGGGAGGCTGAGAAGCCTCAGAAAAGAATGAAAACAATAATTATCTGATTGCTTCTGCTGTGTTTGCTGCTTTGGAATGTGGCTGGAGATTGTTTACCCACTGGTCATTGTTTGATTGGTTTCATGGGAATTGTTTTTACATAATGACCAATCATGTCCAGCTGTGTCAGGCTCTGAGGAGTCAGTCACCAGTTTCTCAGTGTCATTCCTGCTAAGCCTTCTGCAAGAATCCTTTCTCTATTCTTCAGTGTAGTTTTAGCACAGCATTCTTTAATAGAATATAATGTAAGAAAATAATAAATCAGCCTTCTAAGAACACGGAGTCAGATTCATCAGTTCCTCCCTTGTCCTGGGGACCCCAAAAGTACCACAGGAGCCTGAGGGTGGTGGTGAAGAATTGGGCACTGTGCCTCTTGGCTGGCTCTGCTCAAGGAGGGTGTTCCACAGCTGCCTTCTTGCTCCTTTGTGCCACCACCCGTGTCCAACTGACCAGATAATTAATCTCTGGGTGTTCAAGATGTGGGGAAGTGGCTGAGGCACACAGAGTTGTGGTATTTTTGGGGTCCCCAGGATGAAGGAGGAGTTGTGACTCTGACTCCATATTCTTAGAAGGCTGATTTATTATTTTATGTACTTATATTTAAGAATACTGTACTAAGGAATGGAGAAAGGATCCTTACAGAAGGCTTAACAAGATCCTAATTAAAAACTCGTGACTGCACCTGGCTGTGATTGGTCATTAAGTAAAAACAATTCACAACAAACCAATCCAACAATGACCAATTGGTAAACAATGTCCAGACCACATTCCAAGGCAGAAAACACAGGGGAAGCAAATGAGACAATATTGCTTTCATTTCTCTCTGAGGCTTCTCAGCTTCCCAGCAGAAGAAATCCTGACAAAGGGATTTTTCAGAAAATGTGGCAGTGACACAGAGTGACACCCCTGCTTGGCCTCTTCCTTCCTGCTCACCAGTGAACTGTTTTTGTTGCTTAAATGCATGATGTAAAGCTGGATTGAAAGAAAAAGGGGAAAAAAGGATCAGAAAGGTTCTTCTGTGACCTCCACTGCAGAAGTAAGAGCTGGCATCTGCCCTGGGGCACTGCAGTCAGTATCTGTTACATCTGTGTCTGTATCTTGCTCCTGCTTTTGCTTTTCCAGGTTAATGTGATTTTCAAACGCCTGAACTGCAGGGGCATTTGTTCCCTGATAAAACACTGAACTCCCAACTTTGCTTCCTTCAGCTTGCACCTAAAACCTGCCTTGTCTCCAGCAATCGTGCTGTGGCCCCTCTGATTTCCACAGGCAGGATGACTCTAGCTTCTTTATCACAATTCAAACTCTCTCGGCAAATTATTCCTCTAACTTGAGATGCCTGCTTGGCTCTTCTACCTGCAGGAGGACATCCAAGGAGGGCTGTGTGCAGTTCTCCCTCCCCCCAGAAATTGTAGAAGAAGGAATGAAAGGAGATGTTTTCCGTGCACAAAGGAAAACCAGAATAACCTTGCATATTTTAAGTTCTCAACACAACAACCACAAAGAGGACAGCAAAGCCTCTGTGAGGATTTTGAGAGCTGGTGGGCATAGTCAGCCTTCAGCCCTGCTGAGCAACCCAAGAGGGACACTTTGCCAGTGCTTAGGGCCATTCCATTAGGGCACACAGAGGGCTCAGACCTGCCAGGGGAGCTGCACTTGGTGTTTGTACAGTAAAGCCACACCTGGCCACAGCCCCACGCAGGAAGGGTTCTACAAGGAAATGCACTTTTTTGGGGTTTATTTTTCTTTTTTTTTTTTCTTTGCAAGAACAACGGAGTCATTTGGGGCTTTGGCTGGCACAGCTATGCAGGGGAAATCACAATTCACCATGCTCCTAGCTGGCATGGCTGTTAGCAGAAGTTTGGAACAGAGTCCCAGTCTCTCAGGGCTCTCCCAGCTCAGGAAGAACAGATTGCCTTTAAACTCACTGCTCCCAGGCGACTCAGGCCTTTGGTGCTTTGCTGACAGCCCTGGGAGCCTGTGAGAGCTGGAGCAGGCTTTGCAGAGCTTTTCTGATGCACTGAGATGTGTTTCAAACCAGAATATCCTCCCTTCATCCCTCACTGCTCCTACCACATCCCTTTGTGGAGCAGGCTGCAGTACCTCTCCAGAAGGTAATTTGTAACCCATTTTTGATTTAACCCATAACCACTTATTTATCTGATAACAAAAGCTTGCAATAGCTTGGGAAATTGGATCTTGTTCTGGTTACCTTCCAGGCTTTAAATGTGGTGTAGGAAAAAAAATAGGTCAACCCTCCAAACAAAAAAATATTCTCCTTCCCTTGCCATCCAGCACCCTGTCCTCTTAAAAAAAAGGGAAAAAAAAAAGAAAAGGCAAAACCAAATACAGAGAACAGAGGTTGTGTATTTCAACATGAAACCTTCTGTATTAGTCCTGCCAAGAAACACAACAGTCTTAATTAATTTTGTACTTATTTAAAGGCTTTAGTACTATGTTCCTTCCAAACCAAACAAAAACTGATATAAAATTCCTCTTATACTGAAATAATGTACAAAGGGGAGCATTTGGGACAGTCTACCCCAGAGTGGAGCACAACCACCATCATCTTAATCCCCAGAGTGCTGCCTTGTGAATTTATTTTCTTACACCACCTTCTCTGCTTTTTTCATCACTACTCCCCAGATTATTACCAGCAGCATTCAGAGCCATAACAAAATAATTTTAAATTCTTTGCTGGTTGGATTTGAGTCACTAATAAAGCCTAACCCAAAATCATGAGCCACATCTTAGAATCCTCCATAACAACCTTGAAAATCCTAAGGATATTTTGCAAAATAAACCAAATATCTCTCCTCCTTGGATTTTCTGTTTTTAGGCTGCCTGATACAAATATTTCGCCTTTCATTTCCATCATATGTGCTAAAAAATAATGTTTAAAAATAATTTATTCCTTTCTAAGGCATGTAGAGCTTTAGAAAAAAATGTAGCAGGTATTATGGAGCTTGCAACAAACACAGCTCTTTGCACTGCATCAGGGATTTTTTTTTTCTAAGAGTTTGAAGATGTCCAGACTTTATGGCTGCAGACACTTTGAAGTGATGTTGCTCATCTTTTTTGTCATCTTTACCCTCTCCTTTTCTCAGGAATTTTTGCAGCCAGATCTATTGGAAACATCACAGAGTTAGACACCCTGCTCCTGGTCTTTGCAGCTGGTGTACAGCAGCACTTGGCTTTAGTGTTTTCAGATCTCCACCCATCTCTTCTCCTAACTTTGTCCTCACCACAAACCTCTGCATTTTTGTGCAAAAGATTGCAAAAGCTGCTTAAAGGGAGAAGCAGAAATTGACAGCATCATCATCAGTGCTAGCCATTAGCATCCCTTCAGATACATTCCCAAGGTGTGTGTGGGACTCAGAACAGATACAGCTTTTGCTTCTGTGGTGGAAATCTACCCACCCTGGGCTCTTGATAGTATTTCCAGAGTTTTTGTCCTGTTGGGGATGGTTTGTAAATTCTTTTAAATCCTGCAGGGAGGGTCCAAGACCTTTGACAAGGAAATGACCTTCTGCTGCACACTGATGCCTTGCTACAAACCAAATCCTCCTCCCAGCAGTGGCAGTGCTGCCCCTGCTCTGCTCCTCAGCTCTCTGGAGTGCTCCTGGGCTGCAAGGAGCCAAGGGAAATGGAAGGGGTTTCCCTGGGGGGAGTGCTTGCCTTGGGGAGTGCTCCCTTCTTCCACATCAGCTGCTCTCAGTAGGAAAGGGGGCACAGCCAGTGTTGGCACTGCAAACTGTGTCAGATATAAACACCTGAGAGAGATCCATGCCATAATATCTCAGGGCAAAATTAATCACAGAATTGCACAAATATTACAGGAAAGCTGCTTCTCACAATATTTCCAGGTTGAAAAAATTAGCTAGGGACACCTCCTGAACCTATGGGTGTATTTTCTGGAAAACAGCAAGGCTTTAAGCATCAGTTGGAAGTGGAATTGTTTCTGGATGCTGCTGCTCCTTGTTGGTTTGTCACAAACTCCTCTTGTCCTGGTGATACCTCAGGTGTTAGCTTTTATTTTATTTTGTTTTCTTTTTTCCAATTCTGTGCTGCTTTAGTGTGTGGGTCTGGGTTTCATATTATGGGATGGTGAGCTCTGTGCACAGAGCAGGGAGACAAAACAATTCCTGCTCCAGCTGGGCACCAAGGACAAATGATCCAATATTACAGGAAAGCTGCTTCTCACAATATTTCCAGGTTGAAAAAAATTGTTGAAAAATCAGTACCTCCTGGAGGTAGGGATGTATTTTCCGGAAAACAGCAAGGCTTTAAGCATCATTTGGGAGTGGAATTGTTTCTGGATGCTGCTGCTGATCGCAGGGCTCCCGGAGCCGAGGCTCCTTTCGGAGGAGCGCTGCTGCCGCATCCCCAGCAGAGCCGCCTTTCCTTTCTCAGCCAGCAATAGATGGCGCTCAGTTTCCACCTGTCCCACAACGGCAGGCAGAAAATGTATTTGAAGTAATTAGGGCTGCTAAGAGATAACACTTAAAAGGGTTACTGCTGAAGTTGATGAAAGTGTGTGGGCATGGAGAGGCAGGAGCGCCAAGATGCTTCACCAGCTGGAGAAGTCTTAGGTGAGATAGTCTGGCTGCCAGAACAGGCTGCCAAGATAGTCAGAGGGAAGGAGCCAGGAACTGGAGAAGGATTTGCAAATTCTTGAGAACAGCTCTGCGATCCCCGAGCTGGCTGGGTCAGGTAATGCCTGTCATTATCAGCGATTGAGGATCCCAGGCCAGACACGTTAAAATTCCTCTCGGGACTCTCAGGCTGGCTCTTGCTTTGTCACAAACTCCTCTTGTCCTGGTGATACCTCGGGTTTTAGCTTTTATTGTATTTTTTTTTCTTTTTTCTGATTCTGTGCTGCTTTAGTGTGTGGGTCTGGGTTTTATATCAGGGGATGGGGAGCTCCCTGCATAGAGCAGGGAGACAAAAAAATCCTGCTCCAGCTGGGCACCAAGGACCCAAATCTCAGCCCAGGAGCATAAAGAATGTGGACTGAAGAGAGAAAAACAAGAAAAACAAGGATGGGAATGCCTGGGCTAAAGCTGGAATGGGACAAAGAACTGCAAGGTGCAAATGGAGCAGAACTTATAAAAATGTGAGATCTCGTGACCAAGCCCTCTTTGCTTCCATCTTGGAGCCAGCTGTGGCTCTGGTACTGCCAGGGTGTGGCCTCTGAAGGCTCTTCAGTAAATATCCTTTTTTATTCCCCTTAACTCTGTCCAGCCTCTGTTCCAGCTGTTTCAGGCACCTCTGGGATGAACCCACTGCCCAGCTCGGGGGATATGCTGGGGCTCTGTCAGCTGGGCTGGCAGAACCAGGGAGAAGGGCTTGTGACAAAAGGGTTTTGTCACTAAGAGCAGCTGTGTGACAGTCCTGCTGGCCATCACCCCTGGCTCTGGGCACTTACAGGTGTGGCAAGCAGAAGGGGCAGGGAAGAGGCTTCCCTAGAGACTTTTGTGCTCCTTTTTGGTGGCTCATTTTGGAGCACCATCACAGAGTAGGGCTCAGAGCCTGCAGTTTTCCTTGTGCTGTCTTTTCCTTTTGTGCCATAGCTCAGCAGCCCCAGGGTGATGGTACAGGTGAGGAGAAGGAGAGGAGCAGCTTATTGCAATAGCAGATCACTCTTGTGCACGCTGTGGAAATGATATTCATGAGAGGAGAGGCTGTCCTGCTGGGAGGCAGAGCACAGCTGGTGCCATATGGCCTTCCCTCTGCTGCTCTGATAGCAATTCTCACCTGGCCACTCTGAGCAGCTGCCTGCAGCCCCCTCACGGGTCCCTTGCTGCTCTGCATTCTGCCCTCCTGCAGGATCAGCCCCACATCCCTGCACCTTAGTGCAGGCATGCAGCTACTGGGGAAGGTGAGGAGTGTGTTTGCCACGATTAGCTGGGGGTGTACCCCATGCCATGGGTACCACTAGCCCTCAAATGCTTTGCAAAAATCAGATTTATCATGAAAACCTTTGACAAACTGGTTTTCTTAAACAATTTCCCTCCCCTGACACACCTAAACATACCTTGCAGGGCTCTTTTTTTTTTTTCCAGCATGGAAAAATCTGTTTCTGCATTTCCCAGAAGGTTTCTCCTCAGAGCTGTTTTGCATAATGGAGTGAGCTAAGTCAGAGTGGTTTGTGGATGATGGCTGCACCGTGCATGCTTTGCAGTACACTGGCTTCTTTATTAGGTGGGCAGGAGCTGGCACTGCAGGAGCCAGCACAAGGAAAGAAAAGGAATAGCCCAAAACAACAAAATCCTGACCAAGGGTGTGAATGAGGCTTGGGAGATACAGAAATTCCGTGTCAAAGCAAGGAACACAGCACATTTTGCTCAGACACACACCATTTGACAATTAAAAGCGAAACAGAAATCTTGTATTAACTTTGCAAAATCAGCAAAACCTGTCAGATCTGACCCTGGGTTGCTCATCAGGAGGAGCCAGACTGTGCCTTGCCTTGTCTGAGGAAAGGCATCCAGGTTTAGGAGGCTCACCTGGACTCTCAGATGATCCTGCACCCTCCAAGCCACCTGAATATTGCAGCAGGTGATAATCCTTCTTCTGAATAAAGCTCAGTGTCCTGGAATCAGACCATTCACTAGTTTGGTACCGTTGAAGCAAATTTTGTGCTTGAAAGGTTGTCAGAGTTTAAATGTGGGAGCTCTTTTGTCTCTCTCCTCACCTCTTGCCCTTTGGTAGTGCCTTTCAAGGAATCCAGTTCTCCCTCCCTGTTTCTGGAGCAGAACACATCTTTTCAGCAGTGGTGTGCAAATGATTGCTCCTCTGTTCAAAGATCTAATTAGAGCTGCTATGGTTATTATTATTACTGCTGTTACTACTGCTGCTGCTGCTCTAATGGTATCTCTCTGCAGTACTTTGCAAAAGAAAATATTGCCATAGATTGGAGCTGAAGGCAGTTAGAGGAGTCCTCCTGCCAGCCACCCTCTGTTTCCTACTTGTGCTTGCAAAGCTGTCTTCTAGCAACCCTCTGAAAAGGCTGCCTGGCTTTTTTGGCAAAAACTGAAGAGCCCCAAAGCCAAAGGCAGCTAAAGGCTCTGCAGGGACAGAGTTTTGTTTATGAAGACCCCAGGAAGGCTGTGGTGCCTATCTGAGGTTGTGAGGTGTTAAATGTAGGCCACTGCACATCATTTGTAGGGCTGTGGTTTCGGGAGCTCTGCTGCAGGGCTGGGGATGCTCCTTGTGCTGCTCTGAGGGCAGAGGAGGTGGCTGCTGCTTTTCCTGCTTTTTCACATCACCAGACAAAAGGTGGACAGAGCAGACACCCAAACCCATAAATCTGGTGCAATTAAAACGCTGAATATTAATTGTTACAAGTACTCTGAAAGAGATATTTAAAAACAAAACCAACACGGAGTTTTCAATTACTGCTAAACGAAGCAATAAAGGCACATACAGCCAGTGAAGTATTTTAATTATTATTCTGAGCTTCTGCCTTATTAGTAATGTAGCCTGGCTGGTGAGAGCAACAAGCTGCAAGGATTCTCCAGTGCCTCCCTTCTTCCAGAAGGTGTTGCTGTTCTCCAGCTCTGCTGCAGGCCCACAGAGCCCCGCAGACAGCACCGTGGAATAAAATGTGGTGAGGCTGGATAAAAAATGTAAACCATACTGAGTATATAGAATTCAGTCACAAGGATTTCTATTATGCAGGGAAAAGAGAGCCTTTAGTGTAGTGTGTGTCCACAGTATAAATAGTTCAGCAAAATGTAAACACCAAATATTTCCACCAGAGTTCTTTGCTACCTCACATACAGTAGCTCTACTTTTCTTTTTCATTAAGGACTTCTTCTAATAAAGGGGCTTTTGTGGAATGAATTGGGAAAAATAGCAGCCACCTGTAACTTTTTTTAAACCTAGCAGTACATACAGTACATCTATCAAAAGCAGAGGAATTTGAAACCTGCAGACTTTTTAAAGAAGCAAGTTCCACACATGATATAAAACAAATGCCATGTGTGCACCAAGCCAAGCAAATTAACAAAAGGGCAGGGGCACTTCCAATATTGCTTAAATAACTCAGGCTTAATAATGGGGTCTTTTCACACAAGGCTAAAATGTGTTTAAGAAGAAAAACATGCATTTTTATTGTATTGTGCGGCAAGAAACCTGATTTTTAAAATTATTTTTTGTTTAAAGCTATTAGCCTAAGCACGTGAATTCTCTGTGGGGTTCTTGGGGCTGAGTGTAGCCCCTTGGTGTAGGGCTGCTCTCTGTGGCTGAAGGGGAGAGATTGGCTTTCCTGGGCTCTGGGAGTTGCTGGTCTGTCAGAAGTTGCTCCAGGCATCCCAGAAGATGACTGAGCGCTGCTTTGTTTGCTCTCAGCACCCAGGGAGCAGCCAAGTGTACGTGGGTGCAGAGAGTGATGCAGTGAGAGCCTGGCTGGTGGAGCAGCAGAGCTCGTTCTGTTGCTGTGAGAGCCAGGTTGGTGTCTTTGGATGCTCAGCAGCTCTGTGGCAAGCTGTGAAACATTCCCAAAGGCAGCACCTCTAGGTCAGAGCGAGTGTGTGCAGCTAAGTTGTTCCTCAGAGCTAGCAAGTCCTTGTTTTTCACAGCCCCAGATAACTCGTGGAAGCCTTGGCAGGACCTTTCAGCTCCACAGAGATCTGGAGTCACTGGGTTCCTCACAAAGGAAAAAGAGTGTTTTTAACAGGAGCATGCTTCTCAGCTTGGCAGAGAGCGACAAAGACACAGGACAAAAAGATGCCCAAAAATGACTGAGACAGGAAATTTAAACCTAGGTGTTGGTTGATATAAACAGTTCTTTGTGTGGAGCTGTTGGGGCCCTTCTTCACTGGCTTTGAATAAGCAACACAACGTGTCACATTTTGCTTTTCCTGTTGTCCTCCATTTAAATTCTCCATTTCCTGTGGCCACACCACCATTCAAAGGTCTCGTGCATAAATTATTTGTGATCCTTCCATGTGAAAAACAAAAGATCTCTACCACAGATCCACTAGAGATGATCTTCTCTCCCCGTGACACAGAACTCTGTGTATAAAAATGTGTGCATTAATCCAGCATGTAAAAACCCTTTTGTCTCCAGCCTTGTGTGATTGTCTCTCCAGCCAGAGATGAAGTGCTGGGGCAGGGCTGTGCCAGGGCTGTGCTTGCCAGGTGTCTGGAGCTGCTGGTGCCTTGCTCTGTGCCTCAGGTGTTCCTGAGGCTTCTGCACCAACTGCTCAAATGCAATTAGCATTCAAGAATTCCAGAGATGCTCCAGAAACCCTCCAGGTGGGATTTTGCCAAAGCCAGGGGCCAAGGGTGTGAGTGAGAGGCACCTGCAGCCAGCAGAGGCTGTCACATCAGGGTGACCTCGAGCAGACAGCTGGGCCTTGTTGTGGTGCCTTTGTGACACCTGACATTTCCCCTTTGCAACCCTGAACAAATGACTGCAAGGTTTTTGTTCCCTTTGGAAAACGCAGAGATATGTCAGGGAAACTGATGTTGGGTTTTGGTTTGTACAGGGATGCAAAATTTGATTTTTGATTTTTCTGGAGATGCAAAATGCTGAGCATATGCTGACAGGTATGGGTGGCAGAAGGTAGATGGGGAGAGAGTAATACTGGTCTTTGTCTAGAACTTCACAGGTTTTAGAAACTGCTGCACGTCCTTTAACTTCTAGTTTTTTTCTGTAATGCCATCAGTAACAGATAGACATCTTGGAACTTACTCCCCTTGTCCCATCCACGAGGTTTGTTATGTTTTATAGTTGTCACTGGCATTTGTTTTGCCCAGCCACTGATCTTGAGCTAAAATGTCCCAAACCTTGGTCCTTCACCTTGTCAGTGCCCTGGTAGAATGTGGATTGCAGTAATCCAAGTGACTTCATGCAATTTCCATAAAACAAAACTTTGCTTAATCCAGCCAGGAAAAAAGCCCACAAACAAATAAACTCAATAGAAATAATCAGAAATTATTTTAAAAGAAGAGAAATGCACCAGTACCTGTGTCATATCACCTGCTGCAACTCTCTAGTCTTCCCACTTAAATATTCAAAAAGATCAATTTCTTTACCACTGAAGAAAAACCTAGGTTATTCTGTGTCCCTAAGGTCCTCCCATGGGTCCTCTGTAGCAAGTAGCATTAAAACATCTGAAAAAAAGGAAAATTTTATAAAAATATCTAGATTAAGGAAAGTGGGAAATGTGGATGCACAGGATAAAGAGCTTAAACCAGGAAACAGCAAAGGAGGTTGGGAGTATCAGTTGTAAACTCTTAATTTATTCTAAGAGATAAATAACTGGGGCTTTTATAATTGTTCACTCCCTCCTAACAAAAATAACTCTTGTGCAGAAGCCTGCTGGATTTGTAAAAATGGTTTGTTTCATGTACAAAGCGTTTGTGAAGCATATGATCACTGTGGAACTGTGATGCTTACAAACACCACCTGTTGAGGAAAGAAAGTGCAAATATTTCCTAATTTCACGGGGAGAAATGCAGAAGGAGGAGACTGGTCCCAGCCTGGATTGGGATAATTCAGCATTTCTGCTTCCTGTGCCACTGTCTGCAGGCATTGGCCCGTGGAATGGAGATGTGCCTCCCTCCCCAGGAAATGCAGGATGCAAAAAGGCTCCCAGAGAAGTCTTTGAGGGCAGCTCAAAGAAAAGACCTGCAGGGGCTGCAGGCACTAAGGAATTACACATGCAGTATCTGCCCTATTTTAATCTGCTCATTTATATCAATCCAATCTCATAAATTCATGTAATTTTTCAATACACCATGTTAACTATTTTTGGTTTCTTAATTCTCCAGAAAAGTGGGGGATCTTGACAGCCCAGGTACTTGGCAACCCAAGAACTTTTTCTCCTTGTTCTTTTGTTTTTGTTTTGTTTTTTTTTTTTTTCCCTCTCAGGTACTATATCAAGGCTTACTAAATGCTGAAAACTGTTTTGCAGCTCAAGAAGTCAGTTAATTGAATTATGCAGCCAAGGGTCTTCTTCTTCCTTCCCTTGCATCTTAGCAGCTGTAGTGGTTTTGGTTTGCTAATTAGAGATTTTACTAATTTTGAGATTTCTTGGTTAATGTGTTACAGAGCGTGGTGGGTTTGGTGCTGGTTGATCACAAGTGTGTTCACTTCTTGTTGTGAGACAGGATTAGGAGAAAGGTAAAGTAGGTTTGAAACCTCAAAAGGGTATAAAGGAAATTTTATTAACGGTAACTAAAAGGAAAAAAACTGGTAGGAATTAAAACAAACCCTTCAGAACACTTTTTCTCACCCTATAACCTTTTTTCCCACTGATAATATAAATTTTTAATTTTACAGCTGCTGTGAGTATGTAACCAGCTCTGATCCTGTAATATTTAGATGCTTGCTTTGTTCTAAGGGATTGTTTGGTGTGCAATGTGATGAAAAATCTGATTTCTTGTCTTCTCTGAGCTAGGATAGGTGCTGCATGGTGCTCCCTGCCCTGGTCATAATTCAGGGTCATATTTAGAGTGACCAGCTCAGCTGAGTGCATTTTAATCAAAGCTAGCATGACAATAACTATCTGTTAAGCTAGATGTCCATGATATTTTTTAATGGGTAATGTTGGAACAAACAGTATCCCATATTGGTTCTGTAATTAAGCTATGCATATGTTGGCTCCAAAGATCCCTAATTGCATCTGCTTGGGGGATGCTGTTGGAGAGAAGAGAATTCTGTGCAGTTGCTGCAAAGGCAGTAGAGGAGTTTAATCTGAATCATGGGCAAAGTTTAGAGCAGTAGCTTTGGACTTCCGTTGATCTCTTGAGTTCCCATCCACAGAAATTACTGCAAATGTGCATTATCCTACATGTTCTATTTTAAAAATGACAGATATTTATATTTTGGATGTAGCTTTTCTACTCTGGGCTTCCTCTTCTTGCTTAACTCAATGACAGAACTCCCCTAGATTTTAGTGGCTTGGTCTCCAGACCCAAAGAATGGACCCTGCTCTTGCTGAAAATGGCTTTCATGATGGAATTTCTCCTGGAGCACCCCAGAGTACGTGAGCCAAGTTCAGCACCACGAGGTTTTGGTTTCTCTGGGGCTGGGCTGAAGGCACTGAGACAGCAGTTCATGTTCACACTCAGGTGTTTATTATTTCTTATCAGTGAAACAGCCTCACTGCTGGGAGTTCTGCAGCTTTTCATTAGAAGGCACAAAATGCCCAACAGTCTCTTGTTCCAAGGGCTTTTAAAGTTAAACTATCCAATTAAGATTATTTTCCCTAGGTTATTTTCTCTTTTAACCCAGTAACTGATCCCACAGAGCCCCAATGGGGACTTTTCTGCCCAA
Source organism: Haemorhous mexicanus (assembly GCF_027477595.1). Taxonomy (NCBI): domain Eukaryota; kingdom Metazoa; phylum Chordata; class Aves; order Passeriformes; family Fringillidae; genus Haemorhous; species Haemorhous mexicanus. The sequence goes on along the minus strand of NC_082345.1, from coordinate 1,457,009 downwards.
TTACAAAATGCCACCCAAACCCGTGGAGAAGAAGGAAGAAGAAGCATGAAGAAGAAGCCCAGGACCACACCCTGTGCCCTCCACCTTGCTTCCATCCAGAACTAAAAGTCCCAGACCCTCAATTTCTCACCCAGTGACACACCCACACTGCTCTCTATAATCTATTTCACACTTTTGTGGGTTCCAGTCTGTCTTGGAGTCTGGGAAACTTTCTCCATGAGTGAGGGTCAGAGTCAGAGCTGCCCTGGGGGTCAGGGCACCCCAGAGCAGACAGAGGAATATTCCCTGTGTGCCCTGGGTTTGCACAATGAGGGATTTTTAGGACCAAAGATACAACTTTGTCAAAAAAAAAAGATGCGTGGGTGTGTCAGTAAAAACCTCCCCCAGCAGATTTTAGTGGGTGGGATGTGTGTTGATGCCCTTTGTGTTGGTGGGCTGTCAGGACCCAGGCACAAGGAGCAGTGGCACAGGGATTAAAGGACAGGATTCCGTGGAGCTGCCAGCCCCAGCGTGCCAGAGGCTGGTGGCAGACTGCAGGAAAAGAGCAGCGGTGAGCTGGGTTAGACACACAAGACAAAATGGCTACAGCCTGCCAATGACTTAGAGAGTCTTTTTAAAATTATCCCTGGATGGATGCTGCCTGGAGTTGTGGGCAGCATCTGAAGGGATGCTCCCCGTCTGCGTGCTGGCACTCGTGCAAACAGCAAGAGTTAAAAATTAACAAGCTGAGGACGAGTCAAAATACACTCCCTGTCTGTAAATCAAAAAGTACTGCTCCAAGCTCAGCCAAATCTGGCTGCTCCCTTATCCCCCACAAGCACCATCATAATTACAGCAGCTGATTTTCCTCACACCCACCTCGGAGATTTCTGGGGGTTTTGGCCAGGTTTGCATCCCCATATGATTCAGCCTACTTTTACTTATGTTTAGCTCATTGTGTAATAAGTGAAACTTACATAAGCTGGGGACTGTGGCTCCAGCTCCATAAACCTTGATCAAAAATAGGAGTTTGGGAGCAGAATAACAACTCGTGTCACTTTTTCCTTCAGCGCCGACACGGAATCAACCATCCTTGGGCTCCATGCTCAGCTCTTCCAAAGCTGGGCAGAATCGTTAATTCCTGCTCCACTCAGCTAATTTACACCTTGCTCAAGGCCTGGTTCTCATCAATAAGTGTCCCAGTGTTGAGATCTTGACAGTAACGAGTCAAAAAGAACAGGGGTGGAATTCTGACACCTTAAATTCGCGGGCAATTTTCTCATTACCACCAGATAAACCCTCACCTTAGCCCAGAACAACCAGCTATTCAAAGCAAAAGACAGACCCTGCTGTGTATCTCTGCTCCTGTCCTGAAAGTGTTCCCACCAGAACAGCCAGCAGTTCCTGCTCCAGCTCATTTTATCTGGAAAAGGTAAATAGAAAGGGCCAGCTCCTCACAAGAAGAGGTCTGAGCTCCTTGCTGAACTGATACAAACTGAGCTACACAGGCATGGAACATTTCCACAGACCATCATGGGATTAACTGGGTTTCACTGGCACCTCAGCAGCCAAGGATGTGTTTCCTTAGAGAAGGAAAATGTAATACATACTCCAGAACACAGAGTAAGAAAGCTGATGAAGAGGTCAGTGATACCTGCTGGCCTGGGTGCTGTTTTCTAAGGATTAAAATAATGCCACTGGTATATTTGGGGTGAGATTGCTTCTAAAATGATATATATATACTTTCAGTTGCTGTGTGAGTCTGTGATGGCTGTTAGGTTGATGTAGACCCTATAACTATTGCTGAAGTCAATAGCTACTGCAAAGTGATGCTGCCCTGAGAGCAGGCTCTGCTCTTGTGTTTTAACCACGTGTGCTCTTGTAAACCCAGGGGTCTCACTTCATGAACAGAAATTGATAAAAGCATGGCTAGTAATGAAGGAGTTAAAAGTACAGTCCCAAAAGGGCTGAGCTACAACCCAGGCAGTTTCTGTATTTAAGGATTTCTTTTTTCATTGTCTCTGTGCCTTCAAGTTTTTGTTGATTATTTTGAAGGATTTTTTTTTGCTTTTGCTTTTACAATTTAATCTTCTCCATAATGGGACAAACACAAAGCCTTGGTTGGAAATCTCCCCCTAGCCTGTTGCAATATTTATAAAGCTGTGCTTTTAAACATGCTGAGAGATGGGCTTAGTAAAACAAAAGGCATTATAATTTATTGTTCCAAGATTATTGATTCAATAAATTAACAATAATTTCCGTGGAGGGTAGGAGCCCTGGCACTATAAAAAATTATTTATCTGCACTTTAACTAGCATTGATTAGGGTATTCAAATTGTCCCAGTGCTGTATAATTGCTCTTTATAGGTGGAATGTCCTCTGCTGTGCAGGAGACAGTAAAATAAACATTCAGCTAGGAGTGACAATGGCTCTTTTAAAAGCCAGGTTCTTTTTTTCTTTTTTCTTTTTCTTTTTTTTTTTTTTTTTTTGGTAAGAGGACAGAAAGAGTTTGTGTCATGTTTTACAAACACAGCCAGCTTTGGCCAAGCTACCTTGCAACACAGCAAGGGCAGACAAGCCAAGACTGCTAAAGGTTGCCATTGTTCTGGAGGCACAAGCATAACCACAGCATTTATATCTTTGCATTTGGCCATACCCACGTGCAGAAGCCTTTTCCTGCTGCTGCTCCAAAGAGCCATTCTGTGGGGCACTGAAGTGCCAGGTGGAATTTTCTGTTGCACATGTTTTTCCCTTTCTCCCTTTGTTTCTGAAGTGCCCACTGAACCTGTTCAAGGTAGCTCTGAAGCTATTGTGGATATGTTAATAATTCAATCCAAACAAGCCACACTTCCTGATTCACATTCAGCAGGCAGGCTTGCTCAGAAAGGAACACTTTGCCACCGTGGGGAACAATGGCTGGTTTAGTTCACAAGCAATTGTGTTTTTCTTATGTAAAATACTTAAGACAGTTACATTTTTCAGACACAGAGCTCTGACAGGTCTATCTTCTGATACTTATGATAACCCTGCTTTTATTTTACAGCTCTGTTGATGGAAAAGATTAACAGCACTTTTTTCCTCTTTTGGCTTTAATAAAACATCCAACTGCTAGAAATGTCACTTAGAACCACGAGCTTGCAATAATGAAAACAAATTATGCATCTTAGTAACCCAAGGTGGATGATTAATGCAGGCTTTAAATGATTGTTTGTGTTAAATTGTTTCTCCAAACGCAGCTCAGGAATTTGAAGTTGTCAGATTAACTGCTGTATTTACTGGTCTGTTTGATTAGGTGAGCATAGTTTTATATTCCCTCTTGGAGACCTAAATAGCAACCATTTCCTACCAAAACAGCCCACAAAACAAAGGCCCCATTCAGAGGGCTCTTCAGAGTGGGCAATGCTCTATAGCCCTTTGTATCCTGGAACAACATGGTCACTGAAGTGCCTCTGAAAGGTGCAACAGATTTTAAAAAGAAAATAAGAATGGCCATTACAATAATAATAACAGTTGGAATATTATGGTTTTGTCTGGAAGTAAATACATTCCATCATCGATTAATGGATTAATTTCATTAATGAGCTTAAAGGCATCTCTCAGGGTCCTTTATGATTAATACTGTAAAATTGGGTTTAATGAATGCTTCTGAAAGGATGGCTGAAATTCATTTGAAGCTGTAATCCCCACTGCCAGAGTTTGTCCACTCTGGAGGCTTTTCATGAACATCCATGGAGCTGAATTTTAATAAGTATCCATAGGAAAAGGATTCTGGGCTTGGACATTCCAATTTTTAACCAAAGTGAATTTTAATTTCTTCTTCTTTGGGACTTCTGCACCAGAGACTGGTTCATCAGAGACAATCAGGGACAGCAATAATGTCACATGAGTCCCTTCTCTTTTTGCATTCAACAAGTGCACAACAAGCACTTTGAACTTTGATCATCACAGTTCAAACATCAAAACAAATGAAGTGTTTGCAGTAGATTTTGATTAAAATTGCACAGTGTCTTTCCATGGCCAGATTAGATAGTAAGAATTTTTCTCCTAGTTTGATGATAAGTGCTTTATGCACCTTTCAAGAGCAGCTGGCTACCAGTGGAAAAACACTGAGGAATCATAAATATTATTAATAACTTCTTGGTATTTCTGGGCAAAGCCAACCTGATTGCCACATCATTCCTGAGCAGGGAGGGAAATCAGGAGCCACGACATCCTTCACCTTCTCTTGATGCAATTTCTTTTATTCCTTTTGTTTGAGACAGGGTAGGGCCCAGACAGCTGACCCACTGCAGGGGTTTTGCTCACATTTATTTGGGGTTTTCCTTTCTAGACAAATGGGGCCAGAGCAATGCAACGTGAGCAGCACGGGATTCAGAGAGGCCAGAACATACCTGCCTTCACAATTACTGGTCTGAGGGACTCAAACATCACATGGGCTGAATTCAGGTGAGGTTCAGAGGGATTTTTATGCTTTTCCAGCTCAGGAAGCTATCCAGCCTATAGCAGCACTGAGCCCAGAGTGTTCTTGGTGAGAAGACAGCTATTGCATTCTACTCCTTGGGCTTGCCTGGCAAGGCTCAGGTGGCAGGGGGCTCCACAGGTGGCTTCTGTGGAGATGCTGAAGCTTCACCCTTGTCTGGTGCAGGCAATGCCAGCTGGGGAGGCCAAGGTCCTCGGGAATGGTGGCAGCACCTCTGGGATAACCTCTTTGAGAAAGGGGGAAAAGCCTGAATGGCAGCACTCAGAGCAGGGACAGAGTGTGAGAGGGCAGCTCTGCATCCCTGGGGGCTGGGAGGGGACAGGCAGGAGATGCTCCAGGCACTGGAATGGGATTGCCCTGAAGCCACTGGTGAGGCTGCTGTGCCCCTGCAGCCCAGGGATGTCCCTGGGGGAGCAGAGATCCACCTGCAGCCCAGGGATGTCCCTGGGGGAGCAGAGATCCCCCTGCAGCCCAGGGATGTTCTAACAGTGGAGCAGAGATCCCCCTGCAGCCCAGGGATGTTCCTGGGGGAGCAGAGATCCCCCTGCAGCCCAGGGATGTCCCTGGGGGAGCAGAGATCCCCCTGCAGCCCAGGGATGTTCTAACAGTGGAGCAGAGATCCCCCTGCAGCCCAGGGATGTCTCTGGGGGAGCAGAGATCCCCCTGCAGCCCAGGGATGTCCCTGGGGGAGCAGAGATCCCCCTGCAGCCCAGGGATGTCTCTGGGGGAGCAGAGATCCCCCTGCAGCCCAGGGATGTCCCTGGGGGAGCAGAGATCCCCCTGCAGCCCAGGGATGTCCCTGGGGGAGCAGAGATCCCCCTGCAGCCCAGGGATGTCCCCACTGGAGCAGAGATCCCCCTGCAGCCCAGGGATGTCCCAACACTGATTCAGAGATCCCCCTGCAGCCCAGGGATGTCCCCACTGGAGCAGGGGATGCCCAGAAGTCTGTGACCCTGTGGGAAGTGTGCCCTGGAGCAGCTCCTGGCAGGACCTGTGGAGAGAGGAGCCCCCCATGCTGGGGCAGATTTGCTGGTGGATTTGAGACCCTGTGGGGGCCCTGCTGGAGCAGCCCATTCCTGAAGGAACTCCCTCACCATGGAGAGGTCCTGGAGGACTGCAGCTGGGATTGGAGATGTTCATGGAGGACTGTCTGCTGTTTGAGAGACCCCATGCTGGAGCAGGGGAAGGGGTGAGGAATCCCCCCTGAGGAAGAAGGAGCAGCAGAGAGGATGTGCAATGAATTCCTGCTGCCCATTCCCAGAATCCTGCACCACTGTCAGGAGCCAGAGGAATGGGGAGTGGAGTGAAGCCCTAGAGAAAGGGGGAGGTGGGCAGAAAGTGTCTATAAAATTTGGATTTATTTCCCATTACCCTCCTCTGGTGTGACTGGCATAGCTTAAGCTGATTTCCTTAAGTCAAGTCTGGTTTCAAGTGACAGTCCTGGGTGAGAGATCTTGCCCTGTGTTTATCTCCAGCCATGAAGCTTTTGTTGTATTTTTTCTGCCCTGCCCTGCTGAGCAGTGGCTTTGGTGGACACCTGGATCCAGCCAGGGTCAGCCCATCTCATCTCCCAAAGCATCCAAAGCTGACACAAGGATTTAAACCCCTAAAGACTCCTGGCATGTACTGCAGGCTTTCAGTTCATTTCTTCCTCTCTGTCAGGGATCTCTGACAGGACTAAGTGCCACAACAGGTGTGTCAGTCTCTGGGTCACAGGTGAAACATCTTCAGTGTCAGAGCTGAAGTTCAGGGCTCAGCTTCTGCTGAGTGCCATCACATTTTGGAAGTTAATTTCCTTTGAAAATCCCAGCACGAGGGAACATCAAAGAGCAATGACTGAGCATCATATCATTGTGAAATGAAAGAAGTAGGGAATGTGCAGTGAAGTTTCTTCCCTTTTTTTTTTCCTGCAAGGCTCCATTAGCAGTGGAAAGCAGCCAAAAGTGGAGTCTGTCTGGTACAGGTCACTTCAAAATAATTGTGGCTAAAATACTCGAAGCTTTTTTGTTTTTCAAAGTTCAGATTGTTTTTAAGGAAAAAAATAATAACAAAAGGGATAAATAAGGAAAAACAATAGTAAAAATGTTGGCTAGCGTAAAAGTCAGTCTTCTAACACAGAAGAAACAGTGAAGGTTTTTGGTGTTTTTTTTCCCTGCAAGGCTCCATTAGCAGTGGAAAACGTAGGCAAAAGTGGAGTCTGTCTAGTATAGGTAACTTCAAAATAATTGTGGCCAAAAAACTCAAAGCCTTTTTTGTTTTAAAAAAGTTCAGATTCTTTTAAAGGAATAAATTAATAAAAAAAGGAAGAAATAATAATAAGGATTAAATAATAATAAAAACGTTGGCTAGCAAAAAATCAGTCTTCTAAGACAGAAGTAACAAAGGTTTTTGGCTAGCTAAAGGAGCACAGTTGCACACGAGGCAGAGCAGGGCACTGAGCTGCTCCTAGCACTGAAATGGAAGGGATGACACCTTTCTCTGGAGCTCTGAGTTGCCCTGGCAGCTGCAAGGGAAGATCCTACAGCTGGATTTTGTGCCCCTTGCAGAAGATCCTAAGGCAATTGGTGTTGGTGGCAGGACTCGAGGCTCCCTGCCCAGAGTCCTTCCCCTGTGCTGTGGTGCACAGCAGGTCAGCTCTGCAGCTCCCACAGCCCTGCCCTGCCCAGCTGTGGGTCCATCCCACTCTGGAAATGCTGTCTGAAATCACTCAGCTACCACTCTACAGGCTGCTTTTGCCTGTGCTTAGACTTTTTTAAAAAAATCTATTATTGAGAATTTTTTATTAAAATAAATATTTCCACTGTTTTCAGTCTGCTTCCACTGCCTGAAGTGACTTCTTTTTTTTTTTTTCCCCTTCAGTTTTCATGGGATCAAAGGCAGGTCAGGACTGAGCATTTTGAGCTCTTGTCCAGTATTGGTGTAAGTTGAAAGCACTTGATACAGAAATCACTGAAGGAGGAACAAGTGTATTGCCCCAATATCAATCCTGCTGACACAAAAAGCTCCTTCACTCTTAGCATGAGTTGCCTGCCTTGTTGTGGAAAGGAGGGGGAATTTGCTGTGGTTCACACAGCTCAGCTGTTGCTAACCCTGCAGCAACTCAAGCACTATTTTTCAGCTTGGCTTTTCTCACTTAAGCCTCCCTAGCTGTAGAAGTGGGTAGGCAAATGGAGCTAATTCTGTAGCAAATGTATAGCAAGAGATGGTTAATTTTACTGAATTATTTTACACCACAGCATGCTGAATTATAGCTCATGTGGCATGAGACCAGGTTTATACATTTTTTTCCTTAAAAATTTTAGAGTAAAAAACCCCCAGCCCTTGGTGCAGAGCTATATTAGAGTTTGCAAAGAGAATTACCCTGAGGAGAGAAGTGATATCTGTGACTGGTGACCTTGTGCTGACAGAAGCAGACTTTGCACTGCTACTGGAATTTTTGTAGGCAACTTTAGGCAATGATTGGATCAACATCCTGCCTTGCCTTCTGCTGATCTGTTACTCATGACCAAAAATGGTTTGCAGCTGTGGAGTGCTTGCAGTGTGCACAGCCCTGGAGCTTGGGAGCTGTGGGTTCTCTGGTAGCCATTCACTGGTACCTTGGATTCCCTGGTAGCCACTGAACCAGTGCAATAATTTGATTTAGTTAATGAGGCTGGCAGATCTGGCATTGGCATCCCTGGGCTCACAGCAGACAGGAATATGCAGACTCTGAGTGTATACATGCTGAAGCTTAATTTGCAATCCTATTTAGAGTGGAAAAAAATGCCACACTTAAAAAAAAAAAAAAAGAAAAAAAAAAAAAGAAGTGCAAACAGAGTTCTTTTCACAGTGGGCAGAGAATACTGTTAAACAGAGGAAGCACAATATCCCTTTTCATAGCAAGAGATCAAATGTCTGCAGAAGAGTTTAATTTATACTTCTTCATGTGCCAGAGCTGTGTCTGAGACATTGCAGCATTTCAGTTCTTTCAATCAGGTCATAGTTTCCAGCACAGATGACTTCATCCCTTTTAAAATAGAACAAATAGAATAAATGGAATTCCACATAATCATGGTAGGACCTGGGATTATAGGAAATTAAACCACATATTTAAGAGCAGAGGTCTGTGAGGTAAATAAGCACGGGAAGGCAGAGCTGGGTCCCTCCTCAGCAGTCAGTGGGTGACAAAGGCTCTGCAGCTCTCTGTGGCCTGAGGCTGTGGCTGGATCCTGGAGGAGGATGAGGAGGGTGATGGTGGATAATGCCCAGTGTCACAGGCAGTGGAGCTGCTGCCTTTCCAGCAGAATGACTCAAGTGACACCACCTTCTTGGGTCTTGTGTTGCTGGAATGGCTCCCGAGGTGTTGAAGGTCTTTTTTCCCAGCCCCGTGCTCGAAGAAGAAGTCAGGATTCCTCTGCTCTGACCATCCTCAGGGTGGTGTTGGCTTTTCATACTAAGAACTGTGTGTACTTTATTCACAATAATTTCCCAATACCTATCACCTGTGTTAGACAGTCTGTCTCTACTCTAAACCAATCCAGAAGTGCCACCATCCCAGCAGAAGATGGAGGACGAGAAGGAGAAGGAGAAGGAGAAGGAGAAGGAGAAGGAGAAGGAGAAGGAGAAGGAGGAGAAGGAGAAGAAGGAGGAGAAGGAGAAGGAGAAGGAGAAGAAGAAGAAGAAGAAGAAGAAGAAGAAGAAGAAGAAGAAGAAGAAGAAGAAGAAGAAGAAGAAGAAGAAGAAGAAGAAGAAGAAGAAGAAGAAGAAGAAGAAGAAGAAGAAGAAGAAGAAGAAGAAGAAGAAGAAGAAGAAGAAGAAGAAGAAGAAGAAGAAGAAGAAGAAGAAGAAGAAGAAGAAGAAGAAGAAGAAGAAGAAGCCAGTTTCCTCCATCTTGAACCCCCATTCTAAATCCCCAAAATTCTATTTTTTCACCCTGTGACAAATTCACTGTCATTCTACTCAAACTCTTCTGGCTTGTACATCTTCACACAAAGTTGGGAATTGTTTCCATGGGCTAAAATCCAAGGCACAGGTGTCTCTGACTGCGTGCCAAGGTCCCTGATCCCCCTGCCAGGGTCCCAGATCACCCAGGGCAGCCAGAGCCATGTCCTGGGCTCAGACACCCCCTGGCTCCAGCGTGGCCCTGCCCTGGCTGTGGAGCCCAAGCAGCTCCCACTGCCTTCCCCACTCAGGTCCTCTGTTCCCTCACTCTCCCAGAACATTTCACATCTCCCAGCCACAGCTCTGCGTTGGCAGTCAGGGAAAAGGTGTTGATGAATTCTGTCTCAAATTTCTGCGTGTGTGAAGAAAACCCTTATAAAATAGCAGCATGGATTGTACTGCTATCCCCCAAACACACAAGCAGCTCACTGAACCTGGAATGCTTGGAGCTAGTGCTGTGAGACAAGTGTTTGCAGTATTTATTACAACAGGAGAAAATGAAACTAAAAACATGTTGCTCCTTAATTGTAGAATTTGCTCAACACTGCCCTCATTGTGATCCATTTTTGGCATTAAAAAAAAAAAAAGAGCTATCAATAACTTACTTGTGACATGACTAAATCCTAACTGGTGTCAGAGGCTGTTTCATTAGGCAAGAGACAATCCTGCAGTGCAGAACAGCCTTTGCCCCCAGGGCTGTTTTGTGGCCATAAATGCATGGAGACTGAGATGCTACATCAACCACACGTCCAAGACATGGAAGAATGCAGGGGCAAGGCTGGGAGCTGAATTCTTCTGGAGTCCCAATCTTTGTCATTAAGGATAAGCTCCCTCAGGATGTGTGTGTTTAATGTTTGTGTCTGAATGCACGAGTTCAGTCACATCAGGCTGGGCTGTGGGTCTGTAACTTGCATATTTTATATCCTTTTTATTTACATCATGTCTAACTATGGTCAAGATTACCCTGACAGACTCATTCTCTTTGCAGAGGTTTCTGTTTAAAAGCAAGTGAAACTCTGGAAGAGAAGGCAAATTCATCACTGGTGAGTTGGCTGAAGCCAGTCAGATGCTGTACAATATAACTTATCCTTAGGAATTCATGCCTCCACTGGGTCTGCCTACCAGATAAGGCACACTGAGATGAAAGTGAGCTGCATCAGATTCTGGTGCCCAGAGCACAGAGTTCAGGCTCTGCTTCTCCTTTGTTCAGCTGTGTAACAAACAGCATTCCCTCTCTCAGAAAAAGAAGTTAATCAAGGGGGAGGAGATCTGCAGGTAAAAGTTTTGTGCATGGCACTCTTAATAATATCTCTGAAGGTTTCAGAGTGTATGTGAGTCACTTGTGTCAGCTCAGCTTCTTTGAAAGTTTAACCTGGATTGTTTCAGTTGCAGAAAACAGAATTCTCCTGCCTGATTCTGGTGAATGCAGTCTCCTAGTGACATCAAAGATTATAGCAACTGCAAGGCACTAGTTTGCCTTTGTAGTTCCAAGTTGCTCAAAAAACTTTTAATGTATTCTTGTAGGTGTAACCATGTGTCACAAATACCCCCGCCAACAAGAGACAAACCCTAACTGAAAACAACTGTTAATCGATTACTGCAGAAAAACTGACAAACTCCAAGTGAATAATGCTAAAAGGTGTTAATTTGTGGATTTCTGTGGGTTTTGAAAAGCAAAATTAAGTCTCGATGGGATTTTGGATGTGTGACATAAACTGTGGGCCATGTGCCTGCTTTGCATAAATCAGCATCCTTGCAGGGCGAGCCAGGAGAGCTCTGCTGGGCTCAGCTGAGAAAGTGGCCCTGACTCTGAACTCTGAGCAGCACCAGCTTGGTTCAGTCTCATTTATTTGGGGAGGAGGAAAAAGGATCTCAAAGGGATTTGCTAAACTACAAGTCAGTTCTGGAATGATTTTTCCCTTTCCTGCAGTCAGTGCTCCAGCCTGGTGCTCCCTGAGTATGACCAATGTTTTCTGCTTGACTGAGCTCCCGAGCCTTGGGGACCCTGGCAGGGGTGCTGGGGGATGATAGGATCCACAGCAAATGATTCCAGGCAGGCAGCAGCCAGCAGCCAGCACTGGCAGTGGAGAGGGGCAGTGCTGGCAGCTCTGTCCTTGTCCCAGCCTGCTAAACAGCTCCTCTCTTTGCATGCAAAAATGCAGGCACACACAAAACCACTCATCTCCAGAGCTAGGCAGAATTTTTTGCAGTGAAACTTCTTACCAGCTCTGCATATTTAGCTCCAGAAGAAACGAATTCACAAATCTGTCAAAAAAAAATTGAAATTTTTAATTTCAGAAAGAAATGTTTTGACTTCTTTTATTTGAAGTGCTTTGCTTTGTTATCTGAAATTTCATTTACAATTATAATTTGAAAAATAATTATGTCAACAAAATGAAGGGTGCATTCAGGTAGAATGGGATTTGAGGGAAAATGGAATATAAAATTAGGAGAAAAAACTGAGTTGTGTTGTTTAGCAAAGTGAAGGATCACCTTAGTCATGAACATCACTGCTTGTTTTCCTTTGCTACACCCTTTTCTGCATGATTTTGCAACACGTAGAGGAACATTAAATGAGGAACAAGCTCAGATGGAAGGCCATTAGAATTTTTGCTGAGGTGGACACCAGATGACAGCTACTCCAGGGTCCTGGAAAGTCAGGTGAACTGCACCTTGCCTTCCAGGGAGGACTGATGTGGGGAAAGGCAGAGGAGAGAGCAACCAAGAATGAAGTTGTATCTGTGTACACGTGTATTTTTTTATAACTTCAAGCTAGAATTGGAAAATCTCCTTCAGCCTGCTTTTGGTTTGTGCTTCCAACACCAACCATGCTCTTTAGCCTGCCCAGTGTAGATTGGGCACAGCCTGCAGCAGCACAAACCCTCCTCCCTTCTGCATGGGTTTGGTCACCTCTGGACTGGGACACAACTGCTCATTTTGCAGCTGAAATTCCTCCCCAGTGAGGAGTAATTGCAAATTACAAATGCCTGAGGTGGCTGTCCCAGCCAGCAGGCAGTGCCTGGCCATTGCCTCATCAGCTGCCTTCCCAAAACAGCATCAAAGCAGCTCAGCCCCACTCACCCTGCACTGCTCATTTCAGTATTACAGCTCTGATGGCTCTGGGGATTTTTCTTTCCAGTGGGGAAAAGTCTCATGGTGTAACAGTTAGCTGATCTAACACTCAAAACGTGCACTGCAAACCAAACCTTCCTCCTCAGGCTCTGTTTGCACCATTGTCCTGAACCCTCATTGTCCTGCCATCAGTGAGACTTTTATCTCACCATCCTGCATGACTGGGGCTCAGCAAACTGTAAATTTACTTTTCACCAAGTGATGCAAAAGATGAGGTCTGTGCAAAGGGGCTGAGTGAATGGTGCAGGATCAGATTGGACCCAAGCCAGAGGCTCAGCCCCTTCACATTCCCAATCCCTGACTTCCTGATGTTGCCTCTCCCTCTGTGGCACTGCCCCAGCTCCCAGAGTGGCTGGAACCTTCCTCAGTCACCCACAGAAAAGGATCTGTGTGGGCAAGGTGAAGGAGGATGGTGGGGCCGACAGGCAATTCCCAGGGAGGAAAAGAAAAGAGCTGGAAAAAACCAAGAAATAGAAGGAGCATAAGGGGAATTGCATCTTTCCCTAATTTGAGTGGGATACTCTTTGGCAGTTCTGCCACTACCAAGTGCTGTGTGAAGTTCTGTATTTGCTCACCTTTTATTCAAATAATTGAAGATGGCATTTCAAAGCAGTCAAGTTTCTCATTACTCTCTCCCTAAATATGTATTTCTCCATCTAAAAATGGTGGTGAAGTAAGTCCATTTAACCCCCCTGGAATGTTGTCTGAAATCTTTTGGAATGTGGATGACATAGCTTTTTGTAATTGGTGTCTGCAAATGTGGTCCTTCAGAAACCCCTTGGCCAATTTGCCTCAGACTTTGTTTAATCAAAAGGAGCTAAAAAACTGAAGGAAAATGCAATTCAGTGTCTAACTTTGGCCGTTTTTAAAAGGTGTTTGAAACTTGCAGCAAAAGTTTTTTCCATCCTACTCTCGTAGCACAAAATGTCTAAGCAGACTCTCTCAAACTTTCTGTGCTACCTACCCTTGAGACCACACATGGAAAATTTCAGGGCAGAACTTATTTCCTAAGACGCACAAAAACAAGAGATTAGAGTGGAATTCCAGGGTATTTAACTAAAGCTTCTGCTCTTCTCCAAAGTTTTATGTCCCTCTGACACACCCATGTGCACACACACACACACAGAACTACTATAAAAATGTAAAAATCACCATCTGCCAACAGACATGGCAGGTAATTGCAGTTATTTCCTGCTCAAAGCAATTGAGAGGAGGCAGTGGTGTGTCAGGCTCTGCTGTGTGATCAGTGATGGCTGGGAACAGCTATCAGTGTTATAAAATGGTGAGTGTGTGTGCACGTACTCCCAGAGGTGGTGGGCAGCTGCATCTGCTGTGGGACTCTGGAAGCTGCTGGTGTGCACAGGGACAGCCAGGAAGGAAGGTCATCCCCAGAGTGTGTGCTGGGGGGAAAGGCTTCCAGAGAACCACCGTGACAGCCACTGTGGGCTACAGTGCTAGGTGGCCACCAGGAGTGGAAGTGTAGAGAGGAGAGAGAATCCCCAGATTTCTCCTTATGAACTCCTGATCACTACACAGTAAAAGGTCTGCCTTAGCATGAGTTCTTCCTCTGTAAAATGGTTGGTTTTCTTCCCTACCTAGGAATTCTAGGTCTTAACAGATGCCTGTAAAACGTTGCATGCTGGGATGGGACGTGCTGCAGGAATGCAAAAAATTTAATTAACACTGCTGTCCAGTGGTAGAGCTAGATCCAAAGCCCAGTGAATTTCCTCATTATTGGCTCAGGTCAGATGATTTGTGAGTGTAGGCACAGAGTCAGGGGTGGTTGGGGTGGGCTGTGCCCAACCATCCCCAATTGGCTCCAGGTGTGCAGGACAGGTGAGCAGCACTGAAGGGAAGGAGCCCTGGAGTGCCCAGGGGCACTGCCCAAGCCCAGAGGGCACAGAGGGCACACAGGGCACTGCAGCAGCAGCAGGGCATCAAAGGCTGGGCTGGGGGATGAGGAGGGCAGAAGCTGCAGCCTGCTGAGTGGAGTGGTGTTACTGTGTGTGGGCAGGTGCCTGAAGCTTTCTGCTGAGTTTGGTGTTCCTGGGTTTGGGGTGAAGCTTTCTGCAGAGGTTTGGTGTTCCTGGGGTTGGGGTGAAGCTTTCTGCAGAGGTTTGGTGTTCCTGGGTTTTGGGGTGAAGCTTTCTGCAGAGGTTTGGGGTGAAGCCTTCTGCAGAGGTTTGGTGTTCCTGGGGTTGGGGTGAAGCTTTCTGCAGAGTTTGGTGTTCCTGGGTTTGGGGTGAAGGTTTCTGCAGAGTTTGGTGTTCCTGGGTTTGGGGTGAAGCTTTCTGCAGAGGTTTGGTGTTGCTGGGGTTGGGGTGAAGCTTTCTGCAGAGTTTGGTGTTGCTGGGTTTTGGATGAAGCTTTCTGCAGAGTTTGGTGTTGCTGGATTTGGGGTGAAGCTTTCTGCAGAGTTTGGTGTTCCTGGGTTTTGGATGAAGCCTTCTGCAGAGGTTTGGTGTTCCTGTGGTTGGGGTGAAGCTTTCTGCAGAGTTTGGTGTTACTGGGGTTGGGGTGAAGTCCTCTGATATTGTGTGGTGACACTCTGTGTGTTGTGGCCATCTCAGCTGTGACATGTGAGTCCTACAATTGCACTGTAACACTGCCCTGACTCTCTGATGGTTTGAGCCTCAGGCAGAGGGGAGAAGAAATGCTTCAGGTTCACTGTTGAGCATCTCATGGGAAAAGTTATCTGTATGAGGCTGCTGCTGCCCTGCCACCATCAAGCCTGAGCCAGCCCTGCTCAGTGGAGCACAGCCCCTGCAATTCCTTTTGGTGTTTCCCATCGTGTTCTCTGTTAGCCCAGCCCTAATGCTCTGTGACAGCACCTGGGAGCAGCCCCCAGCCATCCTGCTGAGCTGCTCCAGGCAGCCCTGGCTCTTGCCAAGCCCAGGCAGCTGTGGCTGGAGGCAGGGGCACCCTCTTTGAAGTGTGGCCACCCTCCCCACCCCTGCTCCCTCCCCTCTGCTAGGTGTTAACACAAACATCACCCTGGCCAAGAGACTTCCATTATTTGTTGGGGGTTTTCTCTGCCAGCTGCGTCCCAGGCTCGAGGAGCTTTGAAGGAGCCAAACAACTGGGAGTAAGTCTCCAAAGATATCATAAAAACCTGGTGGAATGGCCATTGGAGGTGCACATGGGGCACCTTGTGAAAGCAACCCCTTGTGTCAGAGTGCCAAGAGAAACAGAGGGCGAGCCCTCTCTGCAGAGAGGTGCTGATGGGGACAGCCATTAATGCTCTCATCACAATGGAAATGTCTCTGTAGAAATTGCAAACCACTCAGACTGGCTCTCCTCCCTGCTTTGCCTTTTTAAAAAAAAATTTTTTTAAAGGGGAAAAAAGGTGGAGGAGGGAGGTTTTCATTACTGCTGATCAGGGAGTATTGCTTGCATCTCTCCCATGGCATATGTTGGTACGCCTGTGGGCTCGCACACGGAGCTCTCCTTTCAAAGCTGAACTGCTCCCTCAGCTATTTTCCTTTTCCCTTCTTTGGGACTTCAAGGAGTGAGTAGGATGTAATCTCAGAGTGAGGAGGCTTGGTTCTGTGCCAGGCACTACTGGCTCGCCACGTTGTCCCTGAGTAAGTCAGCTCACCTCTCTTCTCCCTCATCCTGCCACCTGTAAAAATGAGGGTGATATTCCCCTTCCTTTGTTTAATTAACTGGCAGTGCTTTAAAAATTCATAGACTGAAAGCCTTCACATCACTTTTTTTTTTTTTTTCTTTTTAATTAAAACCTAATTTACTTCAGGGCATTGTAGAAACCTCCAGAAACATGTGATTTGAGTCTTATCTTACACGATTACTGTAACCTCTCTGCTTTAAATAACTTCCATCCCTGTGAGTGCCAGTCTGCCTGCTGCAGCTGTAATCAGGCAGTCCAGTCCTGACCCAGCAGGGCCCATCACTGCCTCAGCACTTACATGAGCCTTTGCTGAGCTCTCCTGGGGAAGTCCAGCCTCGCTGAGGGGTGTGAGAAGGAGATTTTACCTTAGGTCACAAGAAATGGACAGCTTCCCAAAGCAGGGAAGGAATTTGTTCCGTGCTGTAAAAGAACCCAAGTCACAGGGAATAAGTGAGGGGAAAACCACTCTGCTGCCTTTTGGTTGTTACCTGTCTCATGCTTTCATTTGTCTGGATTTATATCATGGAAACTTAAAAGTTAGAGCTGGCAAAGGACACCTGGGTCTTTCAGCTTGCTTTTTTTTACTGCAGTGTTGCCTCTTACATCATATCTCCTGCTTTATGCATTGGCACAAAGGAGCAGAGAGGTGACCAAAATAAAGGCATTTGCCCACCCCAGAGATCCCCATTCACACTTTTTCCTGGCAGCCCTTCTTTCAGGTAGCAGCTGGGATCTGATGCTGTGATTCCTGCTAATTTGAATATAAGCCATTTTTGTATGCAAAGGATTGCTGACACCAGCAAGTTTCACTGTAATGATTACTATGGAAACGTTTATCTATAAATATAAAATTCTTTAAAGCTTAGCCTTTTATCTTTATAGAAAAAGGCCTGTTTATGTCACTTCTAAGCTCCCAGCTTTAATGTAGACATGAGCTGTTCTCATGCCAAACAAGATAACCTCAGTGTTAGAGCTGTGTGAGCTTTGAAACATGGGAATTTGAGCTAAAACTATTATTTTTTTAATACAATATTAATAGCTGAATGGAAAAATATTTTAAAATGCCTTTCTAAGCCCCAAAGCCCTAGTTCACTTGCAGTCTTCTTTTCTGTGATTTATTGTAATGTTTCCTGTGTGGAGCAGCTGCTTTCAAGTGCCAGTCAGGCCTTAAACTCTGTGTGAGTGTGCACACACCCACGAGTGTGCCATGGAGAGGATGGAGGGAGAAGAGGAGAAGTGGAGGATCTCCTTACTCATTAGCCTTTTCCCTTTGTGTTCATAGATTTTGGTCTTCAAAGCCTTCACAAATGGATTATAAGTTTAGGTCCCCAAAATATGTTTTGGGTTTTCTTGCTAAATGGCACTACAAAAAAAAAAAAAAGAGAGAGAGATGATTTTAAGTTAATAAGATTAAGGGGTTTGTTATTTAAAACCTAGAGTGAAAAGGGTGTATTAGAAAGAAGAAAACCAGTATTTTTTTCTTTGTATTTCTATCTAAGACTTTTTTAAAACTATTTTTCCTTGACTTTGACAATTATGCTTGGGAAATATCTACATTAACATAGGGGTTTTTTCCAACATACACACTAATACCACAAACACCCACATTGGCTGATACTCTAAAGTTATTCCATTAAAAGTGTTCCCAAATAAGATGGAATCGTGGGTTAAGTAATACAGATTTAGGGTCAAAACTTAAATGTTCCAAAATGTTTGCAGAACCAGGTCCCCACAGACTTTGGAAACAGAATTGATGGCATCCACAGAGTGAAATCATATGATGATCAGAAGTTTAATTTGTTGTTCTTTGCCAAGAAGTAATTGGCAGCAGCAACCTTGCCTGCAAGGGCACAATTCACATATATGTATTGAAGTTTCTCTTTGAGTTTTGATCATTAACACTGATGGGTTTTTTTTGTTTGTTCCACTTTTGGGTGGAATGAGAAAATGGACAGTTAAATATTTCCTTTAAAGTTCAGCACTAGCCTGATGAGCTAGGACTAAGGAGTCAAGTTCAAGGATGGGGGGGGCTTTAAGCTACCTTTTGTTCTTCCAGTTTTATGGGAGAATTAGGGAGATCCTTGGCAGAATTCTGACTCTGAGTAATCTTTTACATTAAAATGTCTTTCCTGGGCTGTCCTGGGGACTGCAGTCCCCTCCACTGCTCCTCCTGTGCAGGAATTTGCAGGGCATTCTGTGCTACAGGGCTGAGGAGGCTTCTGGCAGTGAGACGTGGTCTGATCCTCCTCCTTGAGCCTCCCTTTGTTCCTTCCCTCTCCTTGCTTCTCCTCCCCATGCACTGGTAACAAAGCCCTCTGGAATTGGAGCTGGAAGTGCAGCCCAGCCAAGCCATCCCAGGGCTCTGCCTGCCCTCCCTGTGCTCCCCAAGTGCACTTCCAGTGCCCTGCTCTGGGAAGAGCAGCAGTCAGAGGAGTCACTTGGACACTGGCAGGAACTGCACAGATTGCTGGAAATAAAAGGTCTGAGAGCAGCATTAAACTCTCAGATAGGACATGCAGTAAAAGCACAACAATACACTCTTGCTCCCACAGGGCTGAGGAAAAAATCAAATGGTAAATATCTCATCTCGGATTCAGAGAAATACACCCAAATTTAGAAGCTCATTTGAAGCCTATCCCAATAATTCAAACTTGTTGGATTTGTAAAATTAGCCTGTAAATCTCACAGGAAAGGCTGTGGGGTATTTCAGCACTTTCATTTGTGCTCCTGGCAGGAGCATGAGTATGAGTATAAAAACATAAAAATGACCATGAAAGTAACTTTTAAAGCAGTAGCAGCTTTTTATTCTCTTTCAAATCCTACAGAAAGGATTAGAGTTGTGGGAAAAGATTTAGCTTCCTTTCTATTCAGTCCTAATTGACTTGCCCAGCCTTGCTGTATTAAACCATCCATTGTTAATGCCTTTATCACATCTTGATTTCTGCTTCAAGGTTCAGACCACGGTCATCAATCCTCACCAGGAGTCTCCTCTCCCAGAGGGTTGTCTTGTAAAGGCAGCAGTGGTTTAAACTGGAGGACTGAGGGCCTCACCCTGGGCACTGGGACCTGCAAGGAGAGGGCTGGATGAAGTTCCCTGAGTCAGGACAGGAATTCCTCTGCTCTCCTTCTCAGCAGCTGCACTCCCTGTGCTGCTCCAGCAGCACCATCAGGGCAGTGTGGGGGGATCTGTGGGATGTTCCCTCCTGGAAACATCTGCAGCCTCTCAGGGCCCAGCAGGCTGGGGGGAAATCAAAAATCATTGCTTGCAAGGGACTTTGCAGATCGTGAAGTTCCAGCTTCCCTGTCTGAGGGCTGGCTGGCATTTGTGGGGACAAGTGACAGTAACCCCTGCTGCCACCAGATACACTGGCACCATGGCATGCCCTGTCCTTCCTTTAGGAGATGAAGACTGTGTGACAGCAAAGAAAAATCCAACAAATGTTGCCTTCTCTGACAGAAATGTGTAGTACTGCCAGGCAGACTCTGCCAAGAAGGGGTGAAAATGCAAGGCAGGTCTGTTCTGGTCATCCTGTGTATTCTGGAATATTCTGAGAAGGTTCACCTGCCTTTGGGCACCCTGGGGCTGTTCACACCATTGTCCTGGCACGACTGTGTCCTGCAGAACAAGGTGTGCATCTAGCACAGGTGTACCTGCACCTCCATCAATGCCTGGCCTGAGGCTCAGGGGCACAAACAGGTCCCAGCTCAGGCATTCCCTGTTGTGTTTGTGGGGTGCCCCGTGGCAGGGAGGAGTGATGGGTCTGACTCCATGTGCTCAGAAGGCTCTTTTATTATTTTATGGTACTATATCATATTAAAGAATGCTATACTAAAGGATACAGAAAGGATACTCACAGAATGCTAAAAAGGTAATAATGAAAACTCCTGACTCTTTCAGAGCCCTGACACAGCTTGGCCCTGATTGGCCAGTGACTCAAAATAATTCATGTAAAACCAATGAAACAACCACCTGTTGGATAAACAATCTCCAAAAGCATTCCAAAGCAGCAAAGCACAGGAGAAGCAAATCAGATAAGAATTTTTTTTCCTTTTTCTCTGAGGGTTCTCAGCTTCCCAGGAGAAAATCCTGGATGAAGGGATTTTTTCAGAGAATGTGAATGCCACACTTCCCTTCTTTGCTGCCACGGGTGACAAACACCAACCTTCCTGATGTGCATGGAGCTTGAGGATTTTATCCTTCTCCATCAATGTAGAAGTGATGAATTATCTGAGGAACCAACCCATGAGGCTGGACAGTTTTACAAGCCAGGAGCTAAAGGTGCCCTCTCTAAATCAAACACCTTGTTGTGTTTCTTTGGGCTCTGTTTCCATGCAGTTTGTGATGGAAGTACCTGTTTCCATTGCAAATGGACAAACACAAGAATGCATTTGCTCTTCCAGCTCTCTGCAGAAATGTTGGCCAGCAGGGTTGGCTGACAAGGAGGGGGCCCAGTGTACCTGGAACAATATGAAACACCTTTTTTGTGGGTATTAGCTTACATGCTGTGTTCAGGAAACAGGGCACAGAAACTTCCTCAAAGCTCCAGGAACAATAGCTATTGTTGATTGTTGGTGTGGCATGAGCTCATATCCAGGATACAGTGAGAAAGGAACTCCTGACTGCAGTGAATAATGTACTTCTCAACTCCCAGTGTGAAAGAATGCATTTATTGTTTTTCCAATGAGAGATGGAGAAACAGGCCTTTAAAAAGAGGGCTTTGCTTGGCAAGACAAAATCTGTTTTGCTGGGGTTTTTTCACTCTTAAAAACTCAATTAAGGAATTTCTTATGGAAGAAAAAAATTTTATAGTCAGGTTCCCAACAGTCTGTGTTGAAATCTATTTTGAATTTGACTGTATAATATGAAAATGATAAGATTAGTGAGACAGGTCTATAAAGCTCTTCTAACTGGTTGTTTTTTTTTTTCCTTCATCTGGAGTGGGGGGTGGAAAACTCTACACCACACAGAGCTCAGGCTCTTGGTCAAAGTTACCCAGGAATATATTTTCCTGGATTTTCATCAAGTTGATTAGGGTGCAGGAGCTTCTTTAAAGCTACTCTGTCACTCCTTTAGGAGTTTGAACAAGAAATCTGCAGAACCCTGGCTGTTCTATCTCAAAGTGACACTTCCACCAGATTCAGAGGATACTCATGGCTGAATGGTGCACCACAAAAGGAAAGGCCTTGAAGGGAGTCTAATCTTTCAATGGAATGTGCCAGTTAAAACACAGCAGTGGGAGCTGGGGGGCTCTGCAGCCTTTCTGATACTGTGGCTCCTCCACCCCCAAGGAGCATTCCCTCCTTTCATCCCTTTAATGCTTCCCCAGAGAGCCATCTGGAGCACTTTGGGCAGGCCAAGCTTTGTCACATGCATCATTTTATTGAGATGTTCTCCTCTGCAGAGCTGTGGGTGTGGGGGTCTTGCTGCAGGTCTGGGCTCTGCACCCCTGGAGCCAAATCCCCTCTCCCTGCTGGGTCACTCGGGGTGGGCACTCACCCCTCTGCCCTCCCAGCCCTGCCAAAAGCACCCAGCCAATGCTCTGAGGAGGCTCCTCTGGAGCACTGAGTTACCTCTCCTTGTTCTAAGATAAAAGGAAGTGGGCATTCACAGTTATTACTGATTTTTACAAACATCTCCTGCCCTGAAGTCTGACTTTTAGCTACCCAAGTGGCTTTTTCAGTTGTTCTGTGCATGAATGTTGCTGCACAGGTGTCTTGTAAGGGCAGCTATTAAGGCTTGCAGTGACACTTCTCAAATGAAATAGTAAATTTAAAACCCCAATAAATTCTAAGCTCCAGTGTCTAGGAAAAAGGGTTTTTTTTTAAATAGTGATATATATGGTCTGAGGCACCAGTTTTCTGTAGAATTATGTATTACTGGCTACTGCACTGTCTAGGTGTCCCAGAAATAAAAATGCAGTGTCACATGCTCTAATCCAGAGCTGAAAAATGGAGAATGACCTTTGAGGTGGTTTTTTTTTTTAATTTCTCTTAGTCACTTGTCCTTACTAAACTGAACCACTCTTGCAATATCAAAGTCTTTTGCTAACTTTTTTCATAAATAACTCTTGCTTAGAGATAACTCAGCTTTTTCTTTTTAAATACATGCACTTTTCATGTGCTTTGAGGAGAACATGGCATTCTTTTGGTTCCTTGGTTGCAGGGCTTCAAAAATAAACCCAGTGCAATGTTGCAAATGAGATAAGACACATACTTTGACGTTCTTCTTTTTTTTTTTCCCCTCCAAATTTTAATGAGAAATTTAAATAACTTACTACCAAACATGCCTAGGAAGCTTGTGCAGCAGGTGGCCTCAAGGAAAAGGGATCTCTTGTGTTTGCTTTACCCCCAGATGAAGGAAGGAATGATGACTCTGACTCCAGGTGCTCAGAAGGATCATTTATTATTTTATAATACTATATGATAGTAAAGAATGCTGTACTATACTAAAGGATAGAGAAAGGATACAGACAGAAGGCTCAAAAGATAATAATGAAAACTCCTGACTCTTTCCAGAGCCCTGACCCAGCTTGGCCCTGACTGGCCAAAGAGTGAGAACAACTCACATGAAACCAATGGAACAATCTCCAACCACATTCCACATGTGAGCACAACACAGGAGAAGCAATCAGATAATTATGGTTTTCTTTTTTCTCAGCTTCCCAGGAGGGAAATCCTGGCAAAGGGATTTTTCAGAGTGTGTGAATGCCACAGGGGTCCAGTTCAAGTTGGTCTCTCCAAGGTGGTCAGAATTTGCTCAAATCAGGCTGGAGCTGCTGGCACACTTAGGCCTAGCCCTTTTCCAGGTGAAAAGCAAGACAATTTGGATGACATTTGTTCTGGTGGTCCTTTTGACTCTCTCATTTTAAGGGCACACAGGAAGAGGCTGAGAATGAAACCCAAATCCTGCAGGGGAAGTGGTGAAGCTGCTCCACAGCTCAGGGTGCCAAGGCTGTGACCTTGCAGGGCCACCCGGGCAGGTGCTGTGCCCTGGTTCAGAGCCCCCAGCACACACAGGGCTGCCCTCCAGCCTGGCAGCAGCAAGGAAGAATCCCTCTGACAAGCCACACTCTGACTTGTAATGAGCCCCAGGCTCCTGAGCCAGGGCTCTCCCAGGAAAAAGGGACCCATGAAGGGTTAAAAGCCCTTGCCAAAGGGACAGTGCCCCTTGGCAAAGCTCCCACAGCAGATGTGTCACAGCCATCTCTCAGAAATGGGGCTGGGTTCTGCTGTCTGAAAGACAGGCACTTGTAAAATTAGCTGGGGTTTGAAGTGAATGATAGAACAAGCATCACCTTCTTCTATTGGTCCATCAACAGCCAATTCCTGGGGGGTTTTCTTGTGGAAAATTAGGATCAGTTTGTCTATTGGTGGTTAAAAATCACACCACTTGGTGCTGAAATAATGAAGACTTTCCAGTCTTATAGCATTTCAACACTACTGCTTGTAATACAATGTTTGTAATTCATGTGTGATGGTGAGAAAAATTGTCTAGTTTGAAAAAAGAAAACCCATCACACTTGACAGACAGAATTAAATGAAATAATCTTTAAAAATGCAGAAACTTTGCTTATTTCAGGGCCCTTATTTGAGTGTTCATATTCCATGACAGCCAGCTCATGTAGCATGAATCTGGGCAAGGAGAGGAGCAGGTTTAGAACAAATTTTGTGGGATTATTTTTGTTTCCTTGGGAAACCACAGAGGTGTTGGTTTAGCAAGTTGCAGGAAGGTTATGTGTTCTGCACTTCCCACTGCATAATCCAGCTACAAAGGCTGCTGTGAAGGCAGCTCTCAGATGTCCAAGGGCAGCCTTGCCAAATTAGAGTGACAAAACATTCCTTCCTCATGGGATAAGCCTGGCTCTCAAACCTTCTGAGGGGTTTGTATCCCTGATTATTTTACAACAAAAAGCAGGAGCTCCTGCACCAAAAGTACTGGAAATACTTCATCCTGCCATGCCAGGTTTTTCCTGCTGATCTTGTTGCCAGGTCTCTACCAATGTTTGTAGATATTCTTCTTCTCCCCCTCTCCTGTAGATTCCCATGAAAGAAACAGAGTGCAGCTCTGCAAGTACCCAAACCTGGCTGCTGTGGGATGGCACTGAGGCAAATAAATAGTGTACAGAACCCATTTTTATTTTTTAGTACATAGCTCAAGCACTTTATTAGTACAGACAGCATCAGTGTCTGGGGCTGAAGGAGAAGGACTCCAGTCAGTATGCCTCTGCAGGGCACACCTGACATTGGGGCTGTGACTGTCTCTTCAGCATCAGGGTGAAGGACTGTGGAGTGCACCATGAGAAGCTTTTTCTTTTTCTGCTGTACCACACAGGAGCCTTTGTTACCAGCATGAGGCTGTGACAATGGCACTTACCCATCATTATGTGTTTGCAAGCCTTCAAATATTTGTCATCCTCAAGATCCAGCCAGGAAGGGAGAGTATTTTCCTTACCTTCACACTCACCCTTTGTTTATTTATTTTTGCAAGTTTCAGTGAGGAGGTTGAAAGTGATTTCATGCTGCAATCTAGACTGTGCTTGAGTTTTGTGAAGTTCAGAGGAAAAAGAAAGATAGGAAAGAAATATGTGAAAAGCTAAGTGACATTTTCTCATCTGGGTTCTGCTCCAAAGACACAGCTTGAGGAACTCTCCCACAAGAAATCAAAGGAGGGTTGAGGGGTGCTGGGATAGTAAAAAGATCCTTGTACAAGTTGTTCAGAGTTCCCAGTCCCCTTCACCAGGACATCTACAGCAGAACCTGCCTGCAGGAAATGGCCAGTTTGTTCTACCCTGTCTTGTATGGTCAGAGGCACCACAGCTGCCACGAGAGGAACCAGAATGAGTCTGATTTTTGTTACAAGAGCTGCCTTTTTAGGCATGTTTTCAGATGTGTGTTAGACAAACGTATTTGGGGTTTATGAGAAGCATCCTCAGTGTATCAGAGTAGTTAAAACACCCCTCTCTGTGCACAGATATAGGGAACACTTTTAAACTTACAGACTCAGTGGTTAAACACCCCTCTCTGTGCACAGACATAGGGAACAGACTCTTTTAAACTTACTTTCTACCTTTTTGGCTTCATTCTTGTGGCTACCAAAATTCTTTTACTAGAGCCTTGATCTCTACTTGGAAAATATTTTTTTTTTTTTTTTTAATGCAAGAATAATTCAGGTTTCCAGACTACCTGAAGGCACACTTACCTGTGGTATATTGCACAATTCAGAGCAGACATTGTTTTGCCTTTCTTTACTTTTTTAAAAAATACAATAGTTCCCATCCAGAAGAATCTCTTTGTTCAGCCTGGTGTGCTCCAGGATAATCCAGCTGCTGTAGTTCTGAGCCTCAGCCTAGGTTCAAACAGGGGTGCAGTGAGATAAGCATCAGCATGAGCTGTCTCTGTAGTTTGCAGGAGCATCTCCAGGACTTGGCCAGGTCAGGAGGGAATTGCAGGGCAGTGCAGGGAGTGTTGGGATAGCAGATAATAAGACAGCCCATAACCCAAAACTTCCCTGGCACAGCCAAGGTAGGTAAGTGAATGGAAGACTGACACTAGAGAGGAGGCCTCTTGCAGCTTGCTCTGCTTCTCTGAAGTGCCAGGCAGTCAGATCATCACCACCAGGGCTTTGATGGCTTCAGTTTCATCCCAGCATTGCAATCCCTCTGCAGAGCTGATGCAGACAATTCACAAGGGGAGATGGATCCACAGAGCCCCTGAGAGGGCACTGAAACCAGGTCCATTTGTGGCAGCTGCCCTTCCCAAAGCATCCCACCAAACAAGGCATGATTTTGCTAGGACTGACCTATCCCCTATCCCTTCTCCTCTAGTCCTTTCAGCTTTCAGCTTTAGTGTTACAAGCAACTTGGAAAAAAAACTGTATTTGTGACATAGCTTTATATTGCTATGCCATGTGTTTTTTGGTGGTGGTTTTTTTGTTTTTTTTTTAAATTCCAAGCCTTTGGAAGCTCTCCAGCATTTGCACTCTTTGCATGCATCTCTATTGCTGCTATTTGGAGCTGTTGCACTTCAATCCATTAAATTATAACCCCTTTTTTCAGAGAGCAACTGACTCCATTTCAGCAATCAGGTGCCCTTCAGACATGTGAGGCTGAGTCTCCAGTGCATGAATGACTTCATAGTTATGAGGGAAATGCAAGAGTTTCAAAAGGAAAAGCAAATATCCCTATCCTCAGCTTTTCCCCCACCTTTAGTTCTGCATCTCTGCCTTTAGTTCTGTGTCCATGCACCACCACAGACAGATCACACCTATTAGGAGGTAGCTTTTTAAACTGCCCCTCTAGAATGGGAGAAATCCATGTTAGAATTCCAGAATTTAACCATGCAGAGGAAGAATAAGAATCCAGAACACTCCAAATCCCAGCTGAGCACTCCAATTCAGAAGATACTGGCTGTTTTGTACAGCCAAGATTCTTTCCAGTGTTGAGAAGGAAATTGAGATTTGGAATTGGCTGAGAACTTTCAAGTTTGTGTTGATAGAGAGGAGGATCCTGCATTCCTTGTGCTTTCCTGTGAGCTGTGGTCAAGACCCTGCTGCAGGCTGCTTTGTGAGCTGGTAATGCCCAGCATCAATTTCCTTTTTATATGGTAGAGATCCCTTACAAAAAGGGACTGGGCAAGAGCAGGATGGGTGAGAAATCAGAGAGTGGAGGGGGAGCTCCCTGATTTCTGGAGGCAGTTTCTGGCATGCCCAGGTGCAGGAGGGCAACTGCTCTGCATGGCTGTGGTCAAGGCTTAGTCTGTTTTTGGGTGCTCAGCAGGAAGCTGTGAGCAGGGCTTTTTTAAATTAGTGTTCCTCAAGGCCCTCCTTTTCCCAAATGGAAGCAAAGGAGTTCAGCAGAGACATAAAGCTATAAAGCTAATCCAAAATATTTCCTTTGCAGTGCTTTGCACTAGCAGTGTGTCAGAGCACTGGTTTCAGGCTGGGTGAGCACTCCTGTCCTTGTGAGTGGATGTGTGTGGGGAAAAGCCAGATGTTCAGAGACAGAAAATGTTTAAAGAGAATTTACAATAAAGACCTAACTGGAAGTAATTTGGGGTTTTTTTTTGCACCTAGCTGGTAATTTTAACGTGGCTCAGGTGGGGCTGCTCCTTTGAAGGTGGGCAGGTGGGAGTAAGGTGAGTGTGAGGAGCAGGAATGTGGGACTGATGCTCCAAAGGCAGAGAGCAGGGTGTGAGCCCCACAGCCAGATCTCCAGGGGTGGGAAGGAGTGGCTCCTAAGCACCAGAGAGGACTTTATAACTCTGCAGTTTGCTGCAAAGCAGAGCCATTAATTTCTTGGACTCATGCTTGGAAGCAATGACCTACTTGCAGGAATGGAGCTAACAGGGGAAGACTTGGGTATAAACCTTTTTTATTTCTGTTCTGCTTTGCCTACCCTCTTTTGAGTTTTCCCCACTTAGAGCCAGCTAATTAGTTTATAATCTAATTAAATCTGGCTTTTTAGTTCAGTTTGGTCATCTTCAGGGAGCTGGCTCTGAGGAGAGGCTCTGGGAAGAAGGAGTTCAAAGCCAGAACTGATGAGGAATCCCACTGGATTCTGTCCCCTGCAGGGACACCCAGCCTGCAGAGCTTGATGCCTTGTAATATTTGGGCAGGGCTAGAGCCCCATCCCAGCCCAGGTCTGGGGGGCAGAGGGAGGAGCTGTGGGGGCCAGCAGCTCCAAGGCTGCTGAGCCTGCCTGTGCTCCTGCTTTTATTTGGAGTGTGAACTACAGCCCTGGAGTTAAGGTCTGCCACTCCCTCTGGTTGGTCTGGGTGGAACATTTTGGTTACAAAATCTGTGAATCCCAGACTTGCTGTTTCTGCTGTTGCCATTATGGAGCTACCTGGGACCTTCAGATAGTTTGGTACCTGTGAAAAAATAACCAAACCATCTGCAGCAATACAGCTGGGCACAGGAGTGCCTGGCTGACATCTCAGGAAATGAAAAGAAACTCTTCCTGTTAATTCATGCTGCCAGTTGGTCCTGGAATTCCTGTGGATATTACTGGGAGTCAGTCATCTAATTATGAAGGGCCTTCAGTGACCCATTGGGTTCTCTCAGACAGTAATACATAGAATTACAAGTTTCAGGAGCTTTATTTATCTATCAGTTCTGCCTCCCTATAAATTTACTGCTGTCCATTCACCTCTTCGAAGAGAATATTTGATATTAAAGGCATTCATGCAGATTTTATTGTTGGGCTTGCTGTTAGTTATTTATTTCTAAAGTAAACTCAAGGTTAGAACTGACTGCAGGCACTAGAGTGGTGATTTCTTACCATAAGTAGTACCCAAGCAAAAATCTCATTTTCATCTGGTTTTGAAAAATCTTGGCCTTCAGATTTTATTGTAAAGTTCTTAGTAGGTCATCCAATTAATAGATTGACCTGTATTTATTTCATTTCTCTTGCTACAGGTTAATTTTGACCTCTGGAACTCAGAGAAATAAAGCACAAAATAACGTGTCAGATAAAAGAAACCATTGCAATGTAGGCTGAGAAGGCAGAGCTGCTCAGGGCAAAGGTGGCAGGGAGGAAGGCACAGTGCATAATTTCTGGTGCTGATATTCATGGCTTCTCACAGCAAGTGCATTCAAATACATTTCTAGCAACCCACAGTTGCTTCTTATGGATGAGGGGGATTAGCAGTAACAGGAGGGAGGACTTTAAAGTGAAAATGCATTAAAATAGCCTGCTTACAAAGGAGCGTGGCTCCTGCCATCTTCCCAGGGCTTGCATCCTCACTGCTCTGCACTGTGTTTGCCTCAATACAGAAATTTGTGTTTGCAGCCTGGAGGAGTTTAACTTAGCACCTGCTGCCACCTTATTTAGAGGACTGTGTGTTTTGTCACTGTTTTATTCTTTTTTATTTATTTTTTTTTTAACTAGGTGCTGTTCTTCAGTGTATTTCCTATCTCCAGAAAGAAATTAATATATTATGGGCTAGTTCCATGCTGGAGGAATCACCTGCCCTTGCTCAGTCCAGGGGCAGGGCTAGTGCTGGAGCTGCTCTGGGCACCACAGGATTTAGAGCTGCAGCCATTCAGAGGCCATTAGCATTTTGAGAGCTTTAACCAACAAAAGCACACTTGTGGCTGGGGGAATAGAGAGGCTGAGAAAACGTTTAAATTCATGTAACGATTTGGATCTTCAGGACTGCTTGATTCACCCTTGCAACCTTGTCTGCAGACAGTGCCACAGGCTTAACTCACCTGCCAGGAAGTGTGAGTGTTCCTTCCAGCCTGTGAAATGCATCAGTGTGCAGCTCTGATAGCTTTTACAAGGCAGAAAATTACTGTGCAGAGCAACTCCCTTCAGCTACTCTCAAGTCAAGTGAAGTAAAGAGTAAATATTTCTCAGCAGGTTGGAATTCCAAGTGCCACTTCTCTTTCTGTCTTCGGAGTCTCTTTCTATTTTTGTATGAATATATTTTGTGCAGGTTCAAGCTGAGACGTTTAGGGGTCGGGGGGAAAGAAGTCTGGAGAAATCACAAAACATTCTTGATAAATATTCACCAATATGATAAATTCCATGAAAGTATGGGTTGTGTTTTTTTTTTTAAAGAAATATGTATACATGGAGTGCTAAATCCAGATGGAGAACTTTTTGTGTGATAAAATAAGAAAAATTTACATTTACCTTGAGATTTTTTGGTACTTCTTGTATGTGGAATTTCAATTAAATATAGAAAAGTAGTAATGGATATGTTGATGCATATGGTTTTTTCTGAGAAGGAAATTAAATGCTGGGGAGATGGGCATTGCACTGTGGTGAAACAAGCCTGGCAGGGAGCTGTGTGTGTGGAGCAGAGCTCCTGGAGCAGGGTTTGGCTCTGGAGGTGAGCCTGTGGCTGGGGAGAGGGGGCCCCAGAGGGAAACCCCAAAGGGGAGCCCCAAAAGGAACCTCAAAGGGATCCCCAAAGGGATCCCTAAAGGGAACCCCAAAGGGGAGCCCCAAAGGGGAACCCCAAAGGGGAGCCCTAAAGGGAGCCCCAGGGGGAACCTCAAAGGGGAACCCCAAAGGGGAGCCCCGGAGGGATCCCCAAAGAGGAACCCCAAAGGGGAGCCCCAAAGGGAGCCCCAGAGGGATCCCCAAAGGGAAACCCCAAAGGGATCCCCAAAGGGATCCCCAAAGGGATCCCCAAAGGGGAGCCCAAAAGGGAGCCCCAAAGGGAACCTCAAAGGGGAGTCCCAAAGGGAAACCCCAAAGGGGAGCCCCAGAGGGAAACCCCAAAGGGGAGCCCCAAAGGGAGCCCCAAAGGGAACCTCAAAGGGGAGCCCCAGAGGGATCCCCAAAGAGGAACCCCAAAGGGGAGCCCCAAAGGGAGCCCCAAAGAGGAACCCCAAAGGGAGCCCCAAAGGGATCCCCAAAGGGAAACCCCAAAGGGGAGCCCCAGAGGGAACCCCAAAGGGGAACC
Organism: Haemorhous mexicanus; assembly: GCF_027477595.1. Classification (NCBI taxonomy): domain Eukaryota; kingdom Metazoa; phylum Chordata; class Aves; order Passeriformes; family Fringillidae; genus Haemorhous; species Haemorhous mexicanus. The sequence goes on along the minus strand of NC_082345.1, from coordinate 1,426,455 downwards.
CCAAAGGGGAGCCCCAAAGGAACCCCCAAGGAACCCCTCCAGAGTTCTGTGAGATCCAGCTCTCACCCTGAGCAGGAGCAGATGCAGCCTTGGTCTAAGTGGGCACAGATCTTGCCCAGGAGTGTGGGGCTGTGTGCTGGAGCACCAGCACCTCTGTGGGTCTGGCTTTTTCAGTCCTAATCCACTCTCCAGGTGGGACATTCTGCCCCAACTCCCTCAGTCAGACCATGGAACTGGGGCTCTGTTTTCCCATTTTCAGTCTGAGAAGTGAGTCCTTCTGCCAAGGGGCAGGGCCAGAGTGAGCCCAGTGCAGGCGAGAGAGCTGCCAGGTAACTGCAGCTGCATCAGGATTTCTGCTTGTCCTCAGCAAACTCCTTCTCCTTTGGAGTCAGCATAAGGAAGGGCATGAAAGAGGAATTTGTTGTTCCTTGTTCAGAAGGTGTGCTGGCTTTGCCTCTTCTGCCTTAGAAAGAACCTTCATTATCTCATTGTAGGTGCTCCGTTCTTGCTCATGTTTCAGATAAAGCTTACCTTCTTACAGATCTTTAGGTTTTGTTTTCATTTTTTCTGAAGTCATGTTATCACCTTGTGTTAACTGATTAACACAGAAAAGGGCTGGATGAATAATTCATTGTGGATGATTAAATCAAAGAATTTACGTTTCCTTTTGTTTCATAAAATGCCTGCAAATATATCAAAGCTTTCTTTCAGCTATTTGTTTTTGCAAAGTTATTTTGCCAAATAATTGCAATAAATATTCCTTTGTGCTGCAAGTGAGGCATTATTTGTGTGAGAATTTGACATGGGTGTCTAATACCTTTACAATGCTGGTAGAGACACAGGGGAAGGTTGTTTTGGGCTGAATTGTTGGTGTTTTGAGCTCCACTCCAGTAATTTTTGGGCAAACCTGGCTTGAAGAACCAGTGGAGGGCATGACTGCTCTCAAAGTAGGAAGGGAACCAGATTTAGGCAGATGATCATGCACTACTTACCCTTCAATTTCTATTTTGGAGCTAAAAGGACTAGAAATAAGATGTTGTACACTGATCTTCAGTATTTGCCCTCCCAAATCCAGGTGTTTATCTGAGAGCTGTGCTTTTAGGCATGCACCTTGTGATGTGCATGGAGCTGCTCAGGCTGGCTTCTCCCCAAGAATATCCTCCTCCTGTCTGTCCTGTCATGGATCTCTTGCATTCTGTCTAACAAAGCTGGAAAAGGAAGTGGCATTTGTTATTTGCAATGTTTCAATCACTCTCTGAAATCCACAGACGAGTACTTCAGCTGGTAGAAGAAGATTGAAAATGGCAGCAGCTTGTTTGGTGGAGGAAAGATTTACAAGCTGCACAGAAAAGGGCTGGAATCTGGGGGCAGTGGGTGGGCTCTGACTCTGAGCACTTCTTCCTCTGTAAGTGGCTAAACTGATAAAAAATATTGGAATTTGGTGGCTCCTGTCAGTTGGAGACCAAAGCATCTTTGTTGAGAATTTTCCACTACAGATTTCAGGTCTTACAGGCACTAGAAAAAATTATAAATAAGTATCTATGAAATTATTAATTTTCTAATGCTGCTCACCATGCGTGCCTGCGTGTGTGTTTTATTTTCATAGCCATTCCTAAGGAGACAGAGGGAAGATTTGCCCTCTTAAAATAATGGCAAAAATAGCAAATCAGATGGTAGTGGGGGGGAGGAACAGCCTTGAGGAGACTGTTTATGAAGGCTTTCATTCCATCATGTACCTTGGACATAGCTCAAGAGAGGCAGAATCTGCTATGCCAAATCCAAACTTGGCCCTGGAAGAGGCAGATAAGGACCTGTGCCTGGTGCAAGCCATGGGCAGGATCATCCTTGGAGACAGGCACAGCTGATGGCATCAAAGATAGTGATAACCTGTGGATCAGGCTGTGCATCTTTTTGACAAGCATCAGCTGTTCCTTCCCAGCCTCTGGGTGACTCCTTCATACCAGATGCAGTATTTCAAAAAAACAATTGCTAGTGATGGGGATTAGGAGGGGGGAAAAATGTGACTTGGAAGGGGCCCAAGTTCCGACTGAGCAGGGGTGTCCCCTGGGTCAGATGAGAGAGGCTGTTTCCCAGGAATCACAGGCCTGATGACATTTGCAGAAAATGTGGAGGGAAAGGCTCTTAGAAGTGGGATTGTCTGAATGGGAGGAGGCCACATAAGGAGAATTAAAATCTGCTAATGCAGCAGGGTCACCGTTAGCATCCCCAGCGTGGGCAGCTGTCCCTGGAGTGGTGCTGCTCTGTTTCTGGAGACATCAGGAGATAACAGATCACAGTGGACACAGCATCCAGGTTTGGTGATCCCTGGAAAAGGACCAGCCTAGAGGATAAGCACACTTCTTAGCACAGGAGTGGAAGAGGTGCTCCCGTGCAGCAGGAGCAATCCAGCTGTTCATCTGATCAAGGCTGCTGCACAGCTGCACCCTGTGCAAAGCTGGACCAAAAAGCAAACAGGCTCACTGTGCAGTCAGGGGGAAAACTGGGTGTCTGAAAGGAGATTCAAAGTCATTCACAAGGGAAAGGAGACATCCACAGCTCTGGGCAGGGCTTGCCAGAAGCTTCTGCTGATGACAGCTGACAGCTACACACAAGCAGTTGCTTTTGCAATTTTTTTCCAGGAACAAGGTCTTTGTAAGATTGTGCTGAAATAAGGGACTGCTCAGGCAGACAGATTTCATGTCTTGTTTTTCAGGAACAGGTACCTGATGTCTACCAGGTGCCTACCCAGGTGAGATTGTAGCCACAGGTGTGCTCTGTGCTGCTGCATCCATTCTGCTGGCAACAGCTGCTCAGTCAGCTCAGGGAAAGCCTGAGTATATTTCTGTGCTCCACAAAAAGAATTAACCAAAGTCCAGAGAGATTTGTTCTTTCTCCCACTCATTCCCTCCTGCTCAAATTCATTTGCCTGTGGCTTTCCCTCCAAGGTGACTACTGAGAGTGCAAATCTGTGCAGGGGCAGTGGCAAGAGGCTTCTACAGTCAGCAAAAAGCTTTGACAGGGCAGGGCAGGGCAGAGGGCAATTATCCTAGTGAGTCTTACAGGCCACCCAACCAGGATGGAGAAGCAGATGAAGGAGTTTCTAAGTGCCTGGCTGCTGATTTAGGATTGCCTGCTCTTGTTCTTGTGTGAGGCTTGACCCTGGTGGCTGTCTGCTGGAAACTCAGCACAGAGGGGAGGAAGCAGCCTGGGAAGCTCCTGGAATGTGTGGGGGAGAATTCCCAACACCAGTGGTCACAGAGCCCTCCAGGGCTGGTGGGAGCTCTGGTGGTTTTATAAATACATCAACAACAAAAGAGGGCCAAGGAAAAAATCCTCCCCTTATGGAGACCTTGGTGTGAATCCAGCCCAGCCTGCAGTGACAGCTGAGCACAACTCCTCCAGGAATGGCAGAGGGACAAGGCAATCGGGCTGCCAGGCCCCTCAAAAGTCACAACCCCCTTCCCTCTGTGCTTGGTCTGGAAGGACAATGAGCAAGTTGTAAGATAGCAAAGATTCCAAGTGACAGGGGAAGATGAACAGATGACTCTGCTCTGCAGCATTCTCAGCAAATCTACCACAACTTTTAAAGTATGCTAAAAAGGAAAGGCTGGTTTTAACATAATCCAGTCAACTGATGGCACTCATTGCTGTGGGATAACTATGAGCCCTGAATTTTGATGGATTTGAAAAAGGGAAGTGGGAATTTTAAAGGGATGGGAAGATTAAAAGATTTAGAACAGAACCACAGAATCGCACTCGGCATCGTGAAGAAAATCTAAGCACAAATTGACAGGAACTGGCAGATGTTTCTTTTTTGGGTGAATCTTTCTCTAGTTGTCCACAAGGGTTTCTTTGCCCTTTCCTCTGAAGCTTTAAGGCACGATCCCTGTCCAAGACAGCAGAAGCAGCATTGCTGTAGAAAAGGGTTTAATGCTTGAAAATAACACTTTGCAGTGAGAGTTGGAAAACAGAAGTTCCCTGTAGCCCCACATTTCTCTTCATAGAGAAATGTAAGGCACATCTTCCCAAGAATATTTCTGGGTTTCACATTCTGTGAACCTCAGAGAAAGGAAAAACAATTCTTATCATTTGCTGTGTTTGTGCCACAGTAGAATGCAATCTGGAAATTATTTACCCACAGGGATGGTGTTTGGTTCCTTGGCCTGTCAGGGCCAGGGGTGTGTTGGGACAGTCCCGAGATTCTGGGCAGTTGTGTGCAGGGTTGAGTGCTTGGCAAATTCAGTTTTAGATGTATAGAATACTATAGTACAATAAAGTAATTAATTATCCTTCTGATATCCGTGGAGTCAGATGCTTCATTCTCTCCCTCACCAATGCTGGAGTCGCTGTGATTTGCAATAGCTCCCAGCCACGGTGGGTAGATGTTTAAATCACAACTTTTACCCTTTATAGCTCCCAGCCACGGTGGGTAGATGTTTAAATCACAACTTTTACCCTTTATCCAAAGGATCTGCTTAAGCTTTCCCTCCAGAAGGGTTGGGCCTTTTCCTCTCCATCAGTGTTTGCTCTCCAGCAGGAGAACACGGAGCAGAGCTGTCCATGTGAGTCAGCTGAGCCCACTCTGGTGTGGGAGGTGAGGGCTGGTGGTGTGGAGGAGGAGATTTCAAACCCCAGCACCTCGACCCAGAATGCCTCAGGGTGATAAATTAGGCACTCTTCTGTAAGAGGAGGGATCAGGAAGAACCAGGTAAAGACACTCCCAGAGTGTCAGTTCATGTCAGAATGATGACAAGCAAAGGAATGGTTACAGCTTTCCTCGTGTGAGGTTAAGTGTGTGTAGCTATACATTTATATTTATGTGCACAGAAATACACCTGTGACCTGAGCTGTAGCTCAGGTCAAATAGCTTCATGAACTGTCAGGTGCAAAGCCAAACAACACAGATTCTTTCCTCTCACTTGGTTTTAGCACGGGAATAGCTGGTTTGAAACCCACAAACAGTTTTATGTCCAGAAGAGTATTAAGTGAGAAGTTTTGATATGAAATCATTATCTTCCCTCTTCTAAATCCAAATACTAATTGCAACCTTGCTGTGAGCCTACAATATTAGGGCTATCATAGCCATGGCAACAGAAAGCAACATTAAGTGGAATACATGCCCACTGCACAAGATGGTTTTTTTGTTTTGTTTTTTTCTCTGTTTGGGCAGTAGGCACACATTTCAGCAGCCGTGATGTAGAAATCAAAAGAGCTTCCAGTTCTTCAAACTGCTGAGTTATTTTGCCACATATACTCCCCTATCAGTTAATATTTTGTGTATCTGTATAATTAATTTCACTGCAGGATGGTTTGTTAATCCACAGACACAAATGAAAACACAAATGAACATTTCAGGATGGGTTTTACAATGGCCCATTTACATTTCAGAATTAAACTCATAATAAAAACTTTAGTGTAGTTATAATTGAGCTGATTTTTCTTAAAATGAGGAGATAAACATCTATGTAAATAGCCTCAAAAAGATATTGTCTTGAGGAAAAGAACACTTCAAATGAGCTGCTAAAGTCACCTTCTATGCTTTGCATGATAATTGTAATGCAAAATAATAAACAGAGCAGGGCACCAAGCACAGCACTTCAAGGATGGGGGATGATATTGTGCCATTTATATCAAGATAATTAGGCATTTAAAAGCAACCAATATCACTTTAAACCTCCCAATTAAAATATATAAATTAAAAAAGAGAGTGAAGGGTGCATGCAAGGTAAGATGATTGGAATAAGTTTCCATTTGCTTTGTTTTCCTGAGGGGATGTGTCCATAATGATCTGCCTGCCACCAAAGCATCTGAGTGCACTGAAATTAATTGCTGGGGACACTGCAGTGCACCACAGTCCTACAGGCCAGGGGGGATATTTCAGGTCTGGATGTACTTTACCTCTGTTTTTTTGTATGTGTAAGATTAGTTTTAACTGGAAAACATGCTGCTGTGCCCAGATTGCCACGTGGCATTGAGCAAAACTTATGTTAGCCCAAGACCTTATTGCTTAAATTTCTTATTCTTGTTTTCATGTGAGAGAAAACTGCATCAAAACAAGTGTCTTTATGCAGGTATAATTGTATCCCTCCTAACGAGACCTCTCTACCAGAAAAAGCTCTAAAACATTGCCCCTCGATTCCACACCACCCTGTCAGCAAAAATCTGTATTCTGTAATGTAATATTTATGTGTGTTTATAAATGGTTAAGAAAGGGCTAACATAGTCAGACATCATTAGCATGGGCAGAAACTACTGGGAGGTGTTAGAGATTGGCTCCTTATGCCTGTGATTTACAGCAATTGTCCTGCTGGAACCAGTAATTATCCAGCCATTGATTATTAAAACACCCTTTAGCGAATTATTTATGAGGATGCTTTTCATGTAGATTGCACCAGAAGTTGTTGGAGGAGAGTTTCACATTGCTAAATAAATATTTCACTGCAGACAGTTGAGAAGGAGCTTCCAGCAGGTGAAAGTGCTGCTTCTAAAGGCAGAAATGTGTTCGGGTGGGTTTGTGTGTAACCACAAAAACAGGAGTGTTTCACCTGGAGGAATGAACCTCTCCATCCCAGGGCTGCAGCTGCAGAGGGCAGCAGAGGAGGGGGTGAGGTAACCCAAAGCAGGGATGCTGCAGTGCCCAGCGTGCCCTTAGCCCCTGGCAAGGGGCTGAGATGGAACTGGAAATGCAGCTCTGAGCTTTGCAGGGCTCTCGATGCTGTGGTTCTGTGCTGGGGGGGAATATTCTCCTTTTCAGCTCTGCCTGGCCATTTCCTTGTGCAAAAATCATTAAAAAAAGGATCTTGTGATGAGTCCCAGCTGAACAAAAGGCTTGATAGTGGCACAGGTGGTTCAGAAAGGCAGCTCACCCTGCAAGCTGCATCTTCACGAGTGCTTTTGGGCCACCAAGGCTCCATCAGTTAACACCATTTAACTAACTCTGCAGGGGCAAGTCGAGTGTCCAGCAAAGTTGCCACAGGGATTTTGTTTGCCCTGGGCAGGCTCAAAACCTTAAAAAGAGTTTTCTGTACCTATCCCTTGCTATTTTGCTGCTGGCTCAGTCATTTTTTCCTGTGGCAAAATGTGACCCCTGACTTTGTGTGACTTTGAGTTGTAGGAGGGAGAGCAAAGGTAACCCCCATAAATTCAAATATCCTTAAACTGTTTTGACACAACTTGTAAAAATTAAAAATTAAAAGCTGATTGTACTTTTAATAGCAACCTTGTCAGTAGTATTCAAAGCAGTAAGTCTCTCATATTCTAAAAGCACAGATTACCTGAAGAGACTGAAAGAGGCTTCAAAGAATCTATAATTAAAATCAGTAGTATGTAACGTAGGTTTTAAAATCCTGAACTCCATTTGAGAGATTATTTCCTTTATCTGGCACTTAAGAGCACGTTCAGATCTGTTGATAGCACAATTGTCTTATTTAATGGCCATTCCTGCTGCAGCCAGCCCTGCTTGGCTGGCTCCTGCCTGTGGGACTGCAGGGCTGACAAAGAAACGTCTCCTGGGCACAAAGCTGTCCCATTCTGCAGGAAAAAACCATAAAGAAGGAGCAGTTTACTTCCCCCTGCCTGTCTGTGGCTCCCCTGGCAAGCAGGGCCTGAGCACATTCCTCTTGGTCTCCACTCAAGTGCCAAGGCACAAAGGGAGAGAGCAATATCTGCATTTTCCACTGCAAGCCCGTGCAATATCTGGGGGGGCAGTGTGGCTAGACAGGGATCTGGGGAATTGTTCCAGTGCTGGGGTCTGAATGGCAAACTGTTCTTGCAGGAGCAGACCCTGCTGGTGCTGTCACACTCACCTGGAGGCTGAAAGGCACAAAAATACCCATTTTTACCCCAATTCTGTGCCCTTCAGAGGGATGTATGAACCATTGGCCCTGCAGTGCAAATCCAAGTGCTGACATTAAGCTGTTGGTGGTCTCACTGGCAGTTCTGTGTGCAGAAGAACCGAGGATTTAGCTCTCCTTAAAGGTTTTGAGGTTTAGAAAATGGCAAGAGGGAAGGGGCTGGCCTTGATCAGCCACCTGGGCTTCTCTCCTTCCTCCCCATCCTCCTCTCTCTCTCTCTCTAAGGTAGAAACTGCCACGGGAGGATCTTTAGGTGTGCCACAACAAGCTTCACCTGGGGACTGGCTTAAATACCTTTAATTACCTATTCTTTTAACTCTTTCCCCCCAGTCTGGCATTTACCCTTATTCTATTATTAATGTTAATTTTGTGGGCATGTCTTGTCATGACTAACATTCTGTGTGGAGACGACAGCAAGGAAAGGCATTGGAGTGTGTCTTCCTTCTGCCATCCACTTTTTGTTGTTAAATAAACAATATTCTATTGTTTATTTATTAAATAATGGAATTAGAATATTCTTTGCCCTTCCCTTTCTATTGTTGGAAGCAGTAGCAGTGATGAGAAGGATTTGACTTCTTCCTTGGCAGGCTGCCTTATTAAAAGTTGAATGATACTTTTCATGGTGGAGACAGGTCTTGATTTTAAATTTAATTTTTTTAAACATATTATTTGAATAAAACTAATTTTCAGGCCTCCTCATCATCTGTTCTCAGCAAGCTTTTAGAAGTCCCCCCTTTGACTTTGAATGTGAAAGGTCTGAAAGCAAAATGGATTCTCTTAAACTGTTATCACTGTGTTGTTTGAAATACAGTTTAGGCCAGAGAAAAAGTGGTTTTGTGGGCCTGAAGGAGAATTAATTCTCCTTTCTCCTCAGTATTTAAGTCCAGAGCTAGAACCAGCAGGTCTGCTAGAAATAAGAAGTAAAGGTGAATTCTCTCCTTTTTTTCTCCTTTCATTGTGAGCAATGGGGAGATAATTCCTTATTGCTAGATTTGCTAGCTGGAGGTAGAAGGGAAGGCTGTGTAAAGAGAGTGGTGAGAAAGAAGATTTAGATTTAAATATTCATGTTTTGGGGGCTATTCAATGATATTAGGAATAAATTACCAGCTAAGGACACACTTGATTGATTCTGTCTGAATTTGTTTTATAATAATTTCACATAATTTCATTTATTCTTTCCTTTAACATCTATTAGAGGAAAAAAAGAAAAAAATAGACAGCATATGAAAAGAACACAGGGAAGTTTTTAATATAATATTAATAATAGTTGATATTTAATTGAGATCGTATCTTTAATCTTTTCTTCTTTTCCCCTGCCAGTGTTTCATCTCTATACTTATTATCTTGTTTTCAGTACAGAATTATCACCCACTGGTTTTCAATTACAGCGATGCCCACATTGATTCTCCCCTTGATTTTAACTCCAAGCTGAAAAATTACTCACTTAAGCCAATAAAAGTAGATGATGTGCTTAGTTTTGGGTTCCTTTTTTAAAATAATAAACGAATAAAAAAGAAGAATGAGAAGCTTATAACGATTCTGAGTTACAGCAAATTCGTATGGAAACGCATTTAAAATCATTAAACTCGGAAGAGTGTCACAAATTTATATTTATCTCCTCACAGTGGAGTGGTCCCTGAGGACATAAAAGCTCTGTGTGTAACTCTGAGTTGCATTTGTCTGTTAGTTCTTGGGCACTGAGACCCCCTGGCAGATGATGGATTCTGGCTGCACTTGCCTGGGCTCCCATAAAATTACATTTTATTATAGCATTATTTTATTAATATTTTATTATGCTACATTTTATTATATTATTATATTATTATATTATTATATTATTATATTATTATATTATTATATTATATTCTATTATTATATTATTATTATAATATTATTATTATTATATTATATTATTATATTATATTATTATATTATATTATTATATTATAAAACCATACTAAAGAAAGAGAAAGGAGACATCAGAAGGCCAGACAAGAATGATAAAATCTTGTGACAGACTCAGAGCCTGACACAGCTGGCTGGGATTGGCCATTAAATTAAAACAATTCACATGCTGGGTAAACAGTTCTCCAAATCACATTCCAAAGCAGCAGAACAGGGAGAAGCTGAAGCTTCCCAGGAGAGGAAATCCTGGTGAAGGGATTTTTCATGAAATGTCACAGTGACATCCCACGGTGCAATGATAAAAAATGACAAGTTCAAAGAGTGCAGGGCTTGGCAAAGGCCATGGCATGGTGGTGGTGGCCATGTGCAGCTGTGAATCAGCCCCTGCTGATGCTGAGGGTGTGAGCTCAGGAGCAGCTCAACATCCCCTTTCCTGCATGGTGCACTGAAGGATTTGGTTCTGCTGTCAAGGAAAACTCTTCTGCTTTCTGCTGGAGCAGACTGAGAGCTGGCTATGGGGAAAAAAATCACACAGGGCCATCAGTTTTACACACACAACCCAAAACAGAAATAGCAAAGGGTCAAAGGTACCAAACTGCAAAAATTAAGATCTTTCAGAATCTCTATCCCAAATATCACAAGGAAATTTTCTCAAATACCTCTGACAGGAGGAGGGATTTGTAAGGGAATCCACCCAGGAGCACTCACTGAGGAATTGGCAGGCAGGTATGGAGGTGAGCTTTCTCCAGAGGAGGAGGAAGGAAGTCTCTCAACTCAGGAAGATGCTGAATATCTGGAGAAGAGAATTGCTTTATCTAACACTAACCCCATTGATCTGGGATGGTGTTCCCAGCTGCATTCAGCTACCTGCAGACACACAGTGTAAAACCAGCTCTTTCCAGTCAGTCTGGAACACTGAAAAGACAAATCACACAGGCTAATGTGCTGTTGGTTATTTTCCCACAAGTAATCTCTCTTTTTCTTTCACTGTGGTCAATATTCCTGGCCGTGTTCTATTACAACTCTAACTTTTAAATTAAGGACTGCTAATATGTAATGATACTTAGAAATATTTGAGTCAAGATTTTCAGGCACGTTCTTGTAGTCCCAAAAACTCCCTCACCCAAAAGGCCTCTTTTGAACCTAACTTTGATCATTTTGAAGAGCAGAGCCATCATGAAACTTTTGGTTCCATCCAGGTCCAGGCCTCTGTCCTGCCTTAATCTCTGTTGTCTCCTCCTGGCTCCAGACAGACAGACAGACAGTCCTGCTTTCAGACCACATTTCAACACCCATCTCTCCTGCTCAGAATCACACATTTACTTTGACAAAGTTTTCCTTGTGCTTGTCACTGCACAGGCTTCCTTTTGCAAGTCTGATTTGCCCCCTCCTTCTGCTTTGTGGTAGCATTGTCCCTCTTTGGGCATTTCCCAGGAAGAACCTCTACTTACTCATTTCTAAAATGCCAGTATGGTAGGCTGTAATTTGCCAGTCCATTTCTTCCCCAAAAGTAAATTAATCCAGTTGATAGTAGCAGAATTTATGGTTTTATCCAGGCTATATTTACATGCAAGGGAAATATTTTAGCATTAGGATGGGGTAAATGAGTCATGACTGATTGCAGAGGAATTCCTGTCTAGGCAGCAATAGGAAGCCAAGGCTTCTCTTTCCTTTCTTTCTGCTTAAGCAGTAGCCTCTCTTGCCTTCTTTTTTCTTTTGCACTTGGTTTCACACAGGGCTGGGACCTCTGAAGGATTTGAGAAACTGCAGAAGACAAAAAATTTCTGCAGTGGCTCCTCATCACTGATGATATTGCTTTGCTGTCTTTTCTGTATTTCTAATTTTTATTTCTCATCTGCCAATTATCTCCATGGGGCATTTTTTTTTTGTTTTTGTGGTTTTTTTTTTAATTTTAGGGTTGAACTAACAGATCTGTGGCTCTTTCCAAACCTGCAGAGAGGCTATGCTACCACACCCACTCCCCTCTGCCCCAATAATGCTAAAACATTTCTTCAGACTGCAGTACCCTCTATTCCATCCAAAAGTTGTTGTTGTTTCCTGTGAAATAGCTCAGGTGCCAAACACAACCTGAGGGCAGCCTGTGGAAATGGAGTCTCCCAGAGGGGATGCTGACTGGGCATAAAAGTGGACTCTGTTTTCCAGGGCACCTGCCAGAACCTTGCTGGCATTTTCAGCATAGGAAAATATTTGGCACTGGACAGCTGTCCAAAAACTTTCACCCTTGTAGGTAAAAGAATGTTCCTCTTTTAAAAACATTTTTATATAATTTTTGGGTCTACACACATGTGAAAGGCTTCATTTTATCCCCCCACTGTGAACTTCAGGGAATTTACCTCCTTGGTTCTTCCCATTTCCTCTATCATTCCACACTGTGAACACATCCAGCTCTTCTTTTCAGTCTCAGTCTTTCCCAGCAACCTGAGCTGCAGGATGGTTCATTGCTTTTACTCTTCCTTCCAGGAATCAGAAGTCTGACTCCAGCATCTATTTATTATTTTTAGGTTCCTCTAAGAAGTGCACCTTGTTGAATGCTTGACATGTTTGGATTTCACACCTCCTCCCTTAGGAGCATTGCAAGTTATTCCTCTCCCACCTTCCTGTCCCACAAAAACGGGGAGGACAGGATTGTACCTGCAGGCTCTGAGGTGTGCCACTCTCCACCTTTCTGACAGCTGCCTTCTCCATCTCCTGGAGTGCACCTGCCTTATGCTTCAGTGGGAAATGACTGAGCAGCCCCTTTGCTTGTAAGCTGAGGTTTCAGCCAAGAGGAGGTTGGTGCTTAACACAGCTCACAGGAGGAGTTTGTAAGAGTGACTGGCCCCGTGTGTCACCTCTGTGTCCTGCACAGGCTGCTGGCTTTGGCAAAGGTGCACCATTCATTCAGGACAGCAAAGAACAACCCCTTGCAGTTGTGAATGCCAGGCAGGGTCTGAACTTGTGGCAGCAGCTCTGCAGAGTTCAGCTGCATGGGGCTTTGTCCTTCCCCAGTCATCACCTTCCCTCTTTCTTTTAAATCCCACTGATGCCTTCAGTTTCAGCTTTCCTATTTTCCAGATTCTGTCCTGCATTAGTTCATAAGTCTGAACTTTATATAAAGTGTTAGCAGCTCTCCTCACAGCTCAGTCCCACACAACAATCCTTTCCCTCTCCTCAGTCCCACACAACAATCCTTTCCCTCTCCTCAGGCACACACAACAATCCTTTTGTAGTATTGTCCACAAGGGTCCCAGGATGAGGGAAGAGACTAGAAAGTTGACTCCATGTATCAGAAGGCTTGATTTATTATTTTATGATAGATAATATATTAAAAATATACTAAAAGAACAGATGAAGGGATTTCATCAAAAGGCTGGCTAAGAATAGAAGAGGAATGAATAACAAAGGTTTGTCTCTGACCGAGACAGTCTGGACAGCTGGGTTGGGAATGGCCATTAATTAAAAACAACCAGATGAGACCAATCCCAGATCCACCTGCTGCATTCCACAGCAGCAGATAAGAATTGTTTACAGTTTGTTCCTGAGGCCTCTCAGCTTCTCAGGAGGAAAAAATCCTAAGGAAAGGATTTTTCATAGAACATGCCGGTGACATCCTTTCCCTCTCCTCAGTCACACACAACAATCCTTTCCCTCTCCTCAGTCACACACAACAATCCTTTCCCTCTCCTCAGTCACATACAACAATCCTTTTCCTCTCCTCAGTCACACACAACAATCCTTTCCCTCTCCTCAGTCACACACAACAATCCTTTTCCTCTCCTCAGGCACACACAACAATCCTTTTCCAGCCCCACTGCAGCTTCAGCCCAAAAGTGCAAACAGCAGGGGATGGAGGAGAGCAGCCTGGAAGGGTGGGACTGCATCCCCTGGAGCAGGAAATGGACACTGAACCCAACATGGAAATGGACCAAAGCTTACAGAAGTGTGAAAACTGGTGACTAGCCATCCACCTGGGGTCCTCCTTGGGTGTCCTCTCAGCCAGGCTCTTGTGCTGCCCAAGGTGTGTCCTTTGAGGCCTTTTGATAAATCCCTACTTACTCTTTGACTCTGCCCAGCCTCTGTGCCAGGTGACCTCTTTAGGCATCAGCAGGTAAAGAGCTCTGTAATGTCCTTCTGTCCTGGCCTCCTCCTTCAGTGCTTTGGATTTTCCATAAAGACTCCTGAATAGATCACGTGACTTACCTGGAGAAAATGGTGGTGGTGGGCAGGTCTTCTATAAACCCTGGGTTATTTACAGACTCACCTGTTGCTTCTCCTGTTTTGTACCTTGTTCAAATTCACAGAATCACAGAAGGGTTGGGTTGGAAGGGACCTTAAAGAGCAGCTTGTTCCAGCCCCCTGCCCTGGGCAGGGACACCTTCCACCAGCCCAAAGCCCCATCCAGCCTGGCCTTGGACAATTCCAGGAATGGGGCATCACAACTTCTCTGGGCAACCCTTGCCAGGGCCTCACCACCCTCACACTAAGGAATTTTTTCCTATTATCTATTCTAAACCTTGTCCTGTGGCTACATTTGTAAATAGAAGTAAAATGCAGTATTCAAATTCCCCCAATGCACTCTTTTTCACAAGGAGAAGTTAACAGATTTAAAGTAATCTTGGAAGGGTTGGTTTGGTTTTATTTTGGTTTTTTGTTTGTTTGGGGTTTTTTTTAATGTATTTGCTTGGTGTTTGCAATAGATATTGTACAGCAGGAAACTCTGATAAAGAACTTATTTGTCCTTTATTTTCCTGGACAATTTCAGCAAAAGAGAGTTTTTCAGCTTGTCATTTAGCTGTTGGTCAGAGCTCTTGGCTGATGAATTCCCACTGCCTGTCATTATGGGACCTGAGACTTCATCCAGCACAAAATGCAGCTTATTTCAACAAATTCATGGAGTTACAAATGGGAAGAAGATACCAGCAAAGTCTTGAACTGTGCAGGCAGGACATGCTCCTTCACTTTGTTTTATTAAAAAAAAAAAATACAGATAGGATTTAACTATCTGCTTCTGAGGGAAAATATAGGCTGTGTTCCAGAGAGAAATAAATGTGAAGTGTTAGACCATGAGTAAGCTAATGTGCAATTACTTCAGTGCATCATAATTGGAGACCAAAGTCAGCCACCTTGAGAACATATTTGGGTTTTTCCCAAAATACCTCTCCAAAATAATTTAGGATGCTGTGCTCTCAAATATGTGTGTGGAAACAGTGTTGAAAAAAGAAGATAAATAGAAGAACCATACTCTCCCAAATCTCTGAAGGTTTTGTTGTCCATTCTCAAGCTCTATGGACTGACAGAACAGCAAAGCAGTAAGACTCAGTTATGATGTAAAATTGAGCAGCACCATTTCCTTCATGTTTATCACAAAATGACTCAGAATGTTTGCAGTGGTGAGCAGTGTAAGGCACACCACCAGCACCAGTCTCAACCTGCCAGCCCTAGGAAGGAGCAAACACTGAGATCATGATGGGCATTTTCTGCAGGGCTTGGGAGCCAAATCTGAAGTGAAACCAATGCAGTCATCAGACAAAATGAGATTTTCTTTCAAAGAGGGAGCTGGAAAATGGATGTGCAAAGGGGCTATTTATAGAAGAAATCCCACTCCTTAGACTTGATAGGGATGGGCTGTGGGTTAAATAAGTGAGATGAACCAGCTTTAAATATCAATTTTTAAATTTTTGAATTATCAGTAAGCTGTTTCATGAGCTGGTCTTTTCTCTTTTATTTTTTTGGTCAAAACCAAACTCAATTCCTTCAAAATGGTGCAGGAAAAAGCGTGTGGGAGCAAGATTTACAGAACACAGGTTTCCTTTAATTTATTCACTAAAGATTCCTGGCAGGTAAAACTCATTTAAAGGAAACAATTTTTTTTTTTTTTCCCCTCCATGATCATCTAAATTCCCATCTGTACTCAGACATTTCTATTTACACTGTTACATTCTTCAGGAGCAAAACTTCTCCAGTGTAAAATGCTGAAGGAGTTGAGCATGAACATTGCTGGAAAATGTCTGAGTGCAGGAAGTTTCCTGAAAATGGCAGAGGTGCTCACCACAGCAGCCTCGTGTCACAGACCCCCAGGCACCACATGTGCTGACCAAGGAGGCTGCTCAGCCCTGGCCTAGAGTGGCATTTTCTGGCAGGAAGGAATTAATCTGACTCCATGCTCTTAGAAGGCTAATTTATTATTTTATTACATGATATGATATTATACATTATGTATTTTATATAATCTATTATATATCATATATCATATTATTAATATTTATATTACATTATTATATTATATTTATTATATTTATTATATTATGTTATACTAAAACTACACTAAAGAATAGAGAAAGGATGCAGACAGAGGGCTACAAAGAATGATAATGAAAACTCCTGACTCTCTCTTCAGAGTCCAACACAGCCTGACTGGGATTGGTCATTAAGTTAAAACAATTCACATGAAACCAATGAAACAATCACCTGTTGGCTAAACAATCTCCAACCACATTCCAGAGCAGCAAATCACAGGAGAGGCAAATGAGATTATATTGTTTTCCTTTTTCTCTGAGGCTTCTCAGCTTCCCAGGAGAGGAATCCTGGGCAAGGAGATTTTTCAGAAAATATCATGGTGACAGCTAAGGACACAGGGCTCTCTTCATGAAGGTGTAACAGGTCTAACAGGTCTTGTTTTTAATGCAGAAGGTCCTCAGCTTGTTCCCTGATCTCCCAAGCTCGTGGTAGCTAGCACACTTGTACTAAAGATATTTCATTTCTGGGATAAATACACCACAAATGGAGCAAGCAAGGAGGAGAGCTCCTGGCAAGGACATGCCCAGTAAGTGCAGTCAGTAGAAGTTATTTGAAGTTGCTTAAGTGGCTTTAAAATAATCCCTACACCAAACCCAAAACCCACCTTGTACCCTTCTATTTGCTGGTGTTTTTAATACTTTAAAAACCTCACAGAGGTCTTGTCCAGTTCTTGAGAGTGTTCAAACAATTCTGGATTTGCCAGGTTCAAACCTGTGTTTACTCTTCATTCACCTTGGACCTAACAAACTTTTTCAGTCCATGATCTCTGCCATGACCTGAATTTGCAGAGTTTTTATGTGATCACTCCAGTGCTGCAGTGGAGTTTCTTTCTTGCAGGTCTCTAATTGCCTTCACAGCCCAGCCAATCTAAGTGGTGGTTGGTATCCAAAGCCCACAGGATGGAACTGGTTTGCAATGTCCATAAAAGAGTGGCAAATTTTTGTCACAATGCTAACAGCAGAAGAATTACAGCAGGGCAATACATTTACACCAGTTAATTTTGTGATATTTTCTGCAAGACACTAAAATTGTTCTGGAATAGCAAACCTAGATAACTTCCAGGCATTGACTTGGATTGCTTGGGTGGTAGCAAATGCAGGTTGTCAAGATTTCAGGCTCTGTGCATTGTCAGTGTTCTTCTGCTGCAATTTCTGACATCCCCAAAGGTAAGAAGCTGCTATTGGTTTTAGGACTTGCAGAGTGAATTTGCAGGGAATTTGCCAGCCCTTGCTGGGAATTGTCAGTAGAAGCTGAGATGTCTTCTTCCAGGATCCTTAGTAGATTAACAAATGATTAATCAAATTTTTTTTATGGAAGATTTATACCAGTGTGGGGAATCCCTGGACTTTAAACACCTCAAACAGGGTGTCTGTAAATGAGCAAAGGGCTGGAATAGGTGCAGGAAAACCTGGCAGTGCAGAGTGGGCAGCACAGTGGGGCCGTGTAGGAAGCACCAAAGCACTTGAAGACATTAATCCTGATGCATTCCAAATGCAGAAATCCCACTGGTGATGGATGCTTGTGCAAAACTCTCTGTGCAGACACACAGAGGCAATGGAGCATTAGGGCTCACAACCACAAGCCTAGGGAATTTCTGCAATGAATTCCAAGCCAGACAACAAAGAGGAACCAGGACACGTTGGCTGCCTTGCTGTCCTTGAGTCCAGCTGGGCTTTTGCTTCTTTACAAGCCCTGAAGGAAGCTCGTGGTGTCTGACTCCTGCTTGGGGGACTGGGCAGCAGATCCCTCACATGCTAAAGCAGCAGGTCTTCCTGGAGAGGTCACTTTTTGCCTGGCATGGAATTCCAGAGAGGGTAATTCCAGATAATGTAACTCAGTTTTCCTGTCAGGGATCTGCAATTTGTAGCACCAGCAGAACCAGAGTGTGTCACATCCCAGCCAAAGCAGGAGCTGCTGTCAGGGCTGCCGAGCACCCTGGGGTAAAAGGGACACAGAGAAGGTATTTTTGCACATATCTGGTGATCAGCAAGCCTGCAGGATCGTTCTGTGTCACACCATGCTGGGATACTGGGGTGCACAAACGCTGCAGCTCCGTCGAGGTGGAGGAGCACTCCATCTCTGGGGCCTGATTTGTACCAGAGAGCTGCAAAGCCCAAAGCAGCCATCCCTGCTCCAGGGACCAGCTCTGCTGGGCTCAGTGTGGTGTGTCCAATCCAGCAGCACAGAGCTTGCTTGAATGAGAGTGGACATAATTTATAGTCAGGCTCTCAGAATTAAAACAAACGCACAAACTCAAACCCAAGGCTGTTTGTTACATTTGAGGATGTTGTGTTTGTTCTAATTTGTGCATTTAGCAAATTAGGCCTTTGGCTTTTTCCCTCCATCTGCAGTAAAATATTGCCTTCTCGTGATGAGGGCCCAGGAGAAAAGGCAAAGTGTGAAATTCTGGGGAGGTGCTGAACTTCCAAAGCCAGGACTAAGTGAAACATCATCAGCAAAGCAAGCAGAAATGGCAACAAGATTTCTGTTTTAAAAGCTAGCATCAAGCCACCTGCTGTTTCTGAATAACATGTATCAAAGATTTTTTGACCAAATAAAGGTCATCCTTTCTCTTCAATTGACTCTTTGTATTTGCAAAAGCAAAATTGGCTTGACTCAATCAAGACTGGCTTTTCTCCCCCCTGTGCATTAAGGAATTTACCATATCTGCAGAGGTGAATGACATTTACTCAATTTCCAGAAATCCAATGGCCATTTGTGACCCCCTTTTAGTCTGGCTCAGGTTAGAGTGATCTGTTGTTGAATCTATCTTGGAGTACCCTGGTGCTTATCCATCACAGTTATTTAAGGCAGAGAGCTCTTCGCCTGCAGCCACCTGCAAGGAGAATCTCCAGTTTCCTACTCCTGTTTTCCATCATACCCAGCAATTTTATTCTGAATGAAGATTAAAATCAACTTAGAGGAACCTGGGAATTATGTTTCAATGCATGCAGGTGCAATGGCTCTGAAATAGAACTAATAATGCTGTGACAAGTGCCTTGTAATTCTGGAGGTGTCACAGTTCATTTGATATCATTCATGTGCCATGAAACACAGAAAGAAGCAGTGCCCAGGATGTGGAAGTTGTTACGTGCTGAGGGGAGGGAAAACTGGAACAGATTAATCAGAGAATTGGACAATTCAGGTCCTCAAGACTTGTGAAGTTTGTTAAATCTGACCTCCTGCTCGATGCAAGGCCATATTGATCAGTATTTCAGGGCTGTATTTGAGTTTTGAAAATCTCCTGCAGCTCCTCTGCACCAGCCTCAAAAGGAGATGAATTTTTTTCTCATTTGGTCCAGCTGGAATTTCCTTGCAAGCAATTTGTTTTTCATTGCTTCTTGGTCTTTTTCTGTGCACCTCTGGGAGGAGTGTGGCTCCCTTGTCTCTCCCTGCAGGGCCCCAAAGCCATCTCCTCTGGGGCAGAACCTCAGCTTTTCCTCACAGGGCAGCTCTGCAGCCCCTGGCTGGCCCAGGGGCTCTCTGCTGGTACCTTTCCTGCTTGTTGGTGTCCAAAAGCACTCTGACAAACACCCAGCAGGGGAATGGCCCCTCCTCTGAGCTGCTGTCTGCAGCCCTGCTGCTCAGGATGGGGCTGCCCTGTGCTGGCAGCTGATCCATGCCTGCTGGGCTGTGGAGCCTGCGAGGGCAGTGTGGACAAATACAAGTTCATGGGGGCAAGCAGGTGAACAGAATTGTTCTGGGGGGAAATCAGGAGCAGCACTTCTCACCCAGGAAGTTGACCATTGTGCAAGACTTGGGGGATAAAAATGGAAGTGGCATACACAGGAAGAAAGGGGCGAGGACCAGAAAGAGCTCTTAGGGCTTAGAGATATTTTTATTCCCCAAATATCTCCAGGCAGGGATCTGAATGCTTCTGGATATGTTTAGGAGATGGGTACATTGTGTTTGCAAAAATACCTGTGGATTCTGCTTGGATTTGGTTTGGGTTCTTAAAAATTTATTTTATTATTTCCTGCCCCACACCCACATGTGACTTGTCCATAATGAGGGGTTCAAATTCCTGATCAATGAGTACAAACATGTCATTTCCACAAAACATGCATCAAGTGAGCAGGAGGTCAGTCATGTTTGACCACTGCCCATGCACAATGATTGTCTGGGGCACCTATTGCCCAGCAGTCCCAGCAGCTCAGAGCCTGGAAAGCTGCCACACCTCTGCCCAAAGCTGCAGTCTCCTCCTTAAACCAGGAGAAAAGGGATGGCAGCTTTTACTAGCAAGATAAATTAAAGTTAATCCTTGAGCTAAGAGAAAACTCCTATATGTGTGCGTGCATATATGAGTATATATAGTTTTATATAGATTTATATATATATATATATAAAAATATAAATGTGTTTCTAGATGATGGTGTTTACCTCCTTCAAAAAGCTTTATGCTCTCCAAGAAGATTGCCTAAGTAGAGATATACAGAAAGGTTGTACAAAGAGGCAAGCTTGTTCACAGTGACATCATACTAGAAAATGGAGTATCCCTGTGTTCTTTTTGTTTCTCCTCTTTAGAAAGGTCTGTCTCTGTTTTGCAGTATTTATGCTGTGGGATTAATGACAGAAGTAAAAGAATTGAGGAAGAGATTACTAGACATACTTCGTGGTTTGTGAATGTAGAAACCAGTAGGGCTGGCTAAGAAAATGTTCTTATTTTTAGGTTTGTGTCCCTTGGAAGGAAGCAAAGAAAGCACTGGGAATATATAGCAGCACTGAGTCAAATGTGAGGGCTTTTTAATGGAACAAAGTAGGAAACGTTGCAATCCTTAGTCACACCTGTGAATGTTGAAGAATCAAAAGTGCAAGTGCATTTCTTTACAATGCACTTTTTAAGGACAGCCTTCCTGGGGCAGCTTACTTAGCAGGGATGTCACTTGGACCCTTTGCCAGGGATAAACACTCACTCCTCAGGATTTGTGCACAAGTGGAAAGTGGCACTTTGCTCAGCACACCGGCTCTGAACTCATGGGCAGGATGGACTGACACCAGAGAACACAAAGGGAGGGATCCCAGCTCTGCCTCTGAGACTGCAGGACCAACAAAACTCATCCTCTACCACAGTGCAGGCTGCTGTAACCCTGGTGGTGTGCAGTGGAGCCAGGGCTCCCCCACACCCCATGGGGAGGGGGTCTGCCCCTCTGCCCTGCTCGGCTGAGACCCCCCTGCAGAGCTGCCCCAGCACAGGAGGAGCTGGAGCTGCTGGAGCCAGCCCAGGGGAGTGACACAGAGGGATGGAGCAGCTCTGCTGGGAGAACTGGGGCTGTTCTGCCTGGAGAGGAAAGGCTTTGTGGTGACCTCATGGTGGAGACTGCAGGAAAGATGGAGAGAGCCCCTTAACAGGGGTCTGGAGTGACAAGGGGGAATGGCTTCAGACTTAGAGTGGGTTTAAATTAGATATTAGGGAGAAGTACTTTGCTGTGAGGAAGGTGATGCCCTGGCCCAGGGTGCCCAGAGCAGCTGTGGCTGCCCCTGGATCCCTGGCAGTGCCCAAGGCCAGGCTGGATGGGCTCTGAGCTCTCTGGTGTCGTGGAAGGTGCCCTGCCCATGGCAGGGGGTGGGAGGAGATGGTCTTTAAGGTCTCTCTGAGCCCAGGCCATCGTGTGACACACAGGAGGAGAGGGTGGTGCCACAGCAGCCTCCACCCTGCCCAGGGTGTCCTTGGGTACCTGTGCACCACGGTCCCTGGGCTGGTGTTGGTGTCCCAGCATGTTTCCACAGACAGCTTTTTAAAGCAGGGCTATTCTGCAGGCAAACACCGTGTGCCCCCAAGATGACAGCCTGAACGAGTAAGGGAAGGTGTGAAAAGGGGCAAGGACAGCTCTCTGTGGTTTTTCCCAGCCTCTATTCACCTGAAGAAAATGTTCACATTCTTTATGTCCTCGGGGCACCTGACACTGCCCCAGCTCCAGCATTTGCTGTCTCTCTCCTCAGGGCTCCCTTGAAGCCACGTGGTTCCCCTGCTGCTCCTACATTTCCCTGTGCTAAGGGGTTGGTAGCAGTCGTGGTCCTACTCCTTCTGCTACTTCTCTCCATGTCTCATTTGCTTTTTATGCTTTTCCCAAATGAAGAGTGATTGTGGCACTGTCCAGCTTCCCTCTTGCTCAGCATCAGCAGCAAATAAATATGGTTTTACCTGCTCCTTTTCCCATGTTACAGCAACCACACAGGTGCAACTTGGCTTTGTAGTGACAGTGCTGGAAAAATCCAGCTCCCTAATCTTTTGGTATTGATCTTCTCTTGAGCAAGTTGATGGACTGGATTTTGATTCCATTATATCCCTACATATCTCTCCAGACCTTTTTATCTGGGACTCTAACCCCGTGGAGAGAGAAATCTGTTCCCAAAATCAAAGGGGCTGGTTGCTTTAGGAGTGTGCAGGTGTGTGCAGTGTGACAGAGCTGGCAAATAATTTCTGAAGAGACTGTTGCAGGAAAGGCCTTTTGATGGTGTGTAGTACAAGGATCCATAGTATTTTATATATTTTATCTATCACAGTCTTTCATATATTTTATCTATCACAGTATTTTATATATTTTATCTATCACAGTATTTTATATATTTTATCTATCACAGTCTTTCATATATTTCATATATCACAGTCTTTTATATATTTCATATATCATAGTCTTTCATATATTTTATCTATCACAGTATTTTATATATTTTATCTATCACAGTCTTTCATATATTTCATATATCATAGTCTTTCATATATTTCATATATCACAGTCTTTCATATATTTCATATATCACAGTCTTTTATATATTTCATATATCATAGTCTTTTATATATTTTATCTATTATAGTCTTTCATATATTTCATATATCATAGTCTTTTATATATTTTACCTATTATAGTCTTTCATATATTTCATATATCATAGTCTTTTATATATTTTACCTATCATAGTCTTTCATATATTTCATATATCATAGTCTTTTATATATTTTATATATCATAGTCTTTCATATATTTTATCTGTCATAGTCTTTCATATATTTTATATATCATAGTCTTTCATATATTTTATCTGTCATAGTCTTTCATATATTTTATATATCATAGTATTTCATATATTTCATATATCATAGCCTTTCATATATTTCATATATCATAGTCTTTCATCTATTTTTCTATCAGAGTGTTTGATATATTTCATAGATGTAATATGTGTTGAATGAGGTGTAAGTGAACGAGAGTCCACTATGAAATAGGAAAATCCCATGTGAGTGAGTTCAGCAGGGAGGGATCCCCACTGGGTCTGCAGGGATGTGGTGGCCTCAGGTAAAGGTTTGAAGGGTGAAGAGCAGCCAGCTGGATTTTAGCCTGCTGTCCAAGGCTGCTGGGGCTCCTGTTTAGACACAAGGAATGAAGAAATTCCCCTTCCATGTCTGTGGACTGCTGGTGTGCTCACGTTGTAACACATGGGATTTGGTACAAAGGTTGCATGACATTTACACTCCCCAGGCATGGCCTGAATGTGAAATAACACGAAATACAATATCAGCAACAACTTCCATGTAAAGAATTGCACAGGAATGCCAGAGCAGTGAGAGCTGTGGGATGGCAGGGTCAGGGCTGCCTGCTGGAGCTGTGGCTCTGTCCTTCAGGGTGCAAGGGCTCCTTCTCAAAGCAGAGCAGAGCAGCAGGAATTCACGGGATGGTTGCAGGACACAATTCTGTCCAAAGTGTTTGTCCATAGCTCTTGAGAAAAGGAGCTGCCAGAGGATTCCTGAGAGTCTCCTTCAGCCTGAACCAGTGAACACATTCCTGCTCCTCCCAAGCAATCTGGGCCATGAGCAGAGCTTCAAAGAGCTGTGTGAACACTCACAGTGGCACTGAACCTGGAGAGTTCAGCACTTAGAGACATGACAAAGATCAAACTGGTGTGTGTATCCAGAGGTTTGGCTGTGTAGCTCTCCAAGGGAAGGTATTGGTCACAGTACAGTGTCTTTGCTGCCAGGAACAGAATAATAATTCAAACTGTAAAAGAAAAAAAACAAAAAAAAAAGAAGAGTTACATTTGTCTTCAGTAATGAATTATTTTGGACATTTAAATCTGAAATCTGCTTTTCTATGAATTTATTTTTCTCCAAGTTCAGACTAGTAGTTTAAAATTTTACTGTTCATTAACATTTTTTAAAATATAATTTTACTGAAGTTTTCTGGGGAAAAAAACTGCAGAGGTAAACAGAGATTCTGCAGACCCAAACAAAGCTGTGCATCTGCTCTTGAATCCCTTGCCTAGGAGATGTAATGGATACTAAGGCACCATATCCAGTATTTTAAGGAGCTGGTCACATTGTACAGCACATCTGAAAAATGACTGTGTCATTATTTACATTGCACAGAACAAAGGAGTATTCAGAAAATGTCATGGGTGATTAAAGCAGGAAAGAATGAAATCCATTCCCCATCCTGACACTTATTTTCCTGGTGTCCTGACACAAGTTCCATCTTGCAGGCTGCTGGAGCACATGTTTTCTGGGTGACTCAGCTAGCCCAGCGAGGCTCCAGGACATACCAGGAGCACACATCCAGGGCACACAAGGGCTTCCAGAAACAAAGGCCTTCCATGCTACTGCCTCATTTCCCACATCCTCAGCATCAGGAGGACATTGGTATAAATTCTGTGGGACTGGCAGGACGTGTGATTGTTTGAGATGCCACAGAAACAGCAAAATGCCAGTACACAAGGTACAAGTGCAGCTGAAATGAAAATCTGAATTTTCAGCTCTGAAACAAAAAGGCACTTTGGCTTTTTATAAGGAAATAAACAAGGCTGTCTGCTAGAAGAAAAAGAACATCAGAAGAAAAAAAATATTTCTACAACAGGCTTTTAAGATATTTAGATCAGCATTTACCTGAAATGTAGCCCATCCTTTAACACAGCTACAGGTAAAATGAATTATTTAGTGTGACACTTCATTGTGTGTCCCACTGAATTCTTGGTAGATTTGATTCCCAAACTGATTTGTTTGTTAGGTGTAGGACAGCTGCCCTGGTCTTATTTGATTTATTGGCTAGGTGGACACCCAAGGGTGATGGTTGTAGCTAGCTGACAGAAATGTTCTTTCTCACATAAAGTAGGTGCAAGCTGAATAAAGTAAAACCAGGCTCACTCCACTTTTTTTGGAAAAAAAATCACTTTATTTATGATTGATTGTTCTTTGCCTTACCAACCCCAAATGGGTACCTCATACACGCTCATTGCTCCTAGGCATGCATAAAATCTACCAGGACAAGTGGCAAAATGCAGAATCCCTCCCATTTTGAGGTATTCTGGCTTGGGGTCTGGCAGTTGTTTGCACAGTTACCTGTGTGAGGCCAGGCAGGTTTTGGGGGAGATAAAAGGAACAACCTGGCAGTTGTACTCCTGTGTCACACAGCAGCTCCAAATTCTGCTGCTTGGAGCTCCTTTTGAACAGGCCAGTCCTGACAGGACAGCCAAGGGTTAAAAAGGGTGAATGGGTCAGTTTTGTGGGGCTGGGGTCTGTTTTGGGGAAAAAGAAGGAGAATTGCTCAGGGATGCCTCTTCTCCACCACACAGCTCACAGAGATTAAATGTTCTGGGTTGTAGGGGGGGATTTGAGGCCTGGCACAGCACAGAGCCAGGAGCAGCTGCTGTCATTTTTAGTGGCAATTCCAGAGCAAACTAAATTAATAACCTGTAATGGTAAGGGCTTTGTTATGAAATTCATCCCTTTGAAATGATGGGCTGCACAGGTAAGGCAGTGGGTGAGATGAATGCAGTAAAACATAGACATAAATCCATGATAATGTATTTATCCATGTGTAATACATGGGTAAAGCACATCTTACAGATGCAACACAGGTAAATAATTCTATGCAGATGATATAATTATATATATAAGGGAACATATGATCCAAAATTACACTTGGCTTAAAGCACGTGGGAAATTGGTGGTGGAGCTGGAAATTGGACCACCTGTGTTAGTCAGAAGATCATTCAGCAAAACCTGAAGGAAGGTTTATTTCTGTATTAGCTTTCATTTCTTCCAGGCAGCCTTGCCCTTCTAAAGAGATCCCTTCAAAAGATGGACCTTTTAAGAATGTCTGCAGATCTGGGCTGCCTCAGATTAACTCAGGGCACACATTTCAAAGGGAAGTGGTGTTCATGGGAATTCTCTGCCAGCCACCCAGATCCCAGCTGCAGAAGTAGAGGATAAGGAGAAAAGGAGTTTAAATTTCCTCGAGCTGCCTTCTGTTGTGCTTCAGCTTTGATCTGCCAGGATTACCTTGAGAGGTGAGAAAAGCAGTTAATTTTCCACTTTCACTCGACACCTCCCCTTTCTCTGGGGGCTGCTGAGTTAGTGCCCACTGCCTGCCCGGCTGAGCTGAAGGCAGCAGCAGAACTGGCACTTTCTGGGTGCTGCCTGCCTTCCCAGACTGCCAGGTGAGGGATCCAAGGGTTTCCTGGGCTGCAGTGGAGCTGCCACACAACTACAGCCAGAGAGGTGGAGTTTTACTCTGCTCAGCCCACAGTGCCACCAGCTCGACCTTGTCTTTTCTCTGTGGCCCCACAGGAGCTCTCCTGAGCTCCCAGGGAACATGCTTTACACAGTTTTACAAGTTGTCTTTCTCCAGTTCTAGATTAAAACCATTCTCGGTGGTGATGGCTGCAAAAAGATTTCACTCTGCTTGGGTGACTTCTGCTTTGTTTATAAAGCTAAATATGTTGCCTCCTTGTGTTGTTCTACTCCTTCATCTTTTATCTTTGCAGTTATACTTAGGCTTTTGTTTCATTATTAATTAGGTGCCATCCTTCTGTTCTGCTCCTATCACACCTCAAACAATAGATCCTCAGCCACAGCCAAGGCTTCTGCCTTCTTCAGTAACACAAATATTTGGCAGCAGAGCACAATGTGTGTTTGTTTTTAAGCAGCCATCACATGGAAGCTCTCATGTCCTTGCTCTGTTGTCAGCTGTTGCAAAGGACAGAGCAGCAGATGGCAAAATGGGCTGGCAAAAATGGCTAAGCATGGCTTGGGCTGCACTAGGAGGAAGAGGGATCAGGAATAATGATGCCCTCCACTCCAGAATCCAGCTTTTACAGACTTTTGGCACTGTTATTCTGGTTGTGCCTTGGCACTGGGTGAGGCTGGTCCTTGTGCTGTGGCTCTCCTGGAAGGAGGGAGGCAGTGCTAGGGCATGATGGCCATGGTGCCCTCAGAGCTGCCCTGCTCTGCTCTAGCCCTCAGCTGCAGGGTGCTGGGACAGGGACACTTGCCAGTCCTGCACACCTCTTATCTGCAGCTCACCAACAGCTCAGGGGTGCCCTGCAGACCCACGTGGTGAAAACAATAAAAGCTGAGCTGCAGTGTTTGTTTCCCCAGTGGCAGGAAGCAGAAACCTCTGTGACCAGAAGGAAAAACTGATCTGAACTGTTTAGGTGGTCACAGCTACCCTTGAACTGATCAAACACTGGTGGTAACCCCCAGGACTCACAAGAGGCTTTATCTGATGGCAACCTGTGCTCAGGGCAGGGATTTTCTACATCAGGCATGCAAAAAGCCAGGGGCAGCTCCTTCCCCGTGGTCTGTGCATGGGGCAAGCTGCAGGGTCCACCCTGCTCCCAGGACACCAGGGGCAGATGGAACAGCACCAGGCAATTTCTAGGAAATGCAGTGAGTCAGTTCCTGTTAACGTGAGACCCCTGTGAGTCAGATCATTAGCTCTGATTTCCATTGCTCTTGCTGTTGTTGGGCTTTTTGGTTGGTTTTTTGGGTTTGTTTTTTTTTTAAGAAAGGGGATATTTTCATTTTACGACAGTTTTTGCTCTACAACCACTTTCATAAGGAAACAGGTCTCACCTGGTAATTGATCTCTGTTTGCCCACCCTTCCCCAGAAACTCTTGTGCTCACCATCAAGAAAGGCAGTGTTTTCAGAGTTGCTAAGTCCCTGCAACATTCATGAAAACTGCTGGCTGGGGAGAAGAAAAAGCCCCTGTTAGAGCTGTGGTGAGAGACGTGCCACAAAGGCAACTCACTCAGTGAGTCACCAGAGAATCCACACCTCTAGATGGCAGGAAAAGCTTCAGAGTTTGCATGTTATATTAGACCTCAAACAGAGACACATCTATGGGAAACTAAAAATAATCCTCGCCGCCGCTCCCCAGCAAACGGATTTTTAATTGTATAAAATCCATCCTGTAAAAGAAGCATTTGTATCTGGCTCTGTAGATCCGTGTGCTCCCCTCCCTTCACAAGCATTAAGATTTAAGGTACTCATCAGTGGGAAATAGGGATGGCCTCCCCCAGGACTGCAGCCTCTCCTGCAGTACCAACATATCAAAACTAGACTTCTTAAGCATCCCTATTAATTAGTCTGTAAGGAACCATTATCAAAATATGGTGTGAATACATAATTATGAGGGTGTGTTGTCTGGCAGGAAAATGAGGGTCTGATCCTGCCTCCTCCCCAGGAAATGGCAGCTTCTCCCCTTGTTTTTGTAGCAGCAGTAGCGAGCCCTGAGGCAGCAGAAACGGGAGACAATTTTCCCCTTCCTGCCTCCCTGGAAGCACTGTCTCACCCGTGCTGAGAAAGCACTTCACCCCTCCTGGGAGGGGAGATGGGAAGCACAGCAGCTATTATCAATATTCATGCACAGCTGCAATTCCCAGGCCGTGCTCCCTGCTGAAATGCGCCATTAGCTGCAGCAGGGCTCACCCAGAGAGGGACAGACCCCTGGCAGTGCCAGGCAGGGATTCCTGGTGTCCTCTGGGTGCATCTGCTGTCCTGCCACAGCAGAGGACAGCCTGGTCCTTCTTGTCTCAGGGCTGTTTATCTCCTGCTCCTGGTCCTGGGAGAAGGGCCAGCAACCTGTCCTGCGTGTGATGACTCTTCAGGCAATTGCAGAAGTTCAGATTCTCCATTTCACTGGGTTTATAGGCAAAGCCTTTGTTTGCCCCCAGTAAATGCAGTCATAAATACCTGCCAGGATACAGCCATCTATGGGTTAATACTAAAATATCAGTCCCACAGCTCATCCCTGATGAGGATCTCATTGGTTTGAGGTTTTTTTGTTTGGTCTACTTTGTCCTAAGCAGAAAATGGTATGGTCTAGAAAATGCAGAATGGGACTAGAAAACTGGAAAGAAATCTCAGATCTTGTTTTTCTGCCACAGATTTGTTTGACAGCCCTGGGAGAATATGAGGATATTATTTCCCCATCCCCAATTAATGTCTTTTTTGTAATCTGGTGGAAGTGCTTTCCCTGCTGCTCCCCATCCCAAAGCTTCCCTTCTTGGCTTAGCCACATGCAAAAGTAGTGGTTTATTTGCCAGCCCTAGAACACATCCCCTCCTGATCTGGGATTTCTTTCTCTCCTGCAGTTCCCATCTCTCCCATTGGCTGCAGCAAAGTTGCACTGCCTTGGGAATGATGCCTCAGGTTTAGATTTTATATTTTTCACATTCTGTGCTGCTTTAATGTGCAGCTCTGAGCTTCACATGAGGGGATGGTGAGCTCTGTGCACAGAGCAGGGAGACAAAACGATTCCTGCTCCAGCTGGGCACCAAGGACAAATGAGCCAAATCTCAGCCCAGGAGCACAAACCCCATGGGCTGGAGAGAGAAGAACAAGCAGGGTGGGAGTGCCTGGGCTAAAGCTGGGCTGGGACAATGAACTGCAAGGTGCAAATGGAGCAGAGCTGATCCCAGGGAGAGACCCCGTGCCCGGCCGTGCATTTTGGGGCCATTTTGGGTCATCTTGGGGGCAGCCCTGGCTGGGCTCTGGTGCTGCCCAGGGTGCATCCATGGAGGAGATCCGTGGAATCAATCCCTGCTTTATTCTGTAGCTCTGCCCAGCCTCTGCTCCAGGGCCACCTGCACAAGGCATCAGCAAGACATCCACAAAGGATTCACATTTCCCACTCAGTGCTGGTATAACTGGTCAGGTGTGCTAAAAACACCAACAGGAGGTTTTTCAGTCATGGGGTTTAGTGACTCTCATTGAAGACAGGCAGGCCCAGAGGTGGAAATCTCTCAGTGATGCACCTTACCTGCACAGTGGCAGCAGGGACCTCCCCTTGGTGCCTTGCTGTAGCAGGTTCCTACCCCAAACATCAACCACCCTGCTGCTAAAGGCTGGACTGAAATTCCTACTTTATTTTTACCAAAGAGCTGTTGCATATCAGTAAGGGTGAAGGTCAGTCATTGTTTAGAGAAAGCTGGGTCTATAACAGGGCAGGCATCCAATGAGAATTTCTCCATATGGACAATAGAAAATTTGTATTTCAGAAATTCCTTCTAGGTGCATTGTTATTCTCTTTTTTCCATCTAATTACCTCTAAAAATCTGGCCTTTGGTCACTGACCACTTGAACTGAATTATTGCTCATGAGCAAGTGGAGAGGAAGGGAGACCCTTATCAAGTTAGCAGCCTTTTAACACTCAGACATCACCTTTTTTTATTAGATGTTAAACTTCAATGTTCTGTTGGCTTTTAGGAGAATAAGAAGTTGAATTACATCAGGAGCAGAGGGAAGAAGTTATTCTCACCTCCCTGTAAATATTGCCTATCCTTGGGATTTCAGAGGTGTCCTGAGACAAACAGTGCCAAAAGCTTTAGCTTGGTTGAGATATACTTGGCCAGAAACAAATGCCCAGGCCTCGGATACTTTCACCAACTTCTGCCTCTTTGTAAGCAATATTCTTTCTGTGGAAGTAACCAGCTAACAAGCCCTGCAAAATGAACATTTTCTAATTGGATTAATGAGGTCAGGACTGTGTATTGGTGAGGTGCTCAATAAACTGCTTGAACCTGGGACCTTTAGCACAGGATTTGATTATGGCAGTGATTGTTTATCTAGAAATGCCATCCAAAATGCAAGTAAAGCACGTGGCTATAGTGACTGTACCTAGCCACTAGAGAGAGACATTATCCCATGCAGTAAAGTGAAATGTTTCACTTGCTGTCGTGCTTTAACCCCAGATGAAAACTAAGTTCTACACAGCCCCTCACTCCCTGTCCTCTGAGGGGAGAGGAAGAAAATGGGAAGGGTCAGAGTGAGAAAACTCCCAAGTTTGGGTAGAAACAGTTGAACAGGTAAAGCAAAAGCTGTGCACACAGGCAAAGCAAAAGAAGGAATGAATTCCCTGCTTTCCATGGACAGGCAGGTGTTCAGTCCTCTCCAGGTCAGCAGGGCTCCATCACCCATGGCAGTGAGTTGGGAGGGCAAACACCACCACTGCAAACACCCCCCTCTTCTCCTTCTTCCCCAGTTTTATGTGCTGACCATGATCCATATGGTCTGGGACATCCCTCTGCTCAGTTGGGCTCAGCTGTCCTGGCTGTGTCCCCTCCCAACCCCTGTGCACCCCCAGCCCCCCCAGGTGGGTGAGGGGCAGGAAAGGCCTTGGCTCTGTGTGAACAAGAGCTGAAACATCCCTGTGCTACCAACACTGCTCCCTGCACAATTCCAAACCACCTTGGCTCTGTGTGAGCAAGAACTGAAACATCCCTGTGCTACCAACACTGCTCCCTGCACAATTCCAACTCACCTTGGCTCTGTGTGAGCAAGAGCTGAAACATCCCTGTGCTACCAACACTGCTCCTGCACAATTCCAACTCACCTTGGCTCTGTGAGCAAGGGCTGAAATATCCCTGTGCTACCAATACTGCTCCCTGCACAATTCCAACCCACCCTGGCTCTGTGTGAGCAAGAACTGAAACATCCCTGTGCTACCAACACTGCTCCCTGCACAATTCCAACCCACCCTGGCTCTGTGTGAGCAAGAACTGAAACATCCCTGTGCTACCAACACTGCTCCCTGCACAATTCCAACCCACCCTGGCTCTGTGTGAGCAAGAACTGAAACATCCCTGTGCTACCAACACTGCTCCCTGCACAATTCCAACCCACAGTCCCACACCAGCCACTATGAAGAAAATGAACACCACTGCAGAGTTAATTTTTCAGTTAACTCAAACCCTGCAAACTTCCAGATGTCTGGGGACCTCAGCTCAGAGCAAAGTGCCCTGTCCCTCAGGAGCAGTGACAGAATGGGCTCCCTGATCTGACCTGGGAGCTGTGGCCCACGATGGCATCACATGCTGCACGTCCAAAACACTGCAGCACTGCTGGGGGAAGGTGCTACCTTCACATTTCTGTATTTTCAACCAAACCAGTGTGTGTGCAGCTGGGGAACTGGTGGGTTAGCTGTTCTGGGATGGAGCAGGGCAATGCTAAAGGTCCCAGGTTCAAGCAGTTTATTGAGCACCTCACCAATACACAGTCCTGACTTCATCAATCCAACTAGAAAAGGTTTATTTTTCAGGGATTGTTAGCTGGTTACTTTCACAGAAAGAATATTGCTTACAAAGAGGCAGAAGTTGGTGAAAGTATCCGAGGCCTGGGAATTTGGGAATTTATTTCTGGCTAAGTATATCTCAACCAAGCTAAAGCTTTTGGCACTGTTTGTCTCAGGACAATTCTGATCAAGTCCGTGCAAGTAATTTCTTGCAGAGTGACACTTGGGCAGGCACTCAGATTTTTGGGGCTTTAGAGAAAGCTGCAGAGGCAGACTGTACAGAACTCCTGCAAACCCTCCAGCTGCAGGAGCCCTGCTGAGCCCAGGGGTGTTTTAGCGGCAGCCACGGGGTGCCGGTGCGCCGTGTGCCCGCAGGCTGCTCCAGCACCGCAATGGTTAACGTGGGCTGCTCAAACCCGAGATCTACAGGTGCTCGTGGGCTCGGAAATGAGAGCTGGGCAGGCTGGAAGGGAAAGGAGAGCTGGGCAGGCTGGAAGGGAAAGGAGAGCTGGGCAGGCTGGAAGCTGCGCCGAGCTGCCCGCGGGAAGGTGCCCAAGGCAGCGCTAGAGCCGGGCTGGTGAATGGCAGACTCGGGCTGCGCTCCTGGCCGTGAAACCTGCCACGATCCAGCTAAAACCAGCGGGGGAAACGTGGGAAACCTGCTCGTGCTGAAAGCCCGTCCGGCTACAAAAATATAATCATATTTAATAATAATTTCACTTGTGCCGTGAAGGAGCGGGACAGCGCCGGGTGTTGAACGCCGTGATGCTCTGCAGGCAGGTGCCAGCCCTGAGCCCTGGGGAATTCCTTGAGCGGGGCTGCTGCTGCCCTGCTGCTCTGATCCTCCAGAGAGCACCGAGCAGGGATGTGCTCTTAGGATCAAGTGGTCATTTCCTACGTGATTAGTTCTGTTTTAATGCAGGCGAGGAACAGCGTTGTTCTCTTATTATCATCGGGAGTCCTGCAGTTCTCCTTTTTGCTAACACGAAAACACCAGATAACACGCACTTGATTCGTGGCTTCTAATTATTTTATACCGGCTCTTAAACTTTGAGTTAGAACTCGCATTAGTATCTTTGTTTGCACCTGCGCTTGCTCTCGATTTCTCAAAATAGCGTGGAGGCTCGCTTGTGAAAATCCCGTTAAATTTCACAGGCTGATTTGAAAATCTCGGTAGTAGCGCTTTAAAATCCTCTGAAAGTGCGGGTTTCAGCTGTATGCAAAGATGCGAGGAGAAGTCTCGGTCTGGGTTTCCACTAGGACTCAACTAGGTGCGCGTTGAAAGTGAGCATTCCGTTTTTGTCTTGCAAATTAGCCAGCACTCAGCTGAGGGGAGTCCTCAATCATTATGCAAATAATACACGGGTAAAATCCCCTTTTCTTTTTATATAGCAGCACACCCTTTAGCGCATCCTCGGAATTAATCAGTTTTAAGGATTGATTACTGTAAGGCTCCACAATCTGCTGGCATTAAAATATTAAACTGAAACCCCTTCAAAGCCCCTTTTTAAAAAGCTAACGCAGCCTGGATTGCAGGCAGGGGCATTTCCTGACCAGCTGTGTCAGTTCCGAGAAGCTTTTCTAGAATCTGGCATGACACTTTCTAGCATCTGACGAGTGCTCAACACTTATGCTTTTACCACATTTTCTGCATACTGGAAAATTACCTGTACACATTAATATTTAAATGAAAAAAAAAAAAGCCTGTGATTAATCCTCCTGTATCACAGAATGGTGATACATGTGCAAACAGCACTTGAAAAGTCTGTAAATCAATAGAGAGTTTTGAGTATATGCTGAGTGAAAAAAATATATAATTATATATACATTCAGCTACCATCCTAATGGTTGATATTAACCCTCTAAAATGAGAAAGATGAGAAAAAGCCATCCTCAGTTTTCATGGGAGGAAAGGGGGCAAAAAAGGGTCCAAGACATTCACAGAAATAATTGTTTTCTGCTTCTCCTCAATTTTGCAGAAGTGGAAAGGAGAGGTGTCCCTGCTCCTCCTGTCAGCACTGTCCCACTCCGGGGCAGCACAGCAAATTGCAATTTGCATGTGCCATGGGATCCCTCATCCCACTCTCAAATTCAGCAAGTCCAGACTGCTGTGCAAAGGGAGTAGGAAGAGTTAACAGAGCTGCATGGAGACTTGAGCTTGGCTGTGAGGGGGCTTCAGTTTCCCCCTGAAGGAAGGACAGTTGTTCAAGAAGGAAAGTTATTGTCCTGTGGTGACAAATTTGTGGCATTGCCTGTCCACCACCTAATTCTAACTTCATTTGAGTTGTGCACAGGCACAACATGTTTAACCTTTCTTTACAGAGAAGACTTTATTTAAGCTTTTCTTTCACAGTTAGCACTCTGCTTAACGAACAAAAAGTATTTTCTGCTCTCACCCCAACACAGACGACCTCAGGTCAGTGACCTTCTGGTAGCATGTCTAAAGAGTTATTGACTCTTTTCATTTTGATATGGAGATGATGTAGTGATGAAAGAGTGGCTGTCTTTGCAACACAAGAATTCCTGATGAGCACAGGCAGCACACAATGATGTGCTTGGTGTGTCTAGGGTGGTTTTTAATGTGTGTGGGGATGGGGGTTTTGGGAAGCCAGGTGCTGTGTGCTTACACACTCGTGCTGTGTATATAGACTTAATAACTTTCCTTTGCTGCTGAGTGCACATTTCAGCTTTGAGGAACGCAGGGTTAAGTATTTTCACTAGTTTGAGAGTGGGGAAGCTGAGATGGGAGAAGGCCAGTGGCTGGAATGAGGCCAGAGGTCCTGGCTAGCTCAGGACTGTGGGGCTCAGAGCTCTGTGCTCAGAGCGTGCAACCACAGCCCTGTGCACCAGTAACAAGTTCCAGTCCATTCCCATTTGTGGAGGAAAATGAGACCATTCAAATAACTCAACAGCCCCTTTCTCTGCAGTGGGAATGCATGCCACCCCAAGGTGTGTCAGCAGAAATGAGGGTACCCCAAGCTTGCACCCCAAGTTACACATCCTTTTTTCTCTGCTGGTTGCACTGTTCCAGCACCCATATTCCAAAGGACTTTCAAACTGACGGGGCTGTTTATTGAAAGGAAACTTCTCAGGGTGGCTCAGCTTAATTGTGTTCTCACTGGAGTGCAACAGGATGCTTGGCCCAAACCTTATTTCCTTCATTTCACCCCGTTCTATTGCCAGCACCTTTCCTGCATCCTGCAGTGACGCTGCACTTTGCTGAGCCCAGGGCACCTGAAGGGATGCAGGAGCAAGGGAATTTTCATTTGTTGATCTTGGAGGAGCTGGGGGTGCCCGTGTCTTCCCGTGGGCAATTCTTTGGAGCCACTTTTCCCAGTTTCCACTAGAGGGGTTACACGTTCTAATTCAGAGTGCTGCAGCAGCCCAGGATAAGATGGAGCTGCTTCTTGTCCACCTATATTTTTAACTGCTACAGCTAATTCACAAATACAATAATGAGCTGACAGTACTAGGGCTGGAGGCCTTAATAATCATTACAAAAATCATTAATTACCAGGAAATTAGAGAGGTGTCTGTTAAGTGGTTAAATTTGCAACCTTCTGTCCACAAACAAGAAATCCAAACGCTTGCCTGAATCATAGCTAACTTCCCACACATTGCTTATAAGCTATATCTTGTTTATTTCTGCATATATTACTCTCAGTAAATGATTAGATTTGTCACCCATGACCCCGTATGCTGTTTGCAATTATTTCTTTTATTAAATTAATCACCACATATTTACTTTGAGAAATTATGTATGATATCCATCGACGCACGCATGTGGAGGGGAGTATGTGAGCACATGAACTTCCCTGATTGCCTTTCCTCTTGTGCAGCAAATTAAAAATAACAGGCATTAAAGCTGGCAGAGATACACTGACAGGGAAACCAGCTCAGAGGGAGGGGGGAAATTGCTATATAAAGTTTTTTTTCTTTTGTATTTTAAGTGTTTCTACTTATGTATTGAATTTTAATGATCTGGACGGTCTAATCTCCACTAGCAGATGTATAAACACTTGTGGCTCTGAGATTTAAGGGTGCTGGTGTGGACTGCACTCAGCTTTGCTTTTTCCACCTCCCACGTCTCGTGGATGTGCCTGTGCTGGGGGGATCTGCAGACATATGGGCCCTCACCATATCCCTGGCACTTTGAGCAGCACCAGTGCTGCCCAATAACTGCTTTGCAGAATTTTTCTGCCTTTGTGAATTACTTACTGGGAGAAAGGAATTCACATGGCTTGCCACTTTTTGCAGGGGAATAGAGAGGCTCTCCTTTCTCCAAGGGCAATTGAAGTAGCTCGTTTTCTAGGAAAGCTAAACTTCATGGTAGGTGTAGAAAGAGGGCTTCCATCAGGTTGGGCTGCTGTAAAGTTGGGGTTTTCTCTTTTTTTTTTTTTTGTTGTTGTTCATTTGCTTTTCCTTTAAAAAAAGCATTTCTATTTCATTTCCATGTAATCTTTTAGATATTTCATCCTATCAGATTTCTGCTCTGTCTGGTGCTTTACTTTTCATTGTAATGCTTTCTCTGTCTTCTCTGAACATAATTTCTTCTGAGCAGAGTTCAGCCCCAACAGCTTCTGAGCTGAATTTACAGATCCATTGTATTTGAGCGGGTTCAAAATGAGACAGAAATACTCACTTTTAATCTGTTATATTTCTGAGGTGCTAATTAGTTTGCCACCTCTTGCTTGCCACCCAGTTCAAACTGGCAACCCGAATGCTATGAGAAATTCTTTTAATGATCTTCTAAGAAAATGATATGAAGTAATTTACTTCTGCAACAAGTAACTTGCTTTGGGAAGGGGATCACTGAGACCACGACAGCTGTGATAATGTGGGTTTCAAACCACAAACACTTCAGCTCCTAAAGAAACCAGAATTAAAAGGCAGAGTTTAAACACCCTGGTAGATTTCATTACTTTTGTCTGTACATACGTGGTGTTCTTTATGCACACACAAAGGGTGGGTTGGAGCCTCTGCTAGGTACACACACAAATTCCTTCCCTGACTTTCCCACTCCTCCTTTCTCAGCTAACAAAGAGCTCAGGGGCACTGGGTGTACATCAGCTCAGCAGAGGATCTGCTCCGTTCCACCTTGCTGCAAAGCCACAAGGCAGAGCTGGGAGGGAAGGGGTCCCTGGGAGGAGGAGAACGTGCTGAGCCTGCCTGGCACCCCAGTGACCCTGGGTGTGACACCCCAGTGACTCTGAGCTCTGACACCCCAGGGACCCTGGCTCTGACACCCCAGTGACCCTGGCTCTGACACTCCAGTGACCCTGGGTTCTTACACCCCAATGACCCTGGGTGTGACACCCCAGTGACCCTGGGTTCTTACACCCCAGTGACCCTGGGTGTGACACCCCAGTGACCCTGGGTGTGACTCCCCAGTGACCCTGAGTCTGACACCCCAATGACACTGGGCTCTGACACCCCAGTGACCCTGGCTCTGACACCCCAGTGACCCTGGCTCTGACACTCCAGTGACCCTGGGTTCTTACACCCCAATGACCCTGGGTGTGACACCCCAGTGACCCTGGGTGTGACACCCCAGTGACCCTGGGTGTGACACCCCAGTGACCCTGGGTGTGACTCCCCAGTGACCCTGAGTCTGACACCCCAATGACACTGGGCTCTGACACCCCAGTGACCCTGGCTCTGACACCCCAGTGACCCTGGCTCTGACACCCCAGTGACCCTGGATGTGACACCCCAGTGACCCTGACTCTGACACCCCAGTGACCCTGGGTTCTTACACCCCAGTGACCCTGGGTGTGACACCCCAGTGACCCTGGGTCTGACTCCCCAGTGACCCTGGGTGTGACACCCCAGTGACCCTGGGTGTGACACCCCAGTATCCCTGGCTCTGACACCCCAGTGACCCTGGGTGTGACACCCCAGTGACCCTGGGTGTGACACCCCAGTATCCCTGGCTCTGACACCCCATGACCCTGGGCTTGAAGTTCTCCTTTCTTTGTCTCCTGGGCTGCCTGGAGTTCTTCCAAGCCCAGCTCACAAGGGCCCGAAGAAAGGACTCAAAACTCCACGAGGGAGGGAAATCTCTTTGCTAAAGACTCAAATGGGTTTTTGGTGCCTTGCCAGGTGTGCAGGGGAGGCTGCCCAGGGCTGGGGCAGCTGCAGGGAGCAGGTACCCAGCTGTCCCCACAGATGCCACCACCTCTGGAGCTCCTGGGCACAGCCTGAGGAGGGCATTGGCAGGGCAACAGGTCTGGGGAGAGCACAGGGGACAGATCCCATCTGGAAAACCCTTCTGTGGGCACGAGCTGAGGTTCTCTCTTACCCTTTTTCTTGGTTGCCTCCCTCCCCTCTGCTCCCAACCAAAAACAGGGTTCAGCACAAATGAAAGGACTGCTGGTGCAAACTCTATGGGTTACAGACAGACAGAGAGATGATCTGAGGAGAGATTATTTTCTCTCTCTATGCAAGCAAAAGAACCTCTGGGGGTGAACTGTCTTGTCTTTAGAAATAAAATCAGCAGGAGATCTCTGCAACCCATAGAGCTGTATCCAGGCTTGATATTCAATTCAAATATTCACCTGAAATTCTGTAAGATGTTGCTTCCTCTTTTGGATTTTGTGGAGGCTGCTATGACACTTTTGGTAGTAGGTTTCCTGGTAAAATCCCAAACCAAAAACCTTCATGTTGGCCCCAAGTCTGCAATACAAGGATTTGGCACATGGATCCAGTTTATAGTTGGTACAATTATCCATGTCCTCTGCCAGTGAAGACACTGCCCATCCTGTCCAGGAGCCTCCCAGCTGCACAAAGGCTGTGGGGTGAGTTCTTAGACAGAAGCACATGGGAACTGCAGCTGTCACCCTGCCAGGCAGTGCTAGCACCAGCTGTGGAGCTGCATTCAAACACCCAGGGCACCTTCCTGCAGAGGGATGTCTGGGGAACACCTCCCTTTCAGCAGCCAGGAGCACACCTGGGCAAGGCCAGTTAGCACCTTCCAGGTGCTGCTTTGTGCAGTGCCACATCCCAGCAGGCACAGCTGCCAAGATGATAATCACTTCCAGCCAGTGACCTTTTCCATGAATGTCACACTGGGAGCAGGGTGTGGTTTATGATCTGCTGACCTTCCCTCCTCTGTCTGGCAGAAGTTGGTTATCATCACCTGGCTCTGGCACAACTCATCTTCCAAACAGCCAAGGATCTTTCAAATGGCTCCACCAACTTCAGTTCTTGTGGTCAGGAGAAGGGGTTTTAAGGCCAGAGGAGTTGAGATGCCTCACTCCAGCTCACACAGGCATGACAGAGATGCAGCAGGAGCTGAGCAGGAGCCCTGCTGGTTCATTTCCTAGGCTGGGTTTTCCTCTGCATTTACCTTAAGCATTTTTCCTCCTCCCTTCTCTGTCTGACATCCTTTACTAGAACTTTGCTAATCTCAGGATTATGCAAGGGAGCATATTTTCAGTCACAGGATGCTCACATGCTGCATGGAGCAGGGTGAGCTCCAGCTCCATTGCACACTTGTAGGCTCACACACACACACACAGAGGCACACACAAGCCCTGATCATCAGGGAATTGATCACACCAAGAGGGGTGGAGATGAGCTGGTGAATCACACCAGCTTTACTCCCTCTGTGGAATAAATGTATAAAAAAAAAATTCAAAATATGACAAATAAAAAAAATTCATTTATAAATGAGATTCCTTTACCCCCTCTGTGGAATAAATGTACTAAAAAAAAATTCAAAAGATGACAAATAAAAAAAAATTCATTTAAAAATGAGATTCCTCTCTGTGCACTGCTGTCTGCTGGGCTGTGGCACCACAGAAATGGGAATCCTGCCACTTGGCAGCAAGCTGCTTTTTAGGGAAACAGTGGGTGCGGAGGGTGAACAGCTGGTAGGGGAAGGTAACATGGGAGTAGGAGGGTGATTAGTTATCAATGCCATCCCAACTATTCAGCCACTAAATAGATTGTAGATGTGAAGTAAGAGAGCTGAAACAGGTAAAGATAGCTTCTCCAGCTCTGGA
Organism: Haemorhous mexicanus; assembly: GCF_027477595.1. Taxonomy (NCBI): domain Eukaryota; kingdom Metazoa; phylum Chordata; class Aves; order Passeriformes; family Fringillidae; genus Haemorhous; species Haemorhous mexicanus. The sequence goes on along the minus strand of NC_082345.1, from coordinate 1,386,109 downwards.
GTGCAAACTGGTGCAAACTCTATGGGTTACAGACAGACAGAGAGATGATCTGAGGAGAGATTATTTTCTCTCTCTATGCAAGAAAAAGAACCTCTGGGGGTGAACTGTCTTGTCTTTAGAAATAAAATAAAAAAAGATAGGTTAAGATAGGTAAAGATAGCTTCTCCAGCTCTGGAGTGCTTCAGGAGATGCTAGATGTTCCTGAGTAAAACACCCTTCCCTGCTATAAAACAAACACTAATATTTCATTATTCTGAAAGCCTTGAAAAGCCCCAAAAGTCTGGGGGCAGCCTGTGTACTGTAAGCAGTGTCAAAACTCAGTGCCTGGTGAGTGATGCTCTTCAGGACTCCTCTGTGCCCTCCTTGGTGCCTGTTCCTCCTGTCCCATGCCTGATGCTGACCCCTCTCCCTCCTCCCCCACGGATATTGGTTATCTCACAGTCACTCTTCTTTTTGAAACCTCCTTCCTCAAAAAGGAAATTTATTAATCAGCTGCAGCAAGGCCTTCACGGTGAAAGTATCAGTTTGAAGCTATGAAAGAGAAAAGGTAATTCCAGATATAAACAGCTGGAGTCTGGGTGAGAAGGACTCCAAGAATATTATGGTTGGAGAGTCCTTGCTGTGAACTCCTGGATTTGCTCTTTGTCTGCAAGCCTGGCTTCTAATCCCTGCCCTGGATTTACAAATGCCAGCCCTGCTCCTGCCTTGGAGGATGAATACAATAGGGTTTTAGTGCAGATTTCTTTCTGAACAAAAGCCCACACTAGAGACCTTTGTTTTCTCCCAAACTTTTTGGTTTGTTTTGAAGTCAGTTGAAAGACAGAAATGCAAACACCCCCCACCACACACACACTAATTCAGAGACTTCTTATTGGTCTGACAGGTTCTTAGCGAGGTTTCTTTATTTTATTTACTTGTCTAATAGATAGTTTTCTGCAGGTCCCAGAGTGCCACTTGACTTCTTGTTTCTGTTTTGATTTCCCCCTCATGGCCTGCCCTGTTCTCTTCTGGCCTTCTTTCCTGCTCTGACTCTTTGCACAGGGGCCAGCAGCACGCTGAACCTCAGGTGTCCCTGCCAGGAGCTCTCCCTGAACTCCAGCCCATCCTGGGGCTCTCAGCCATAGCCCACGGGCTCCTCACCTGCAGCACAACAGGTGTTGCAGTTACCTGGCCAGAGAGGAAAATCAGCCCACTCAAACCAATCCCACTGAAAAGCTCCTTTTAACAAGTGCAACTTTATCAGTACCAGCTCTTCACACAAACACTTGCAGAAAGAGATCATTGCTTTACTCATCTCTCACTTTATTTTGTCTGAAGAGAGGCAGTTCTATCAAAATAGAAAAAAGAAAAAAGAAGGATTAAAAAATATTTTCCTGAATGACCTTAATTTTTTGGCAGAAGCCTTGCAGCCAAGTCTGATGTGTCAGAGTGACTAAGAGTGAATGGATGGTGGGACACCTGTTCCTGAAAGCTTGGGTGTTCTGCTGGGTGAACTGGGGAAGCTGGATCACCAGTCACATGGCATATGTTTAAAAACATTATTGAAACGAAACTCTTTTAAAAAATAGCATGTAAGCCTGCAGCAGAAGTGTTTGGGTTTTGGCTGGGGAGTTTGTTTGGTTTTGGGTTGTTTTTAGTTTGGGTTTTTTGTGAGTGTAGGCACATGGCGTTTTCTTTGTGGGTTTTGTTGGGGTTTTTTGGTGGCTGAAACTGAGCTCCAGAGAAGCAATTTAGGGGCACCTATCAGTGCTATTGGCTCTCAGTTAGATGGCAGGTATGGAATTGCTTTTTGAATAGTTTTGAATATGTGACAACTAGGATCAATGTATCCAGCATGTGTGCTAAGTTCTGCTGGTCTGCTGTGGATTTTTTGCAAGCTGAAATCAGCATGTTGAAGTGGTTTAGGAATATTTGTGCCTATGACTGGATGTGCTGAGATTTGATTCTCACTGGGTTCAGCACATGCAACCTCTGAAAGGTTTGCACAGCTTTGTGTGTTGATATATTTGGGCTACTTCGTGTTGCTGATATCTGGAAATTCCTAATACTGTATATGATTATTGTTCATGTAATATTAACTCACATTTCTGATTGAAATGAATCAATTACATGAAGCTGCAAAGTCCCACAAATTAGCTCTGCAGTGTGAAACACCCTGATGTAAACCATGATATAAATACTGATTTTGTGTTTCTTATACTGCAGACTATTTTCTTACACCAGATAAGCACACGAAAACAGTGAGAAAGTAATGTTTGTTGTGTTGTTTTCTCTCATGCTTTTATTTATCATTTCTAATGCCCTGTCTTACATCCTGTTTCACAACCAGAGTCAGGTACTCTTGTTTAACTGCTGAGGAAATCTGAACAGTTTGATCCCAAATAAGGGCAGCTCTGACTAGATGCACTGAGAAAATAAAAGGCAAACCCCACTCTCCTCTCCTGGATGCAGCCTGAGTGCCAGAGCAGCTCCCACAGTACTGCCCAGACAGCCAGGTTCATTTTGGAGCATCCAGCTGTGAGGTGACACACTTAATGCACCAGTGATCTGATCCAGCACAGAAAATCTTTGGGGCCTGATTCTCCCTGCCTCTCACCTGGTGCAGTCATTTGTAGTGAGCAGCCTGGATGCCCACGCACTGGAAAAGCAGAATGGAAATTATTTTCACTGCTCATCCTGCACTGCAGACCTGCAGCCACGTGAGCAGGTGCGTGAGGTAAAACAGGCTTTGAGTTCTCATGAAAATTTTAGTGATGGGCCATTGTTTTTTGGTTTGGGTTGTTTTTCTTTAAAGGTAAAATATAAATCTATTTGAGCCTTCCAGACTGATCTCATGAGCATTCCTCTAGGATCCATCCAGAGCAACAGGAAATGCACACACAGAAGTATGTGCAGGTCTAAGGAGTGCTAAACCCGAGTCCTTCCTTAGAAATTCCCATGTCGCCAGCTGAAAGGGCTGTTTTCCTAACCCAGCAATCATTTCACAAAAGGAGCTCCAACGCCAATTCTAAAGCAGTGATTGCCCTGTTAGGAACACAAACGACATCTCATCGCAGTGCAACCCCTTCTCCTTTTGTTTTTATGATAGTAATTTAAGGATATTAGGAGCTGTGTTACTCCACAAAAGATGGGAGTGCAAGAAAACAGCTTTGCATGAGGAATGCTGTAGCAAAAATTGTGTATGCTCTCTGATTTTTCAAACAATGATCACAAATTCAGAGAACAAACTTTGTACTAAGAAAGAATATTTTTTGGTTGGAAATTTGGCCATTTTTTACTTAATTCTGTTTCATTTTGTTCTATTTGTTTGCTTTTTTTGAGGGTACTATTTATTGCATACATGCTGGAGAATAATCCTCCAGCAATGTGCTAAATTTTAAATAAGGTCACACCATTTTTTCCCACATTTATTTTAATAATAATTACTGCACTTAAATATCTATTAAAAAAAAAAAAGCCCTATCTTGTGGCACAAAGCTTGATTATATTGAAAATTAGAGGCTTTTGGCAATGATGGGAAAGTGACTCATTTTTTCTGTCCTTTTACGGCAATTTTTTTTTCTTTTGTTTTCATTTAAGGAGCACTGCAGAGATAATGATCTTAATAAAACAGTATATACAAATCCCTGTTCCTGTGCTACTGATAAGACACTAACTGTTCAGTCCTGCTAAAACTTACTCACAGGAACTGGCCTCTATTTTCAGAAGTCTCAGATTATTTTGATTGCCTCCCTTTTTCAGTCAATCACCAGTTTTAGAAAACGTGGCTGGACGTAAAAAATGAAAGACACCTTTCCTTTTGGAAAGGTCTATGCCACAGTTTTTAATCCCCTTGTAGAGTGCCCAAAACTCTTGGAGATCACTCTGAAAATTTTGTTGCAGCCTTGGTTTGAGTTTGAAGTGCACACTGTGCACAACCTGGATTATTTCATGGTCTGAAGTTCCACATCTGCACTGCCCCTGATGCCTTGGGGAGGCTGCCCTGGAGCAGAGGCTGGGCAGAGTTCCAGAATAAAGCAGGGATTTATTCCAAGGATCTCCTCCATGGATCCACCTTGGGCAGCACCAGAGCCCAGCCAGGGCTGCACCCAAGATGACCCAAAATGGCCCCAAAATGCACGGCCGGGCACGGGGTCTCTCCCTGGGATCAGCTCTGCTCCATTTGCACCTTGCAGTTCATTGTCCCAGCCCAGCTTTAGCCCAGGCACTCCCACCCTGCTTGTTTTTCTCTCTCCAGCCCACGGGGTTTGTGCTCCTGGGCTGAGATTTGGCTCATTTGTCCTTGGTGCCCAGCTGGAGCAGGAATTGTTTTGTCTCCCTGCTCTGTGCACAGAGCTCACCATCCCCTGGTGTGAACCCAGACCCACACACTAAAGCAGCACAGAATGTGAAGAATAGAAAAGCTAAACCTGAGGCATCATCCTAATGGTCTGCCCTCCTTAATTAGTCCAGAGTGACCCTCACTGAGCCATGCAAGACACATTCCTGCTGGTGCCCACACCTTGGCAAGCAGCAGCACGTGGCTTCTCATCCTGCAAGGGCTTCCTCCAGTGGAGGCTCCATGGAGAACACTCTTCATTGACCCAGTGCTGGGGTAAACAGCCAGGAAGGAAAGGGGACAGCCAGAGTACATGCATGAGACCTCCAGCTGTCATCCTGGGCAGGTTCTCTCACTTCTGGCAGGCACAGGAGTGAAATTAAGGTTTGGGACTTGATCCTCTCCCCTATGGCAAAGGATAATCTGTGATTTTGGGATGCTGCCTCTTGGTGGGGAATTCTGGTGTCAATTCTGGTATCATGTTCTTCTATCAGGGCAGAGTTGGAGAGGCTTGAATGTTTTAATGGCCTTTGCAGCACCACAGAGTCAGGGAGGGCTATGAAGATGGATTTGGAAATGGAATATATGAGAATATACATGTTTATTCATCTGTTGGAATGATGAAAAGATTTGATCATGTTCAGTGTGGACTAAGGCTGAAATTAAAAAACAAATCTGGAACTTTGCCACTGGATTTGTGCCTAGGAAGAAGCAAACCTAAAGGAAGTGTTGTGGGGTTCAGCTCCTCCTTTTTCCTGGGGAAGGGTTGAGGGGTGGGCTGCAGATGTGAGCTCACTGAAAAGAGAGATTAGGGAAGGTCTGCCCTAACTTGTAGCTTTCTAATCCCTGAGCTGGGCCCACTTAACTGTTTGACATGTGAAAATATTGTATTAATGAAGTTCCAGCCTGCTTCTTAAACCCATCCTTGTGACTGTCTTTATTCATCTGCATGTCCTGATAGATGATGATTATTTTTATATATATGAGTAATCTCATTGAAATCTATGGGTTACCACTGGTAGCATGATAGATGATTGTGGCTCACGCCTTTCATCCATTATTGAAGCTGAAAGCTGTTTACAGATTCTTGTAATACTTAATTTTTGCTCAGCATGGACAACTCAAAGCAAGTATCTTAACTTTTTCAGCTGGCTTCCTTTTCTCTTTATCATTCCATGTGCCTGCAGTAATTTAAATTATAGAACGCCACACTGACATTTAATTTAATCAACATTTCCTGTTTCTTTTAGATTTTGTATGCACCTTCTACTAAAAATAAATGTATTCCTTATTTAGTTAATAGGACCTAAATGTGGGACCCAAACTGCCAGTTGCACTGCTGAAACATGATTCTACCATTTAATTTCAGGAATCAGCTAACGAGAAACTGGAGAGAGCGCCCTGTTCAGGGACACAACAGCAGCATGCTTTATGTTCCCTAGGAAGTTATTTCAATGTCTTTTTGAAATATTATAGATGGGATTCTCTAGTGCCTCTGGGAGAACAGAGACAAGAGCTGCATAGAACCACATTGCTTTAATTTAAGCAACAGAGGCTTTTCCTACTGGCAGAAATCAGTGCAAGCATCACCCTGATTTTATTACAGGGGAGCAGATAAGGCAGGCTGAATGTAAAAGATGAGAGTGCTGCTTGGGCTGATTGGGACCACGGAAGGGTGTTCTTGTGCTGATGCTCTCTGATAGGAAAACAGATGTTTGTAAGTTCCTAAGGGGTTTCTCCATTTTGATATGGCTTTGAGGTTATCTCAGTACCTCAATAATTGGATTACTCTGGCACAAAGAGAATGTTGTTTTATAGGACTCAGGCTCTGCTGTTCAATGCTGTCATTTAGACCTCTGAGAGGGAGCAACAAAGCATTTCCATGTGAGAAGGGTGGCATTTTACTGCAGCTCTTGTGAAAATGAGTGTGCCAAGACTCAATGGATTAGAAAACTGGAGCTATGAATTTTCTAGGAGGATGAGGCAAGAAGCAGCTTGTGAATAGTGGCAGTGAAGGGAAAAAGCCAGGGAAAACTAAAGACAGATTAGCTCTGTGTGAGCAGAGAGATTTTTTTATCCTTGGAATCATACATAAAACTTTTACTTGCAGGTTCAGGGGTGGGTGGGGGGAACCAGCGCAGAGCTGTGCATAAAACACCTTCACAAACTGATTTTTAGGTGCACACTGCTCTCTGTAAAGATGTGAGATACCTTTCATTTCAACACAGCCATGTTCCAGGGGCACTAGAACAGCACCAGGCTCAGGCCATGCCTCCCTGGGGCTGGGAAACTGAGAGCTAGCCAGAGCTTTGCAAATTGCAAATTTAAAACAGCCAGCAATTTTTACCCAGTAGCCTACCTTCCACTGGGTCAGTTGCACTGAAAATTTTCTTTTGTGCTGTCTTTAGTTATTCAGGGTGGAAAAGTGGCTCGAAGCTGTGCTCCCAGCTGTGTCCAGCCCGTGTGTGCTAACATTCAACATCCTGTGCACTCAGATATGCAGGGCTAAATAAGGAGATGTCTTTAGGTTCTACTGAAAAGCATTTGGTTGACTGAAAATGTTGAAATGAGTCAATGCAGAAATGGCAACATCCTTCCTTTAAATAAATAAAGAAATAAATCCCCCAGAATTAATTATTTGCAATTAATAGTAAAATTAAATTATTACTGGCATTCACAATTGTTTAAAAAAGTATTTGGAAATAGGATGCTAGAGTCTTTGAGGAATGAAATATCCTCATTATTCTAGGCAAACTCAAATACAACTGCTAGCAGTCCAATGGGGCTTTTTTCCTTCCTTTCTTTCTTTTCTTTTTTTTTTTTTTTTTTTTGTAATTCTCTTTTCCACTGAACACCTTAATCCTATTGTAGAACTAGAAAAATACAGCTCCTGTGGAGAGCATAATACAATCTCACACCATTGTGCTTTTGATCTTAAATAAAATGCACCCGCATTTGGCTTTTTCTCTTTGCACCAGATTGGTTTTGGACCCAGCCACCCTTATTCCTTTCTTGTGCTGAACTGCAAGGAACTTTATCGTGATTGTAAGGAGGAGTTGGCACAAAGCAAGTAGTAAAGGGGGGGCAGTGCTCATGCAAAGAAAAAAAGGTGTGGGCAGGGAATGAATAGAGAAGAGCTCTGGAGGATGTGGGGAGGACACAAAGCCTGTCAGCCCGACCCCTGGAAGTCTGGCTGCAGCCCCCAGGTCTGAGATGACCTGAGACAGAGCAAAGCCTCGTGCCTGAGGTGTTCCAGTGCCTCTGCAGCACTGGGGGCCAGCAGCCATCAGCAGCAGGACTTGCATGAGCAGGAGGGGGCAGAGGAGGTGGAACTCTGACAGCCAGAGGCAGAACTTGTGCACAGCTGGTGACTGCGATGGTGCAGGGACAAACATTATCACCCTCCGTGTGGGGACCTTTCTCAAAAGCCTGAATTTCATTCTGAAGAGGCAAGTTTGAGGTTGGCTCAGTATTTAGGTTTTTTGGATACAATCAGGCCGTGGCCCTCTGTCTGTCCACTTGCTGTCTGTCCTGCTTGGCTCACTGCAGGCCCCGAGAGCCAAGCTCCCTCCCTGGCACCCCAGCTCTGCAGAACTGCTGCTGCAGAGCTCAGAAGCCCCATTCCTCTGCCAGCCTGGCTTTTCCTCTGGGATGAGGAGCTATGGGGCTGGCTGGGAGAGCTGATGCTTGCACCCATACAGAGCTGGCCAAGCTCCCATCTGCCCTGCTCCCATCCCACCCACAGGACTCCCGTGGGAGTTCCTGCCACAGAGGTAGGGAGGAAGCCAAGAAAGAAACATTCCCCAGCTCTTTTCTTTTTTTCTCCTTTTCCCGTCAGAGTTACCACCCTCTCTCACCACTCCTACGGAGAGGTCTGAAGTCTCACTGAATCAGCAGTTGTGAATATTATCTGTGCTGTTAATGGTTTGCATCTTTTTGCATGAAAGGGTAAAATCACTTAGGGACACACACACAGAGAAAAGATCATATACAGTAACACATCCAAGCACGGGAAAAAAAAAAAAAAAAGGTTGTAATGTTCATGAATTCCAGATGATGACTTTTTAAATCCCCAAGAAGGCAGTGAAATTGTTTGATTGTTCTTGTTAATTATTGGACTTGTCCCAGTATCAAATATTTGTAGAAGATAAGACTTCCCTCGTGGAGATGAATAATAACCGAACTTGCTCTTCTTTGAGCAATTTGGCTCAGGGCGCAGATTTCTGCGTTTCCCACTCTCAGGCTCGAACCCCGTCCAGCCGGCTTCGGCAAAGCACGTGTACAAACTGCTCCGTTAAAAATAAAAGACCCCGTAAGTAAACAAGCGAGAGAGCGAGCGAGAGGCAAGCCCGGTTCTCGGAGAGCGTGACTTTATCGGCGGCTCCCTCCCAGCCCCGCCGTGCCCCCGCGCCCGGGGCAGCGGGACGGGCTCCGAGCGCCGCGCTGGGCACGGGCAGAGCGGCGGAGGAAGGCACAGCTCCCCCGCACCCCGCAGCCAGCCCCGGCAGGGCCGGCCGGCTCCCCGGCAGCCCGGGACCCGGCGGCGCTGCCCCGAGCAGCGGCGGGGCTGCGGGACAAGGAGGGACAGAGAGCCGGGGCCGAGCCGAGCGGGGACCAGCGCTCGCTGCCCGCCCGGGACAGCGGGACACGGCGGGGGCTGCCCGGCCCCTCGGGCTGCAGCGGCGAGGGGAGCGCGGTCCCGCCGGGCCGCTGAGGTAACGCTGGGGCTGCGGGGACACCGGTGGGCTTGGAACGCCGCGCCTCCTCATCTTCGGCCCCGCGGGAGAGCGCGGAGGGGAAGGGACCCCAAACTTCTGCCTCTGTCCGGGCTCCTGAGCCCGGCTGGGGGTGCCGGGAGCGAAGCGGGAGCTGAGGAGAGGGGATGCAGAAAGGGGATGCAGAGAGGGGATGCAGAGAGGGGATGCAGAGAGGGGATGCAGCGGGCATCCACGTGCCCGTGCGGCACCGCGGCGCGGTGACACGGGCTGTCGGTGCGGGAGGTGCCAGCGGACACGCACACGCCCACGGACACGGAACTCTCGGGGTGTTTACTCCCAGCGAAAGGGCGGGAGGGGGGAGCAGCAGCTCCTCGGGAAGGGACTCGGGAGCGGTGTCCCCGGGACCCGCGACAGCCCCGCTCGGTGAAGAAGTTGCCGGGCGGAGCAGGGGGCAGGCGGGGAGGGCTCGGTGCCTCCGCCGCCGCTTTTTTGAACCGCTGGCTGTACCGCGGGCAGCTCCGCCCCCGCTCCCTCCGCGGCCGGCGAGGATGAGGATGGTGCTGGCGGCGATGGCCGAGCGCGGGGGCGGCGGGCGCGTCACTTACCGGTGGCCGCCGCTCAGGGCCGCCCCGGTGCGCGGCGACAGGAGGTCGGGGATGGTCTGAGGCAGCTCCGCCGTGCCGGGGGGACTCCCCGCGCAGCCCCCTCCCCGCTGTCACCATATCGCCTTCCTCCTCCGCCTCCTCCTCCTCCTCCTCCTGCTGCCTGCCGGGGTGCCGGCGGCGGCCAGGCGCGGCGCGGCGAGCCTCTCCTCCCCCATTGTTCCCGGTCTCCCTCTCCCTCTCCTTTTCTTTTTTTTTTTTTTTTTTCCCTTTTGTTATTTGCACTCGCATTGTGTTGTTTGTCTCTGAAGCCGCCTCATGACCAGCCAAGGGATTTCACCTCGTCCTTGAGAGACAGAGAGCGAGAAGGGGGAAGGGGTGGGAAGAAGGGGGGAGAGAAAGGAAGAGCTCACCAAACACCCATCTCCCGGTCCCTCCCCGCACCTCTGGCTCTCCCCACCCCGCCAGTGTCTCACTTAGCACCCCGCGCCCGGAGGAGACATGACAGACAGCGGGTAGGTGCGCGACTGCCGCCGTTTTAACTTTGTTCCTCGCCGCGGCCGCTCCCGGGGGCGTTCGGCGCTCGGCGCCCCGCGGGGCTCCGGGGGCGGGCGGGGTGGGCGCCGCCGGGGCTCCGGGGGAGGCGGCGGGGCCGGCTGTCAGCCCAGCTCGGCCGGCTTCCTCCCGGCCGCTCGCACACCTCCCGAAGTTTGGCACAACTTGTCACGCCCCCCCTTTCCTCCTCCTCCTCCTCCTCCTCCTCCTCCTCCTCTCGCTCCCGTTCCTGCTCCGCCGGGGCTGGGGGCGGGCGGGGGCGGTCCGGCCGCGGTGCCCGCGCGTGTGTGGCGGGGCAGCGGCTGCTCCTGCCTGCCCGGGCATGGCTCAGCCCTCGGGATCCCGGCGGAGCCGGCGGACAGGAAGCTTTAAATTATTGTAATTGCCTCTCCGTGCGTGAGTGCCGAGCGGCGGCGGCCGCCGCTGCCGGGGAGCGCGCAGGGGCGAGCGGGGGGTACGGCGGGCACCGCACCGGCTCCGGGGTGGGGGCACCGGCGTGAGCATCGTTCCGTGTTTCTGCGGGGCGCCTTCCTCGCTTCTGCCCGAGCAGGAGGCTGTCTCTTTGGAAGGGTGCCGAAGGCTCTCGGTTCGCTCGTTTCGGCTCTTTCCCCCTCGAAAAGAAAGCGGGTCGGGGGGAAAAGCGACTTCCCCGGCAGGGTGCGGAGCGCGGCCCCGCTCGGCCCCGCGGGTCCCCAAGCGCTGGGAGCGAGCGCTGCCTCCTCCGAAAAGTTCGGGGACTTTATTCCAGCCCGACTGCGATCCTCGAATAACCGGAGCCGCTCGCCGGGAGGAACGTGATCGGCTTTTCCCAGGGGATGGCATGCTGCCTCAGCCCTGTACTTTGGTCAAGGGTACAACCAATAGCGAGCTGTGGGATTTTGGGTAATAAGTGTGGGAATCTGCAAGAGGAGTAGGTCTAAGAGTGATTTGTTTTCTTACTGCTCATGAATAATGGCCTCGAGCTTTTTTTTTTTTTTTTTCTTTTTTTTTTGAAACAAAACAGGCCAACGAAATAGGCACGTGGGAGATTTGTAGGCGTTCAACATCGCAATCATCATCATCAACAGCAATACAGTAGGGAGGTCCAGGAGGACGGTGTCTGATGAGAACCGTTTTCTCTGAGAGGCTGCTATCACATGCTGGCACAGGTAGCTTTTGCTATCATTGCTAAAACATTGACCTCTTCTAAAAGGAAAACCAGCAATATCCTAAAATTAGACAGAAAATGTTTTCTGATTCGTTTTTTATTTTTAGCAGAGCTGCATTTCACTCCATCTCTGTCAAAGAGTGAAACATTAAGTTTAGTTCAGATTAGGAAAGGAAGTTTGATTCCAGCTGTAGAACTGTAGGATAATGTGTCCTGGCTTTCATCCTTCCAGTTTAAATCCAGCTAGCTGTGCACAGCCTTGCTGAAGTGAGCCACTCAGATTAAAAGGCGACTTCTTATGAGGAGCTAGTACAAAGTTTTTCTTACAAAGAGCTAGTACAAAGATTTTCATCAAAGTATTTTATCACCTGAAACTTACCTGGAAACAGCTACTTGTATCTGCTGCTCTTAATCCTTCCCAGACCTGGAAGATACATCATTGCCTCAAAAATTAATTCTTTGTCCTGCAAGCTGTACCATTTACAGCTATCAAATTGGAATTGCAGAGGGAGATATTTTAAATTTAGCTATAATATCTGTCCAGGTTAGAGCCAGCTTTGTTTTGCAAGGCTTCTGCAGCTGAAGAGGGAGAGGCTGGCACGATGTGTTGCATCTTGCAAATGGATAGCATGTCTATTCTGACATGATTTGAACATGAAAACCCAATAAACACATGGTCATTATGCATGGAAATCTCACAGCAGAGCTTTCTGCTTGCACTTAGACTGTTTTGGTTGAGAGTTACACTATGAGGAGCACAAGACTTGAAAGCTGCAAGTGGCTTGTGTAAACAGATGGACATTTGAGATGTATTGATGGCTTCAAGTTAATTCAGTTAACATGTGGGTGCACATGTATTTAATTTAGCCTGGTGTAAGTTTTTGTAAGCAATGGAAGCTCATATGTGCTTTTTAGAAAGAAAGTAGGAGCCTGTGGGTTTTGTCTGTAGGTCTTGGAGCTGCAGCTCCAAGAGAGGCTCTTAGGGACTGTGACCATCCTGTTGTCACGACCCTGTAGGCCCAGGTGAGACCTGACAGTTTTTCACTGAAGGTAGCTTGCAGATGAATTTTGAAATGGTAAAGCACCCTGTGCTGAGAAAACATAAAAGTGCTTAACACATCTTCCTGCCCTGTTATCGTTCACCCTGCTGGCTAGAGCCACTTGGGTTCAGCAAGACCATTAAACTGCCAGCCCTGGTGTTTGCAGTGGGACAGTTCTCAAGGCTCAGGGGGAGGAAACCCAGCAGTTTTCTGTTGCTGAGCCTTCCAGGGAGGTTTGTGAGTGGCAGAGCTCTCCCTGCACAGAGCAGGGAGGAGCTGGGATTTGGCATCCCCGGCAGTGCTGCTGCACAGCAGCCTGTGTGCAGGAGCTCTGGTTTTTCCTACTCACCCTGAGATAAAACACTCTGATGTTGGCATATGATACACCAAAAAAACACAGATCGTTTGTTGAAAAATAAGGACTCTGCAGCATTTAGGAGAAAGTAAATGAACAGTCCTTCTAAAAATACAGCAGTATGCTAAAATATTGCCAAAGCACTGCTCTGACGCTGTTGTAAGCTGTCATGTTTTTTGACCATTATAAATAGATTAGTATTATTGCAAGGATTTTTTTCCTATTAGCACAGAAGTTTTCTTTTTCCTGTTTTCACCATGAAGATCCTCACATGTTCCCTGAGCAGGCAGAGCTGTTCTCATGCAGAAGGCAGTGGGAATGTTGCTGGTGAGGAAGGGGTGCTGGACCCCACTGGAATGGCCCTCGTAAAGCCTTTAAATCTGCTGTGCTGGAAGTTCAGGGGTTTTTTTGCAATCTGTTTTGCTCAAATTATCCTTATCTTCAAGCTATTAGACACAGTCCAGTTAATCACTTAGGATATATTGTATAGACAAGTTCAGACCCAAATTTGGTTTGATTTGAGGCTGGAAACAAGAGTGAGCTCCTTTCCAGCAGCACTGAACTGCTGGGGGCTTTGGAGAGTTTTCTTTCTATTTCATGTTGTGCCCAGACCCACAGTAAATTTCCTTTCAGGTTTGTGACCAAGCAGTAGGACTAGGGAAATTAGCAGCCAGCTCTGCTTCGTTTTGGGAAATTTGCTACCAGATGACAACATCCAGGTCAAGATCAGAGCAATGGGCTTGCATTGTGCTGCTGGTCGTGCTGCCCTCCACCTGCTTTGGGCACTGCGTGCAAAGTGGATTTCCAGTGATTTATGTACAGTGGAGTCCTCATGGAGCTGGCTGCACTGTGGCCATCCTGGATGAGTGTCTGAGGATCACTCTGGCAGTGCCTTCCCCAGGTCTCTGGCCTCTTCAGGCTGGTGCTGAATGCAGGGACAGGCACAGCACACTCAGTGTATGTAAAGTGCATTGTCTGAAGGAGCTCTTTATTGCTCACAGAGCACTCATCCTTTCTGGCTGCACAGGTTTCTGGGTGAGGAGAGCATGCACTTCATGGCAGCCTGAGGAGGGTCTCCTGTAATATTTCTGACAGCTTTATTTTCTGTCTCCTCCAGCCTCTTTTCCTTTGAGCTGCAAGTGTAGATTGAGACACAGGTAATACATAAGAGGATCCTTTAATATTGGCTATTTTCGGAGGCACAAAGGACAATTACTTTCTCTTCCTACTAACCTCCTGCTGGCTCACTAGCTGCTTGGGAGGCTGGTGATTTTAAGAATACCACTTTACCCAGTGCATCAAATACGGAGCAAATCTTTGCTCACCAAGATCCCAGTTCCTACATCCCGTGGTAACACCAAAAATTGAACTTGAGTGGCCCAGAGCGCCAGCCCCTACTGTGAAGACTCATACAACCATCAGCACTTTTGAGAGTTAAATTTGATCCATTGGCCCTGAGCTGTGCTGACAATTGCCAGCTAAAAGACCTTTCAGTGAATTGTCCTTTAATAGAACTCTTCCCCTCCCCCCATTCCCATTTCCTGTTGTTCTTTTAAATAAAAAGAAATCCTGGTGACAAAGCTAAAGTGTATTCTGTCATTATTGTTTGAAGAATAAAGTATTTGTCTATATTACAAGGAAATTAATTGCCTGAGAAGTGCAGGTCACAGTTATTTTACAGGGATAGTATTTTTCACTCCTGCAAAATCTCAAGGAAAAATCCTCACACTATTTAAATGATACATTTTGTACCACTATTTGATCCTTTGAATGATTTCAGTCAAAATACATGGGAATTAATGCTGTATTAATGCTGCACTGGTCTGAGGAAGGGCACTGAACACTTAGACCAGTCTGTTGAGGTTTGTGAGCATGTCCTGAGAGAAACAGCAGGCTCAGTGGCCAGTGCAATTTGATGACATTTTGTAGCTTCTGCAAGGAGCAGAGTTTTACTGAAGGGGAGCCAAATAAGAACTCATCTCAGAGAGAAGAGACTTCCAGTGTTGTCTCCTGGTGCCCAGAAGGGGAATCCAGGTTTTACCTGAAATGAGTCTGAAAGGTTTTAGGAATGCTCACGTCTAGCTCAGCAGGCTTAGATTTGCCCCATGTACTCAGACCTTGGCTTTACCAGTCCAAGCTAGTGGGATGTGCAAGGTAGAACTGGAGTAGTCCTAAAATTGTATTTAAGGCCTTACTACTGCTCTTAGTGGCAGTGATCTTAGTTGTTGCATTTAATTTAATTTAATTTAATTTAATTTAATTTAATTTAATTTAATTTAATGGAAACCCAGATTCTCAGCACTGGTTTTTGGGATAAGCAGGTTAGAAGGAGGGCTAGGACAGCACAGAGCTGATGGCATAGGGTGAAATTGTCAGCTCATTGCTGAGCTCCTCCTCCTTTAAGTTGCTTTGCCTGTGTTTTGGTGGAGGGGGGACAAAATTCAGTTGAGCTTGCTCTGCTCAGGAGCTTTGGAACAGATTTAAATATGGCTTGCAGTATCTTCAGTTTCTACAGGGAGTAAATGAACAAAACAGCTTTAAATTAAACTGAGTGCCATATTGTGGTTTGTAGCAGTCAGTCTAAAGATACATTTAATTAAGCTGGTTCAATTTCTAAACTAGGACCATGGAGTCTACCTTTTACTGCTATAAAATCCTTGTGTATGAGCAAGCTTTCAGTGTAATGAAAAGGGCTGGGGGACACACTTGTGATCCTCAGCTAACCAATTAAATATTTACTTAATAGGGATCTAGAAGTTAATTTTACAATCAGTATTTTTTTAAATGGAAGCAAAATGCCTCTTACATGGCTAAGTCAGTGCCTTTAGTCAGGGAACAGAAGAGTTGCTTTTCTTAGCTGGGAACACCATTTTAATGTCACACCCGACCTTCTAGCAGGAGATTAGTCCTAATAGACCAGGTTTATACTGAAAGAGATTCAGAAGCCATTAGAGAAGGGAATTAGAAAATGATAGAAAATGAATGGTTTTGGAGTGATTTCAGAGCAGATTGAATTAAAGCCAGATGCTCACTTCTGTAGTAAAGAATTTTTTTACTGAAACGGAGGAAGTCCCTATTCTGTGGCAGTGATTGCTGCACCAAATCACACTCTGGTGGAGCCTGCTCCACTGCCTCTGGCAGGAGCTTGGGGACACTGGGGTAGCCAGGCAAAGGCAGCTCTTGTGGCACTCCCTGTGCTGTCCCTCAGTGGCACCCAGGAGCACACAACTGGCTTTTCACTGGGCTGAGCTTGCTCCTTATGCTGTGCCATCCAAGATCATCCTACTCACGTTGATCTGTAGGCAAGGGCATAAATAATACCAAGAAATGCAGTGTATGTGTCCTTTGCACTTCTGTTTAATGACAAATTGCACACACCTGCCAGGAAGCTATGCAAAATATCTCAAAAGGGTTTTAAGTCACGGAAAAGGGAACGTGTCAATGCAATGTTCTGCTTTACAAATTCAAATCTGGAAGAAGAGGGTGTTCAGGAGGAGACTGTGCTCTTTCCTGTGCTGCAGATTGTCTGTAATTGTGGGCAGGCAGATGCCAGGAGCAGGACAGGGGAACTGGGAGTGATTTGTCAATTCTGTGGTGCATTCAGCACGCTGTGGTTGAGATTTACAAGTCCAGGGCAATGATTAGGTGAGGTTTGGGAGTCACACACAGATTACTCAGTCAGTGTGTGTGCACAGGTAGGGTGAGCATTGAGCTCCTGATGGAACTTGTGGCTCAGATCCCTTTTGAGCATCCTGTAGACAGAACAGACAGGGCTGGGATAGAAACAGAGAAGTGCTTGTCACTTCTGCAAAGCAGTTTCCAGTTGAAACCTGAAATTATCTGTAATGAGGCATTCCCACCAACAGGGTGGCTGCAGGTGAGCAGCAGTTTGCTCAGGATGATGGAAGTTCTGCCACTGTAGAGGAAAAATATTAATTCTCATGAGAGGCTGCAAATGAGTAAATGCTGATGGATGTGTACCAATGTGTGTGTGTGAGGTGAGTGCTTTGAAAGGCAGCTGGCACCTCTGGGAGCTGCAGTGCCATGGAGGAGAGCAGCCCAGTGAAGGTGTGCAGTGATCCCCTGCGGGCAGGGCTGGGGAGGGGGCTCAGCTCTGCAGCCCTCTGAGGCTCTCTCAGGGAAATGTGTGCAGGGGCTTCTCCAGCACGTCTCAAACCTGAGCCTGGGCACTCCACGTGGCTGCTTTCCTCCCACCCAGTCCCAGGATGCCATTAGAGCAATATCTTGCTCTGTGTAAGGCAGAAGGAGAACCTCTCTGAATGAGAGCAGTGCCTGTGTTTCCATGAGGAGCCCTGGAGGGGAGGGAAGCACCTTCTAGCACCTTCTACAGATGCCCCACTGTTCTTTTAATAACTCCTGCACTGTGCTGGCACAGAAAGGGGCTCCTAGGGAGAGGTAACAAGCTGAAATGGGGTAGAAAATGGAGAAAGCAACAGATTCTAATCCTTCAAGTAGGTTGGAGGTAAAGGCGTGGGTCCTGTGGTGTGAACAGCAGCAGCAGTTGCACACCAAGCTCCTCTGCCATGCACACAAACAGAAAGAAGTAGCTGGGAGAGGCAAGATGGAAGAAAAATGCCTTTGCACAATAGTAAAAGGTTTAAAGAATGCAAGATTTTTCTTCTTGCTTTGCTTTGTTTTAAATTCTGTGGTTTTACATGTAAGAAAAAGGGAAATATGTATTTGTATAACTGTACAGTTTTCTGTAATTGTTTTTATCTCAGCACCTGAGTGTGAGTTGTAGAGGTGTGCTCTAGGACCTGTTTAAGAACAATATGTAAGTATAGGCTTAACTTTAAAAATTCATGTAAATTAAGCAAAATATGAGTTTACACAAACGTGCTGTTAGTTGGATAAATGAGATTTCAATGCAGCTGTGCATTTTTAAGGCCATGCAGACAGTGCCCCACTGACCTTCAGGGTCATTTAGGTGCCCTAAGTCGTTCTAACAAAGGGGAAAAGAAGAATTTTATTTCCTAAGTTCCTTGTGTTGTTAAACATTGTTCAGAAAAGCTGCAGGGACTGTGACACCTGAGTGTGAGAGGGGTCCTCCAGCACCTGAGTGACTGCAGGATTTACAGGGGTCCCAGTTTTAAGGAGTAGTACTGAAGGCATTGTGAATTTTTAATAATTTAGCAGAGATTGGGTTCTCTAGGTCCTTCTACAGATTTGTTTTCTTTTGTATCCCTGGGGATGTTGGCCAGGTGGGACCATGGGTGGCCACCTGCATGGGCAAGGCCAGCAGCAGATGGGGACAGTCGTGGTTCTGTACAGCTGAGGCTTGAAAACCTTCAGGGTGGAGGTTTGTTGGGGTTGGCTTAGGGTTTGTTGGGGTTGTTTTGGTTTTTGTTGGAGTTGTTTTTATTTTGGGTTGTCTTAGGGTTTGTTAGGGTTGTTTTGGTAGGTTGTATTTGTTTATTTAGGGTTGTTTTAGGGTTTGTTGGAGTTGTTTTGGTTTTTTGTTGGAGTCGTTTTTATTTTGGGTTGTCTTAGGGTTTGCTATGGTTGTTTTGGTAGGTTGTATTTGTTTAGAGTGTTATTTAGGGTTGTTCTAGGGTTTGCTAGGGTTGTTTTGGTAGGTTGTATTTGCTTATTTAGGGTTGTTTTAGGGTTTGCTAGGGTTGTTTTGGCAGGCTGTATTTGTTTAGAGTGTTTTAGGGGTGTTTTAGAGTTTGTTAGAGTTGTTTTGGTAGCTTGTATTTGTTTATTTAGGGTTGTTTTAGGGTTTGCTAGGGTTGTTTTGGCAGGCTGTATTTTTCTGATTATATTTCAGTTTGTGTTACGCTCTTGTTAAGAACATCTGAGTGTTATGGCCTGGTTTTGTACCTGCTGCTGTCGAGGCAGAGTTTGCTGTTTGTTTTAGTCTGTTGATGCTGAAACCTTGAGGTGGTGAGCCTGTGGTCAGCCACTTGAGTGTGCATCCACATGGGATTCCAAAAAGTGCAGAAAGAAGTCCAGCAGTCGGTGTTCAGTGGTGTTCTGTTTCCACATCCAGCTGTTTCCAAATCCAGCTGTTTCATGTAAAAAAGTAGCAAAAAACTTTTAAAAAATCCGACTGAACCATTGAGTGTTTTGCTGTTGGTTTCCCTTATTTAGCAGGACAAGGTTTTGCCTTCTTAGGCTGTTCAGAAAGCGTGGAGTCTTTTCAGTGCCCTGACAGGCTTTGGCTCAGCCCCTTGTACAGCTTCCCGTGCTGAGCTTTTGTTTGTCACAGCTCCTGCTCAGGAGGGCAGTGAGGGGGGTGTTTCTGTGGAGGAGCTGGGGGCTTTGTATTGACTCAAACACACGGTGTAAAGAAAGTGGGGATGTGTGTCGGGGGGCAAATGAAAGCATATTGTTTTTTATAAAGTGTCACCTGCAATGTGCTTCTGAACAAACCTCTGTATGGCCATGGCTGGGCTTTTTTCACTTGAAAGACACTATCTCCTTCTTCTAAACATTTGCACAGCAAAGTAATGCATTATTGCATTTTCATAAATAATTGAAAGGCAACTTAAAAGAAAGTAGGCCAACAGAAAAAAAAAAGAGAAAGTGTCGGTTTGAAATTTGAAAGAAGAAAAATATGTTTCCTTCTTGATAGCAAGTCAGTTAAATGTTATTAAATCCCATTTTCCCACCCTGACATGACCAAAGACGAATCTCAAAATTGACAGTTTCATTTGAAAGAGAGAGAAATGGGGGAAAAGGTTTTGAAATGCCAAGTTTGGTTTGGATTGTTTCACTTTTTTTTTCCCCCCCCCCTTTTTTAGAATCCTCCCCATAAGAAAGGAATGGTGACCCCTTATCAGTTTGCAAGTCCCTGAGGAGCAAGTCTCTTCTGGGTGCCATTTGCCGTGCTGGGCTGTAATAATGCAAGTTATTTTAGAACTGTGCATACGTTAGTGTTCTGGCGCAGCATGATACAATAATGTGTGAAAAAGCATAAGATCACACCTTGGTGAAACTTGCAGATTTCCTGCATAATCCGACAGTGAGCTCTTGTCAGGTTTTGACTATATGTAAAGTGAGAACAAAGTTTCCAGAAGAAAGCGCGAGCCTTGGATGCAGTTGGAGTGGCTGGGTGGGGACTGTGCCCTGACGTGGCTCCGAGCCCGGCTCTGAGCACTTCAGCCCCACTAAAGTGGCCACCAGGTCTCCTCTGGGGCTGGCAAAAGCTTCAGCCCTCTGCTGAATGGGAGCTTTAGCTTTCCTGGTGCTGAGGAACACCTTTGATCTTTGGGTAAATAATTTTTAACACGCCATCAGTGACACGATCAGTTTTCTGTGCCATACAGTGGGATGGGTCTGGTGACACAGGCAGGCTGTGGGAATGGTTTATGGCCTTGGCTCTCTTCACTGGCCTGTGGGCACGTTAGTGCCAAGCTGGTGTGGCTGAGGGAAGTGGGAATATGCAGTTTCTATTTCAGTTTTTCTTGCTCTCCCTGCAGGATGAGCCCCAGCAGGGTCTGTGCCTGGGCCTTGGGTTTGGCTGTACCCAAGGCTAGAGGGAATTGCTGGGTGAGATCCTTCCAGCAGGCAGCAGGCCTGACCAGGGAGCCCCAGCAGTCCTTTTCTGGCATGGGGTCAGCAGATCCCATGTATTAATGTGCCTTTTAATGTGCTTTTTAATATGCTTTTAGATTAGTGTTGTTCAAAGAGTCTACCCCAGTGAAAATAAGCTTCAAGCAACGGATCCGTCCTCCAGAGCAAAAAATGTGCATTCTCTCCTGCTTTCCTCCCAGCTTTACTCTGTCTCCTTTCATTTTTTATAACCAGTGAGGCTGTGTTTCAAGTCCCTGCCCACCGTTTCCAAAATGTGTGATATATTTGTTAAGGATTTGGAATTTGGGCTGCTTCGATATAACTTTGTGTAGGTTTTGTAGAAACACCTGACATGTGTGTTTAGTTCCTAAACACCTTCTGTGCTTGATTTATCCTCACAGGTTGTCAAGGTATTCAGATGACCTGAAACTGAGGAAGTGAGAGGGAGCTCAGCTGGCAAAAGTCTGACATTGAGTCTGACTGCGGCTCAAATTTGTTTTGCAGAGTTGAGCCCAGGCTGCGTGGGCAGTGAAGAAAGCCTTCTTCACTTCACCATTGTATCCAAAAAGCTCTGAGCAGCAGGGATTTTTTGCAGGTGATGAATAACCTAGTTAGCTCACACCGATTCCATCCGGTGACAGCTCTCCAAGGAGGAGCCATGGTGGGGATTTGTGAGCCTGGGCTCCTGGGTGGGGATTTGTGAGCCTGGGCTCCTTGGTGGGGATTTGTGAGCCTGGGCTCCTGGGTGGGGATTTGTGAGCCTGGGTTCCTTCATGGGGATTTGTGAGCCTGGGTTCCTGGGTGGGGATTTGTGAGCCTGGGCTCCTGGGTGGGGATTTGTGAGCCTGGGTTCTTGGTGGGGATTTGTGAGCCTGGGCTCCTTGGTAGGGATTTGTGAGCCTGGGCTCCTGGGTGGGGATTTGTGAGCCTGGGTTCCTTGGTGGGGATTTGTGAGTCTGGGTTCCTGGGTGGGGATTTGTGAGCCTGGGTTCCTTCATGGGGATTTGTGAGCCTGGGTTCCTGGGTGGGGATTTGTGAGCCTGGGTTCCTTCATGGGGATTTGTGAGCCTGGGCTCCTTCATGGGGATTTGTGAGCCTGGGTTCCTTCATGGGGATTTGTGAGTCTGGGTTCCTGGGTGGGGATTTGTGAGCCTGGGTTCCTGAGTGGGGATTTGTGAGCCTGGGTTCCTTGGTGGGGACTTGTGAGCCTGGGTTCCTTCATGGGGATTTGTGAGCCTGGGTTCTTGGTGGGGATTTGTGAGCCTGGGCTCCTGAGTGGGGATTTGTGAGCCTGGGCTCCTTCATGGGGATTTGTGAGCCTGGGTTCCTTCGTGGGGATTTGTGAGCCTGGGTTCCTTCATGGGGATTTGTGAGCCTGGGTTCCTTCATGGGGATTTGTGAGCCTGGGCTCCTGGGTGGGGATTTGTGAGCCTGGGCTCCTTCATGGGGATTTGTGAGCCTGGGTTCCTTCATGGGGATTTGTGAGCCTGGGTTCCTTCATGGGGATTTGTGAGCCTGGGTTCCTGAGTGGGGATTTGTGAGCCTGGGTTCTTGGTGGGGATTTGTGAGTCTGGGTTCCTTCATAGGGATTTGTGAGCCTGGGTTCTTGGTGGGGATTTGTGAGCCTGGGTTCCTTCATGGGGATTTGTGAGCCTGGGTTCTTGGTGGGGATTTGTGAGCCTGGGTTCCTTCATGGGGATTTGTGAGCCTGGGTTCCTTCATGGGGATTTGTGAGCCTGGGCTCCTTGGTGGGGATTTGTGAGCCTGGGTTCCTTCATGGGGATTTGTGAGCCTGGGCTCCTGGGTGGGGATTTGTGAGCCTGGGTTCTTGGTGGGGATTTGTGAGCCTGGGTTCCTTCATGGGGATTTGTGAGCCTGGGTTCCTTGGTGGGGATTTGTGAGCCTGGGTTCTTGGTGGGGATTTGTGAGCCTGGGCTCCTGGGTGGGGATTTGTGAGCCTGGGTTCTTGGTGGGGATTTGTGAGCCTGGGCTCCTTCATGGGGATTTGTGAGCCTGGGCTCCTGGGTGGGGATTTGTGAGCCTGGGTTCTTGGTGGGGATTTGTGAGCCTGGGCTCCTGGGTGGGGATTTGTGAGCCTGGGTTCTTGGTGGGGATTTGTGAGCCTGAGCTCCTTCATGGGGATTTGTGAGCCTGGGCTCCTGGGTGGGGATTTGTGAGCCTGGGCTCCTGAGTGGGGATTTGTGAGCCTGGGTTCCTACATGGGGATTTGTGAGCCTGGGTTCCTGGGTGGGGATTTGTGAGCCTGGGCTCCTGGGTGGGGATTTCTGAGCCTGGGCTCCTTCATGGGGATTTGTGAGCCTGGGTTCTTGGTGGGGATTTGTGAGCCTGGGTTCCTTCATGGGGATTTGTGAGCCTGGGTTCCTTCATGGGGATTTGTGAGCCTGGGTTCCTTCATGGGGATTTGTGAGCCTGGGTTCCTTCATGGGGATTTGTGAGCCTGGGTTCCTTGGTGGGGATTTGTGAGCCTGGGTTCCTTCATGGGGATTTGTGAGCCTGGGCTCCTGGGTGGGGATTTGTGAGCCTGGGTTCCTTGGTGGGGATGCTCCTCTCTGGGAGGACCTTTGTGATGTTCTTTGGGAGGTCCTTTCAGGCAGAGAAACCATGACCTGTCCCTCTGACCACCATGCACGAGTTACTTCTTTACATTTGCCACTGCTGTTGGCCATGGCTCAGCAGCTTGGCTTCAGAACTTTTACCCTCACTGGGTGTATTCTTAAGGTCCTGTTATCACCAGCTGTGATCAGCAGGGGCAGGCAGATCTTGAGGTTGGATATGTGGAGGATGCTCCCAACCCAGGGTCCCTGTCTGCTGTCACAGAGTTTCCCTTCCCTTTGGCTGGCCCGACACCTTCCCTGTGTCACCTTTGTGGAAGGCCAGTCCCGTGTGCCCTGGAGTGCCTTGCCTGGGCTGAGTGAGGGTTTCTGGGCAGCAGGCAGTGGTGCTGCTGATGCAGCACAGTGTGCATCACTGTTTGTGTTATTACTGCTTTACATTTGTATTTGTAAGAGGAGCATATTGATGGCTGCGTGTTAAAACTCTGTCTTTTAGTGCCTCGCTTGCTTTCCCAAAAAGGAAGAAAGGCACATTCTGACTTGGAAAAGCAGGATTGCAGCGGGGCTGTGCTCATCCATGATCAACTGCAGGCAGATTAGGGCACGGTGTATAAATTGCCTTCGTGTTCTTTGGGTTAGCAGCTGTCAAATAAGTGATTACAGGCGTTGGCATCGCTCTGCTTCCCATGATGGCTGTGAAACAGGGATGGAAATGGAACAGATGCCATTTAATGTGGACCAGCACCCAGGTTCTGGCTCTGGGGCTGCCTCCTCTTGCCTCATGGCCAAAGTTCCTCAACATCTTTTTTCCTTTAATTCCTCAGGACTTATAAATGGAGATAGTAGTGCTCGCTCGCTTTACGGGAGATTTCTGAGGCTCTTTGGTATTTGGGTGTTTGGTATTTTTTTTGGTATTTGGTTTTTGTTTTGGCATTTGGGATCCCTTGGTGAAAGACAAGAAGATGATAATGCTAGAGCATTAACGGTGAGATTAAACTGAAAAATTCTGTTGAGATTGAGGGAAATTACTGCTCCTAGATGGGCTTTGCTGTGCTGGGTGGTGTTAAACTTCTGCAGGAAGTCATTTTTTCAGGGATTGTGTTGGGGTGTCATTTCCTGGGATTTTTTAATTTGTTCACTGACAAGGCTTTTTGATACCAGGCACTACACTTGAAGTCCTGTGGAAGAGCAAATGAAGTGTTGTGATGCTATTTTTTGCAGCATAGGAGTCTATGGTGACTCATTTGGTGTTTGTAATGCCTGTGACAGATTAAAAAAAAAAAAATTGAAATCAGTTATTCCCAGTGAGATGGATACACTCAGCCAGACCCTATCTGAGACTTATTTGCTGCACTGTTAAGACCAAAGTCCACATCTTCCCCCTCCCCCCCAAAAGAATCCAGCTTATCATGAAATGTTTATCAGAGCCATATAAACATTTCTCGACTGCTGAATTTCGCAGGGAAATTCTTTTGGTCTAACTTATGTATCGTGAGCAAAACTCTTCACAGATTTTTTAGAAAAAATATAATTAGCTCGGTTTCAGCCCTACTTATTACCAAGCATGCCAGCAGCTGGCAAGGGTATGGGGATCTGGGAATTCACTGCTTGGAGCCCTGGAACAAAGTGTTCTGATCCGACCCCAGGCAGTGAGTCCAGGACTTGAACTGGAATCTTCAGGAGCAGAGAAGTCTTAAGTGTCTGGAAAATTGGCCTGTTGAGTCACCACACAGGCACTAAAACAAAACTAATTTTAAGCAGGTCAGAGTTCAGTGATTCCCTCTGGAATCTAATTTTTTTTCCCTGAAAAAAAAAAAGAAGTCTCATGTTTTAAATGAAAAGGGTCAAAGTTGATGCACTGCTACAATTTTTGAATGCTTTCCCTTAAGAACAGCCACCCAGGCTAGGATTAGCATGAAGGGCTGCTAGGCTGGCACTTCAGTGTCTGGGTTAAAAATATTTTAAAGCAGTAAATGCAGTCAGAACAGAGAGAGAGATCCCTGGGAGCCTTCCTATTCAAAAATGTGTAAGCTCAGGGCAGCAACTGCAATGTAATTTAGGGCAGTATATGCTTCATAGCTTTGGAGAATATTGCCTCTTGTTAATGTTGCATTGGAGGACAGTGGGATAGCAGTAATTTTAGAAAGGTGGTGTTCCTGTTTGTTTTACATTGGAAACTTCAGAATAAATGAAGGGAAGCATCAGCTGGGCAAGAAGCGCGAGTGCCGAGCGCCAGCAGTGAATCCAGCTCGGAGCAGGCTGTGGGAACCTCAGGGAAAGGGGCACAGGAACGTTTTCCTGGGAATGCAGCTGCAGAGGGAGCCCAGCAGGCAAAGGCAGAATCAGGTATGTACTTTAAAAGGCGTGTGGGCAAACTTCTGTCTGAGAGCCCTGGAGGAGCCTGCTTGTGCAATGACAGAGTGGTCGGGGATCGAATGTCAGGACCATTGTGCTGCTTTTCCACTGCTGAAGGAGTGGGGCTGGCTGTGAGCAGGGCTGGTTCAAACAGCTGCTCAGAAAAGCGTGCCTTGCCACAGGGAGGGAGATTTTCCCTTCCCATTTCTTTATGAAGATCATTTCCTTCTTTTCCCCCTTGGGTCTTGCCAAGTTTGCTGTACATTTGCAAGTGAAGAGGATGGGTCTGGGCTGCCCGAGGAAGCTTGGGTCTGAGCTCTCTTTGTGTCAGGCATCGTGGGCTTGGTGATCTCTGTTTAGCTCTGAGGAAATAGCCCTGCTTGCACAACAGGGCAAATGCGATGTGCAGATGTCAGAGCTGCTAGAGCAGAGAGGGCTGTCTAGGAAAAGCCATGCCAAACCTCATGGTGGAGTGGAAAAGGAGCAGCTAGGACTTCTGGCTTCCTCCCTGTGCCTTTCCGTGGCTGTAGGAAAATCTCCAGGCCAAACAGAGAGCTCGTTGTTCCTCGCCGTGAGCTGTAGCTCATGGGAACTGTTCTGTTGGTGGGAGGATATTTTTTATGAGTGTTTACCCACCTAGGGGTGCAGAGATTTGTGTGCTCTGGTCGCCAGTGCAATAGTCAGAAAGGTCTGTGAAATAGCACTGCTTCCACAGGACTGCCCCTTCTGTGTGTAGGGATAGCTGAGAGTGTGGCTTTTGGAGTGAAGGAGCTATAAAGCTTGAATTTATTAGGAGAGCAGCAGCCTGCCTTGCTACTCCATGAAGTTATTGGAATGCTTCTCCCGTGTTATTCCTGCAGGTACACAAGGCACAGGATTTAAATGGGAGGATGTGTGAGGCTCTGAGATCCAATTTGTCTTCCAGGTTACAGCAAGGCTCCATTTTTCCCAGGCTTAACAAGTAGCAACCATAGTTTGCTGAAATATTTATTTATATTTAGTGAAAACCTGCTGACACGTGGCTGGTTGTGCATTTAGGATCACAGTTTAGAGCCCTTTGAAGTCTGTGTGTCTGAAGGAAAGAGGAATGCTCAGGAGAAGCTGAACTTTAATTGTGGAGGCAGATACAGATTGAATTTCCTGTGTGGCTCATTTTGCCATGGGAATAAGTCAAGCAATGAGCAGTGCTGGGCCAACTTGCATCACAGCAGGAGGTGGTGCAGCTTCAGTGCAGAATACCCTGGCTCGCTGATCCAAAATCCAAATTATTGACCAGTTCTCCAAACTTCAGGGATGATGCTGGTTCTGAAGAGAAAAAGTTGGTTTATGATTTGTACAGCTTTACCATTGGCAGTTGTGAAGGTGGGGTAAATCAGAGGGGCTGAAACTTTAATCTGCAGTGATTTGAAACTTGAAAACTATGAAACACTTAAAGGCTCAGAATTATATTTTCCTTTTTGAATGATGTGGTTCTTCTCACTGGATTGTCACCCAGTGGAAACTTTGCCATAAGGCAGAATTTTAGGGAGCCAAGAGGCAAAATGTGTTTTGGTCAGCTCTCAAATATGGTATTTTTTTGTTTGTTTGAACTCTGCATTTGTAATTCCACAGTTGTCCTTGCATCCAGCCCCTTCTAAATCTTCTCTTAGCACAGGAGAGTTGCAGCATGTGCATGCTGTGCTGATCCTTTTTGTTTAACTCACAATGCTTTGCTCTCAAACTGGCTATCAGGATATGATGGGTCAACAGGATCGTTCTGTTTAGCATGAAGCACACCTGAAATATCTGCTTAGGTAGTGCTTGTGATTTCTCAGCAAATATTCAGCCCAGTGGGGAGCTGCAGGACTCACCTCCATCTCCCAAGGGTTAACAGTAACCTATAATAATAATCTTGTGGCACAAAAATGCTTCTTTTTATGCATTACCTATTTCCAGAGGCCTAATTTAGGTTCTGTATCAAAATGGATATCACAAACGCTTGAGCTTCCTGCTGGGAATGAAAGTGCTACCAGGAGACTCCTTCTCTGTTATTCCCCTGGTGTCCAGGAGGGGTGAGGAGGCGAGGAAACAATTGCTGATGTCTCTAGCAGCAAGTATAAATAGTAGCAGGATGGGTTGCAAAGGTAAAATGCTTTGAGAGTGTTCTTGTGAAAGTCTGGCCCTTGCTTTTGGTTAGAATATCTCTGTGTGTGTGTAAATATGTGGTTTTGTATGGGAGCCAAATGTACTTCTCGACAAGAGGAAAGTTGGGTTCATTTTATAAATGCACAAAAATCCTCCTGCCATGGAAGGAAAAGGGCATTGTTGTGGTGTAAAATGAGATTGGGGATTCGTGCTTAAATACACAGGCAGCTACACTCAAAGGTCAGCACAGGTGTGTCTCTGCTCTCTCTGAGCATATTTCGTGCCATGTTCTGCTGCAGATCCAGTGGAACTGTTTCCTGTTTCCATCACTGACTTTCCTCCAGGATCTTTCTGTTGAATGCTTTCATGTAAAACAATCACATTTGGATATTTTGTTGTTGTTGCAAGAAGTTGAGACAAGGTAAACAAAAGCTGGATTAAACAATTTTGTGTGTGTGTGTGTGTGTTCAAAAATGCTTGCTGAACACCCAGGTAGTTTCTCTCTCCCTGGTATTGATTTTCCATTGGAAGCACACGTGGGAGGAGAGGGAAGGGTTTAACAAAACCTACAAAACACTCATGTTTCTGAATTTCCTAGCAGTTGCTATTTTTCCTTCTCCTTTTTTGCAAAACTTGGTTATGCCAAATTTGTCCCAAACCTCCTTCTCCTCTCCCTGGTGCCTGCTTTGGGCAGGAGGGTGATTCCAGGGCAGGAGCCATTCTGCTGTCCCAGTCTCTGCAGGGAAGGGATGGACAGGGCTGGACACGAGCCAGCAGAGTGCCCAGGTGGCCAAAAGGCCAAGGGCTCCTGGCCTGGGGCAGGAATGGGGTGGCCAGAGGAGCAGGAGGTCATTCTGCCCCTGCACCTCCACTGCTGAGGGCACACCTGGAGTGCTGTGCCCAGTCCTGGCCCCTCAGGTTGGGAAGGACCTTGGGACACTGAGCACATCCAGAGGGGACAGCGAGGCTGGAGAGGGGCTGGGAACACAAACCCTGAGAGGAGCCCCTGAGGGAGCTGGGGGTGCTCAGCCTGGAGAAAAGGAGACTCAGGGCTGCCCCCATCCCTCTCTGCACTCCTGACAGGTGCCTGTGCTCAGCTGGGGCTGGGCTCTGTCTCCAGCAGCACTGACACAACCAGAGCACACAGCCTGGAGCTGCACCAAGGGAATACAGGTTGGATATTATGAGTATTGGAATGGTGTGGTCTGGAGGCACAGAGTCTGTGGTGATTGGGGTGGGCTGTGCCCAATCATCCCCTAATTGGCTCCAGGTGTGCAGGACAGGTGAGCAGCATTGAAGGGAATGAGCCCTGGAGTGCCCAGGGGCACTGCCCAACCCCAGAGGGCACAGAGGGCACACAGGGGCACTGCAGCAGCAGCAGGGCATCAAAGGCTGGGCTGGGGGACAAGGAGGGCAGAAGCTGCAGCCTGCTGGAGTGGAGTGGTGGTACTGTGTGTGGGCAGGTGCCTGAAGCCTTCTGCAGAGGTTTGGTGCTACCCTGTTTGGGTTGAAGCCTTCTGAAACTGTGTGGGGGTGTTCTGTGTGCTGTGGTCCTCTCAACTGTGACAGTGCTCTGCCCAGGGAGGTGCTGGAGTCCCCATCCCTGGGTGTGTTTAGCAAAGCCTGGATGTGTCCCTGGGTGCCAGGGTTTAGTTGAGGTGTTGGGGCTGGCTTGGACTCCATGATCCTGGAGGTCTCTTCCAGCCTGGTGATTCTGTGTGTGATTCCCAGGGTTCTTGTTGCTGTAGTCTGGCAGGTTCAGGTGCTGGAATTTGGATGGGGTGAAAAGTGCCCCCCTGATCTGCTGGCCCCTGTGAGTGTAGCCAGCTGGGGTCTGACTGGGCATGAGGGAGAGAGCAGCTGAGACTCCTGCCCAGTCTGGGGTGCAGCTCTGCCTTGGCTGGGTGTGCAGTGAGCACCTGGTGGTGCAAGAGAGTGTGTGTGTGCTGGAACAGGGAGGGCACCCAAGGGTGGGCTCTGCTCCACCAGCTGGAGCCCTGCACAGGTATTTTTGTGTTGGCCTGCCCAGGCTGCCTGGCTGAGCACCCAAGTGCTCCTTGAGGAGAGCAGTGCTGGCCCACCCAGTGCAGGGGGAGTGTGGGCAGGGCAGAGGGCACGAGCACAGTCCCACTCTGCCTCTGCCAGCCCGGGGAAGGCTCTTGACCTTTTGTTCCTTGGTTTTCTCATGCTTAAGGACGTGCAGACTTCACCATCGCTCGTGGGTTTTGCAAGAATTAATTAATTACCATTTCAATCAATTCGTAACCCTAAATAAACAAGAACTTAATCAGTTATTTTTCTTTGTATTTATGCTATAGGAAAAATCCACTCATTTATTTCCAAGCACATGACACACAAAAACTATCTTCACGCTTCTGAGTGGAACTGGGGCTTGATGCCAAGGCTTTTTTCCCCTACAGAATATGGTATACTCATGCACTCACATTGAATGGCACAACCTTACGGTTTTGCTTGGGAGGTGGGGCTTTTTTCTTACTGTGGTTTTGTTCTTGGAAACTGTAAATAGCTTCTCTTTGGTCAAGTTCCTTGTCCTCATGACTGCACCCATTGCCAATGTCCTTCAGCACGTGAACTTGCTTTTTTGGAGTAGCTCTGACTAGTAAATGGACTGATTTTCCCCCATGTTTCCTGCTATCTCCTTCTGCATGAATTATTTGGCTTAAAGAATCTGGGAATTAGGGGAGGAGAATGGAGAAAAAAAATATAATAGGGGTGCTTATCACTTTTTATTCTCTTTCTTTGTGATTGGAGAAGCCCTTGAGTGCATGAACTTGGGAATTAGGAATAGCTTCTGTCCCACACCTGGTGCAGCCCTACAGAAAGGCCACGCAGGGCCTTGGTTTAATGTGGAACATGGAGGCACAGCAGAGTGAAGGAAGCCAGAGTTTGTGACTCTGCATTTGCCATCATATGGGAGTTAAATCACAGCTAAGGGCTCTTTCTTTTGTGTTTTAATTTCCTTTGTTTTAAGAGAGTATTTTTTAAATGAAGTGGGGGAGGAGAGCACTGTGCCACTGCCATGCTTTGGGATCTAAGGCTCCTGTGGACCCCATAGGATGTCAATGGACTCATTAAGATTTAGCCAAGTTTTATGCATTATTCATAATATACATTCACAGCATGCACCCTAAAGACTGTCTCCTGTGAATGCTTAGTCAGAATCATTTGCATTCTGTATTATGGATCCATAATATGAAATACATTTAGCTACGTTTTGTGTATTATCCTTTACACTTATTTCCAGCCTTTACTGTTCTGGCACATGCAGCAAATGTTTAAACAATAGCATGCAGTTATGTTTTGTTGTTCTATGAAAACTAATGCATAGTAAGGACCCTGATGGAAATTAATTATTGCATAAGAGCAATGGACAGCTTTTTCCTCTTTGTGGCTTCAGTGACATTTTAAACTTCTCTAACATGTTTAAGAAGCGTTTTAAATTCTGGGCTGATATTTTGTAAGTTTTGTATTTCAAATACACGCAAAAATCATTTTTGATGTGCAAGGTTGGCAGGTGATAAAACATCAAATTGAAGCTGAGATGCCTAATAATCATAAGAGTCTTTTGCTGTGAGTTTACTCTAATCCTATGAACATTATTTCTGCTGTACATGACAAGACGAAAGAATCAACAAAACACCACATCAGAAAATTAATTCTCTTCCTGTCATCTAAAGCATTGAAGCTCCTCTATTTTCTTTTTCTCAGCTGCCAGTGCATGGTGGTGATGGGTCTGATCTCGGCTTTGCTCTGATCCCCAGCGTGGCCCAGACGTGTTCCTTGTACACCTCTGCCTTAGTGTGCCCGTGGGAGATGGTGCTCCTGAAATGCCTCTGTGGGAGCTGTCTGTCTGGATTTCCTCCTGCAGCACCCTGCCACTGCCAGCAGAGAGTATTCCTGGTGGGAATGCTGCTCTTGCACAAAAATGGGATTTCT
This sequence comes from Haemorhous mexicanus, assembly GCF_027477595.1. Classification (NCBI taxonomy): domain Eukaryota; kingdom Metazoa; phylum Chordata; class Aves; order Passeriformes; family Fringillidae; genus Haemorhous; species Haemorhous mexicanus. The sequence goes on along the minus strand of NC_082345.1, from coordinate 1,354,826 downwards.
TTTGGGGCCAGGCTGCACTAGGGGGAGGATGGGGAGGTGTGAGGATTGTCCTCCTTGTGCAGGATTGGTCAGGGATTGCTGTTGTGATATCTTCTTCTTGGGGACCTGGCAGAATTTCTAGTGCAGGATTTCTAGCTGCTGGAGCTTGCACGTGAGAACAGCAGGTGGGCAAAGTGCAGGCTGCTGTGGCCCCTGTGCAGATCCCTGGGGTGCTGCCCTGAGTGTGCTCAGGGGGACAGGGCTGACCTCAGCCTCTCACCCTCTCGTTCTCAGGGAAGCTGTGCAGGTCACAGAGGAGCTGTTGGGGTGATGTCCTTGTCTCAGGGGTCTGGCTCACACTGGGCAGCAGAGGTGCCTTGGGACTAAATATACCAAATATGCACTGTGTGCACAAGGGACAGGAGTGACTTGCTCTTTGCTGGTGTTGTAATCCTTGATTAAAAGCCAGTGCTTACCAAAACACTTCACAAAGTCCTGATAGCACATAAGATCGAGCTGGTTTTTTTCCCATTGTAGACTTTCACACAGGAGACTGTTTTGGCCAAGTACAGTCAGGAGGAAAACGGTATAAAATGAATTTAAAATTCTAAGGATTATTTATATTTACTTTTTTTCCACTAGGTCTTCAAAGCTACCTTTAGGCAGCATGCACACAGCGTGCCCTGAGGGTACAGCAGAGTCAGCAAGGGTTTTGCTGTGGCCCAGGCAAAGTGGGAACATGCTCTCCTGTGGTCCAGAGCTGTCTCCTGAGCTCTCAGAGTAACACCTAAAATACAAACATTTCACTGCCTTTCTGTTCAAAAGAGAGGACCAGTTTTTCATGAGATTATTTTAAATAAGTGAGGTGAGAATTGTAAATTTGTAAATGCATGTATTTATACATGTTCAAAAGAGAGGACCAGTTTTTCATGAGGATTTTTTAAATCAGTGAACTGAGAATTGTAAATTTGTAAATACATGTATTTATACATGTTCAAAATATACATGGTCAAAGTTTATACATGTTCAAAAGAGAAGATCAGTTTTTCGTGAGATTATTTTAAATAAGTGAACTGAGAATTGTAAATTTGTACATACATGTATTTATACATGTTCAAAAGAGAGGACCAGTTTTTCATGGGATTATTTCAATAAGTGAACTGAGAATTGTAAATTTGTAAATACATGTATTTATACATGTTCAAAATATACGTGTTCAAAAGAGAGGATCAGTTTTTCATGAGATTATTTCAATAAGTGAACTTGGAATTGTAAATTTGTAAATACATGTATTTTGCAGCATGCCATTGCTGTTACTTGTTTCTTTTGCTTACACATTAAGAGTAACAGTTCCTGATTTTTAAATCTGATGCATAGAAACAAAATATTTATTGTTTCTTTTAGGTAAGACGTGATGGAGTGGAGTACTCTGCGTGTGTTGAGTGTAATAATGTGGAGTGAGAGTAATCATTGTGGAGGGAAAGCAATCTCTGAGAGCAAATGTTCCTGGATGCATTGCCAGGTCATTTTATGTCCTGTGGAGCAGAGCTACCTTCCCATCTTGGCTGCTGCATACAGGGGCAGAAAGGAAGGCAGATCTGAGCTGAGATCCAGGTCTGTGCTGGAAGTTTTCCTTATTATCTTCCTTGAATCTTGAGCTTTCCTTCCTTGCCCTCCCACGTTCCCTCTCCTCCCCAGCTCTTGTTGCAGCTCTGGCTCTGCTGTACCCTTCCCTCCTTGCTGCACCCTGGAAGCTCCAAAATAAACCCCAAAATAAATTAATGTATGCATCAGAGGTTGTTACTTTGGGGTCTCTGCCCCATGGATATGATGCACTGCTGGTCCATCCCATGGTTGGACATCAACATTTGGGACCAGTGAGAACATTTGTGCCACGACAAATCAGCAGAATAGGAATATAAACAAAGCTCAAAAAATCAAGACATCCAAACACCCCTTTCAGATTCATGAATATGCTATATATAAACCTAACTTCTGAGATTTCCTTCTATTCTCATGAATATCATTTACATTTGAGCAAATGCAAATTCATTTCCACTTCAGATGCTCTGGAAGCTGCTTCTGGAAAGTGAGTAGGATGTGCCCTTTAGTCCATCCCAGTTCAGGCCCCAGTGCTGTGTGCACAGCCTTGGGATTTCCAGAGCATTCAGCAGTTCTGCTCTGTCTGTTTTTCTTTTCAGCAATCTCAATTCTTACTGTAAAATTTGCAGTGCAAGAACAGGGGTTTATTAAGCTTGTGATGTGGAAAATAGAGGACTTGCTTTCTGTTGTTCAGCAAAATTTCTAGGAAGTTCCTAGTGGTTTTATTTAATACTTGGAATAGGTATCTTTATCTTTCTAAATGATTTTAAACAGTTTTTCTTCAATGAGCAGCTGTATAAATAGGCACTAGGGTACATAGAAAATGAGTGCTGTACATGAGCTGGACTCACAAGAGATGGAAAGAGAATTTCTGTGCCTCCATGGTAGAACCTGCCCTAAAAGGGCACCTCCACACCAGCTTTCAATTCAAGGCCTCCCAGGGCCTGGGTTGCCATTATTATTAATTATACTGCAGAGGCAGGGGTTTGAATGGGTAGGTTTTAAAGCATTTCACTGGGTTACCTGCTGCATTGTTATTCCATTCTACACTTGGAAAGGTTGTAGGATTTTACTTCTGGTTCAGTTCATCCCAGGCAATCCAGACTTTGCAGTTAGCTGGGGTTGTTGTGGTTCCCTTGGTGCTCTTTCTGTCCTGTGTCCACAATCATCTGCGTGGTGTTTCTGTCCATCCCTGGTGTTAGCAAGTCAGAACTCCTGTGCATCAAGGGGCTTTAAAAGGAATAGATTCTGATTTCCTCTTTATCAGCCCTAGCTCTCAGGCTTTATACTTCAGGCTCTTTAACTCTCAGCAGGAAAATCCAGCACTTTTAAAAAAGAAACTGAGTTTTTGATATGATCCACGAGCTTTGAGGTATTCCAAGACAACAGGAAAAGTTCATGGGTGCTATAACCCTGGAACACACCATTAGAAGGGGCCACAAGGACTCTCAGGTTGTGTTTTCCTCCCACAAAGAAATCCTTTCCCCTTGTGGTGCTTCATGGGGTGCATGACATCCAAAGGGGAAAAGTGAGGCAGGGTCTCACATCCCTGTTCTGCACACAGGGGATTTGGGAGCAGAGGGATCCTGAGGCAGGGTCTCACATCCCTGTTCTGCACACAGGGGATTTGGGAGCAGAGGTAATTGAGGCAGGGTCTCTCACATCCCTGTTCTGCACACAGGGGATTTGGGAGCAGAGGGATCCTGAGGCAGGGTCTCACATCCCTGTTCTGCACACAGGGGATTTGGGAGCAGAGGGATCCTAAGGCAGGGTCTCACATCCCTGTTCTGCACACAGGGGATTTGGGAGCAGAGGGATCTGAGGCAGGGTCTCACATCCCTGTTCTGCACACAGGGGATTTGGGAGCAGAGGGTTCTGGGGCAGGGTCTCACATCCCTGTTCTGCACACAGGGGATTTGGGAGCAGAGGGAATTGAGGCAGGGTCTCACATCCCTGTTCTGCACACAGGGGATTTGGGAGCAGAGAGAACTGAGGCAGGGTCTCTCACATCCCTGTTCTGCACACAGGGGATTTGGGAGCAGAGGGAACTGAGGCAGGGTCTCACATCCCTGTTCTGCACACAGGGGATTTGGGAGCAGAGGGATCTGGGGCAGGGTCTCACACATCCCTGTTCTGCACACAGGGGATTTGGGAGCAGAGGGAACTGAGGCAGGGTCTCACATCCCTGTTCTGCACACAGGGGATTTGGGAGCAGAGGGATCTGAGGCAGGGTCTCACATCCCTGTTCTGCACACAGGGGATTTGGGAGCAGAGGGATCCTGAGGCAGGGTCTCTCACATCCCTGTTCTGCACACAGGGGATTTGGGAGCAGAGGGAACTGAGGCAGGGTCTCACATCCCTGTTCTGCACACAGGGGATTTGGGAGCAGAGAGAACTGAGGCAGGGTCTCACATCCCTGTTCTGCACACAGGGGATTTGGGAGCAGAGGGATCCTGAGGCAGGGTCTCACATCCCTGTTCTGCACACAGGGGATTTGGGAGCAGAGGGAATTGAGGCAGGGTCTCACATCCCTGTTCTGCACACAGGGGATTTAGGAGCAGAGGTAATTGAGGCAGGGTCTCACATCCCTGTTCTGCACACAGGGGATTTGGGAGCAGAGGGATCTGAGGCAGGGTCTCACATCCCTGTTCTGCACACAGGGGATTTGGGAGCAGAGGGATCTGAGGCAGGGTCTCACATCCCTGTTCTGCACACAGGGGATTTGGGAGCAGAGGGAATTGAGGCTGGGTCTCTCACATCCCTGTTCTGCACACAGGGGATTTGGGAGCAGAGAGAACTGAGGCAGGGTCTCACATCCCTGTTCTGCACACAGGGGATTTGGGAGCAGAGGGAACTGAGGCAGGGTCTCACACATCCCTGTTCTGCACACAGGGGATTTGGGAGCAGAGGGATCTGGGGCAGGGTCTCACATCCCTGTTCTGCACACAGGGGATTTGGGAGCAGAGGGAACTGAGGCAGGGTCTCACATCCCTGTTCTGCACACAGGGGATTTGGGAGCAGAGGGAATTGAGGCAGGGTCTCACATCCCTGTTCTGCACACAGGGGATTTGGGAGCAGAGGGAACTGAGGCAGGGTCTCTCACATCCCTGTTCTGCACACAGGGGATTTGGGAGCAGAGGGATCCTGAGGCAGGGTCTCTCACATCCCTGTTCTGCACACAGGGGATTTAGGAGCAGAGGGAACTGGGGCAGGGTCTCACATCCCTGTTCTGCACACAGGGGATTTGGGAGCAGAGGGATCTGAGGCAGGGTCTCACATCCCTGTTCTGCACACAGGGGATTTGGGAGCAGAGGGATCTGAGGCAGGGTCTCACATCCCTGTTCTGCACACAGGGGATTTGGGAGCAGAGGGAACTGAGGCAGGGTCTCACATCCCTGTTCTGCACACAGGGGATTTGGGAGCAGAGGGATCTGAGGCAGGGTCTCACATCCCTGTTCTGCACACAGGGGATTTGGGAGCAGAGGGAACTGAGGCAGGGTCTCACATCCCTGTTCTGCACACAGGGGATTTGGGAGCAGAGGGAACTGAGGCAGGGTCTCACATCCCTGTTCTGCACACAGGGGATTTGGGAGCAGAGGGATCTGAGGCAGGGTCTCACATCCCTGTTCTGCACACAGGGGATTTGGGAGCAGAGGGATCCTGAGGCAGGGTCTCTCACATCCCTGTTCTGCACACAGGGGATTTGGGAGCAGAGGGATCCTGAGGCAGGGTCTCTCACATCCCTGTTCTGCACACAGGGAATTTGGGAGCAGAGGGATCCTGAGCATGATGAGCTGCATTTAATGAAGGTAACACTTCTGTTCACGTTGCTGAGGTAAAACGTTGAGAAGATGATTCTTCAGATGAAGTTATTTTAATTCCCCAGAATTTAATTGAAGAAAAGGTAGAAATTTGCACATGTTTTTGTACTTTCTGCAATTCTGGGAATTGCTCAGGCACTTTGACACACTCTGGAGAGCTGTGCCTGTGGAAGGAGTATTCCTCTCCAGATCTGCTCCTTCCCCTGGTCTGTGCCTGTATCATCAGGAGGGCAGGGCAGGGAATCTCCTCTCTGCTTCCCTGGTTCCTTCCTCACCAGAGCTGCAGAAACCAGCCATGCTCAGCCAGCAGGGCTTGTCACCTCCCAGGGGACCAGGCATTGCCACTATTCTGGGTTTAATTGCTTCAGGTCTCTGGCTCTCTGATGTGAGGGGATTCTGAAACCATTTTCTCTGCTGTTTTTCTGTGACTCTTTCTGTTTGCATACAAATCTCTCCTGGGAATTGCACCAAAATTCCTCCACCCCTTTTCTGGTGTCTGCTAGTGAGGCTGAAAGTGGTGCTGGGGTTTGCAGTCCTTGCCAGGCTGTTCCTTCCCCTCTCTGCATCTCATCCTCAGGCAATTAGCAAGATGTTTTGTACAGCCTGTTACCTGCTCCTGAGTTTAAAAACCTCAACTTGCTGCTCTCCATCTCCTCATTTTTGCCAGGTCTGCAGCAGTGGCTCTGCTCTGATCTCTCTGATTTGTTTCAGCTCTTGGGCCATTTTGTAGTGATGGATGAAAAAGCAAAGATGAGTTTAAAGCTCCATTCATTCATCTCTTTGTTATTTTAGCACTAAATCCCAAGGATAAATATTATTGTTAAATCACTGCTGATTAAAATGTACAAGAGAAAAGTCCTGCTTTGAAGATCAGGCTTCTTTACTGAGGAGAGGGGATGGCAGCCCTGTTGAAAAGGGTAAAAGCTGAAGAGCCTGGTAGGTGAGTCCATTCCAAACGTGTGCCATGTGTGCTGAGGGTGACTTGGTTCACACAGAATATTTGCAGCCAGTCAAAAATAGAACTCATAACTTGCATGCCTGTGCTTCCTCAGCCCAATCTCTGCAGAAACAAATGTCCATGTTACTGACAGAGAGCAGAACTGAGACAGGACTCCTGGAGCTTGCATCGATTGCCTCTTGGTGTGGGGTGAAAGGCAAGGGACAAAACCAGGGACAATATATTGGGAGGCTGAGGCAGATGTTGTGAGTGCTGCACTGGCCCTGCCTTGTGGCACTGTGGTATTCACAGGTCAGTCCAGCATCTTCTTGATTAATACAAATACTAATTAGTACAAATATTTCAAACTGGTGCCACTGCAGTACAATGTACTGCTCTGTTCCACTTAGGGCATTGCCTGTAGTAAATAAACTGCAGACAATGGCAGTCTTGGTTGCAGCTGGCTTGTTTCTTAAATATTAATACTTAGACTGCACTGAAAAAGTAAAACAATTTAAAAGAACTGATTGCAAAGTCTGTACAGGTGTAAAAGTTAAGCATATGGCAGAGAGGAGATTGCCAATGAAAATGACAGATGATTAACATTCATTAAAACTTTCAATTAACACCTTGAAAAGCCCCATAAAATAATACTGCATGTAAATAATGTGTGATTTCTGCAAGCATTCTTCTAAATGTTTTTAAGGGGAAGGAAGAGAGAAGAAGGGAAGTGTATTCCAAGAGAACTTACTGCTAAGGTTTTTTCAGCCCTTGGTTTGTTTTGGAGTTCAGTGGTCTAGTGAGGAGTAAAACAAGTTTGTGCTGTCAGTATGGGAGGAGATTTGGCCTGGGTAAAAGCCAGCCCTGGATTTTCATGGTGGGCATGGCAGGGAAGCCCTGACAGAGGGCAGGGCAGTGTGAGGGGTGCTCTGATCACTTGGCTAATTACAGAGATCCCAGCATGGCAGTCCTGCCTGTGTCAGTCCCACTGCTGTCAGCTCCAGCAGCATCCCTCCGTGGTGGGGAGAACTGTCTGTGCCTTTCCTCCTGGTGCAGACACAGGAGCTAAGGAAGGAGCCTTTGTATTGTCTGAGTGAGCTTTATGAAAGTCAATTAAAAAGTCATCATTAGGATGCTAGTTCTTAATGTCTGCTCTTAGTTATACTCAAAAAGCTTCCAGAACCAGGCATGCCCTTGGCTGCCTGTGCTCCTGGAGGGAGAGGAGCAGCTTTGTCTTGCAAAAGCAGGTGTGTGGTTTAACCAGTGCAAGGGAATTCATGTGAGTGTTGCCCATGGGTTCCCTGACCCCTGGGATTTGACTTCTTCCTTTGAGAAAGCATCCATTGGCACTGGCACATGCAGTCCTTTTTGTCTTTCATTACTGAGCACTTCTGTGGTCCTGGCTGGACTCAGGTGCTGCAGAGCTCTGGGGCTGTGGGGATCCAGACTTCAGGCTTCATTTCCTCTGCTCCAATTCCTGTTTGAAGTTCTTGTGTTGGTTCCTTTGTCACTTGTAGCCATAATTGGATGCAGTCTGGGCATGAGTGTGGCACGTCAAAACACAACTTCCCTCTGCCCCACCAAGTCCTTCCTTTCTGAAATGCTGTCCCATAGGTTGGAGTGTGCATGCCATTGTTTTCACACTGGGGGTGTCTGAGAGCTGCCATTTGTTTGGTGTGCCTGAGGACTCATGAAGAGGGTGTGATGTCTAAAAATACTGAGAAACTGCTTCATCTGAGAGCCTCCCTGCCTTCCTGCCTTGGCCTAGGCCCATTATGCTTTGGGTCTGTATTTCTTGTGGTATCCCTGTGGTGGCTTTGTGGCACACCTTGAATTTTGGCAACTCAAAACACCTGAGCTACTGGGCAGAGGGCACAGCAGAGTGGTGGGGGGGTGATTTTTCTAGAAAATGCCATTGGGTTGTGTGTTTCATGTCCTGAGCTGTTGGTTTGTGGGTGTTAGAGGATGAGAGGTCCATTGGAAAGGTTGGATGAGCCAAATTTGGCATTCCATGTGGAAAAATTCTTCATGCAGCATGAATGCTGGGATGGCTCTCCTGTCAGACTGCCCCTGCTTGGAGTGTCCTCACAGTTTGTTCCAGAAAGGAACAGGGGGAAGAAAACTGGACTTTTTTTTAAGTGTGGAGAATCAGGGCACCTCAGTACAGGAGTAAAACATGAAATGAACTAAATAAATCATGTGCACACCTCCACTCTTCCATGAGAAAGCTGGGTTGGAGAGCCAGCATCCATTTCAGCAGACTTGCAAAGGGCCTTGCCCTCTCCCTTTGGTCCTGGGGAACCCTCCCTGAAGCAGAATGTAGGTGATGGGGTACAGGTAAATAAATAAAGCTATAATTAGAAGCAGCAGGAGGGAAAAGAAAAGTCCATCAGCCTGCTACCTTTTTGCATCTGGCTGCTCTTGGACTGCTGTTTCCACAAGTGATCTGCAGTGGCATCTCTTGGCTTCCTGGAAGGCAAAGGGAATTTTACAGCTGACGTCAATGGGAGCAGAGGGAGGCTGATGTTAAATGCTCTTTTTATAACCCTGTCCCCAGTGAGTGGTCATTTGCATTGTTTTCCCTGATATTTTTGTGGGTGTTGGATAGATCAAGAAGGAGAAAACAGCAGTGGAAGACAAGCTGTGGTTGTGAAAGCCCAAAGCTGTGAGAGGGGCTCTGGGGTGGCTGTGGGGCTCAGGAGGGCTGGTGTGTGTTGGAGTAGTTCTCAGGGTCACTCTGCTCCTCTGAGGACATCACCAGCAGAGCCCACCCTGCCCACAACAGGAGAGCCCAGGGCAGCTCTAAGGTGGGCTCATGGTTTGCTGTCAGTGCAGCCCTTTGGGTTGCAGGCTGTGCTGCAGTCTGACAGCCCCCTGGGCTCCCCCTGGGCTCAGGGGGCAGCAGGAACCCATGTTTTCCTGCAGAGTCTGCCAGGCTGATCCATGCTGAGACCTTTGGGGTGACTCTGCTCTGCCTTGGTGCTGTGTGGCACCAGGAATGTGGATGGACAGTGTCTGTGTGTGGGCTCAGGGGCTGCTCTGAGCTGCTCACACAGCTCTGACCCTGATCTCCTCACTCTACTGGGGCCAGGGCTCAAAAATGACTCCAAAGAGCACAGAAAGGAGGAAAAATGTCAGGTTTGAAAATGGGTACAGGCAGAACAGATGAAATACTCTGATTTGTAATCTCTCCCTTCCTCTCTTGCCATCCCTCTTGCTTCCACAGTCTCAGGTTATTCATTAAGTATTTATTGTTTAACAGCTGAATTGCTGATTGTGGATTAGGCAGCTGGGTGGTGGATTCAAATCTGGAGAATTTGTGCTCACCAGTGTTTGGGGGTGAGGTCAGAAGTTCCTCCCTTAGGGCACATCCTCTCCTTTGCTGCAGAACTGTGGTGTTCTCGTGGTGTGTGGGGGGAAAAAAGGTGGAACATGGGACAAAGAAGTGATTAGGCTGATCAGCCCGGGCTGCACCTCGGGGGGGATTGCTTTTTAGGGCAGTCAGGAGAAATCTGGGTGGAATGCAATGGCATTTGTTAAGCAACCCAAGTTACCCTTGATCCTACAAACTGCTCTTCTGGTATTTAACAAGAACGAAACAAAACAAGAGTTAACCTGTGTTGCTTTTGCCTTTTTTGCCTCTCTTTAAGAAATGAATAATAGATATTTCTCTCTGGCAGGAGTGTACTGTGCTGGAGTTACATCACTCTTTTTAATTGAGTGGTTTAGAAATTGTGTGAGGTGCAGTCTTGGTGTGGCTGAGTGAGAGGATGCAGTAAGCCTGTTTTCCACTACTCATGGGCCATCATGTAGAACACAGTGTATTCTGAATTTGTACATGCTGTGTAACCTATAGGAGGAGGCTGATCCTGCACTGAAAACATTGATTTTGTGTGTCTGTGACCATATAGGAGGAAGCCAAGTCTTGCACTGACAGTGCTGATTTAGTCTGTCTGTGTTTTGTACATTTCTTTGTGTTGCAGTCTTTTGACAGTACCAGCCAAGAGGAGAACCCCTCTCTCTTTGCCTCAGGGCTGCTTTTTAGTTTAAAGAAATGAGGTTTGTGTGTGGGTGTACCATCTTTACATCTGCTCTGAAAACCTCACACCAGAAGAGCACTAAAGAGATGATGGAGTGCTGTAGATTGGTAAGACAGCATTGAAGTGTGCAAGATGAGAAGCTCCTGCTCCAGAGCTCACTTAGAATGATCCCCACGAGCTCCTGGCAGGAGAGAAGTGTCTGCAGAAAGGCAGCAGCCATCCCAGCCTCAGCAGCCCCTCAGGGGTGTCTGCCCCTGGGGGTTTCTCCAAGGCAGGTGTGGGTGTTGATGCCCAGTGGTGAGAGGTGTTTGCCAGGGGAACCCTCCAGGGATGATTCTACAGCAGTGTGGAAGCCCAGGAGGCTTTGCCTGCACCCTGTGCCAGTCCTGAAGCCTGGCAGGACTTCACCCAACTCCTCTGGCTGGTGGTCTGAGAAGAAAGAATCTGGTTTTTCCTCACTCATGAGGAGGCTGGTTCTTCCTGCTGTTGCATTTATAAGCCTGAGATTGCCTTTGTTCAAACAGAATTTTGGTACTTCTTGTGTTCAGAGCAATCCATGTCCTAGCATCTTCCAAGTTTAGCACTGCACTTGCTTTCAGTGTTGGAAAGCCAAAGCTCTTGTAAAGATTTTAAATTATCTGATAATATTTAATCAGTTCCTAGACTGTGTGTGCTTGAATGGTAAGCACTCCTGAAGAGCTTGCACCTTTAAAAAAAAAAAGTGAAGTGCACTGATAATATTGCAGTGTGTGGAGAGGTTTAAAATTATTGGAGCACTTAATTTTTTCTATAATTGCTTCAATTTGAAGGGAACTAGGCAAAATACCAAGCTGAAAATGAGTTGCATTAATCGAAAAATTCATCAGTCAGAAAGCAGGATTTAAACCAAAACACCCAATTAGAACAGGGGGGAAAAAACCCACTAAACATCTTGGCATGAGAGCCTTAAAGGGATGAGCCTCCCATCCCTCTGTGCTGGCTGCAGGGATTGCTAAAAGGGTTCCACAGCTGCATTTCACTGAGACAGCAGAGGGGCTAAGGTGGGGTCAGGAACACCTGGAGTGGGATGGAGAGCAGTGGGCAGGGAAAGGAACATCTGGATTGGGATGGAGAGCAGTGGGCAGGGAAAGGAACACCTGGATTGGGATGGAGAGCTGTGGGCAGGGAAAGGAACATCTGGACTGGGATGGAGAGCAGTGGGCAGGGAAAGGAACATCTGGATTGGGATGGAGAGCTGTGGGCAGGGAAGGGAACACCTGGAGTGGGATGGAGAGCAGTGGGCAGGGAAAGGAACACCTGGATTGGGATGGAGAGCAGTGGGCAGGGAAAGGAACATCTGGATTGGGATGGAGAGCAGTGGGCAGGGAAAGGAACATCTGGATTGGGATGGAGAGCAGTGGGCAGGGAAAGGAACATCTGGATTGGGATGGAGAGCAGTGGGCAGGGAAAGGAACATCTGGAGTGGGATGGAGAGCAGTGGGCAGGGAAAGGGAGAGGGAAGGAAGGAGAGCAGGGCTCAGGGAAAGGAGAGGAAGGAGAGCAGAGCTCAGGGAAAGGGAGGGAAGGAGAGCAGGGCTCAGGGAAAGGGGAGGAAGGAGAGCAGAGCTCAGGGAAAGGGAGGGAAGGAAAGCAGGGCTCAGGGAAAGGAGAGGAAGGAGAGCAGGGCTCAGGGAAAGGGGAGGAAGGAGAGCAGAGCTCAGGGAAAGGGAGGGAAGGAAAGCAGGGCTCAGGGAAAGGGAGGGAAGGAGAGCAGGGCTCAGGGAAAGGGAGGAAGGAGAGCAGGGCTCAGGGAAAGGGAGGGAAGGAAAGCAGGGCTCAGGGAAAGCCTGGCCCCACAGTGAACAGCAATCAAATGTGAGCACAGATCAGCCCTAGCTTAATGTCTCTTTATAGTAAGATAACAATAAGATAAATTCAACACCACTGCAGATGGCTTATGGCAGGTAAAGGTTTTTTTGTACTATACAATTAGATTTCATGATGATTTTATGACCCTTATATAAAAAAAGGGAAAAGTTGTGTCACTTGCAAGGTACCAGAAAAACCAAAGCAAAATTGAGGCATGTTGCTGCAGCTCAGGCTTTTTTGAAATTTTCAAGTCAGTAAGTTTGCCACTCAAAGTCGAGTTTGGCAAATAGTCTGTTTTTCTGGTCTGACATATCTGGCATAAGCAGTGATTGTTACTAAACAAGGGAGAGCAAAAAAGAATTTATTTTTGAGAGAGGATGAAATATTAAGAGTGCATATCCTATTTCCCTGGAGTTTAGCAGTTCCAGTGATTCTTGACTACATGTGGTGCCAGTGCAGGGGAGGTTCCCACACACCAGGTTTCACTGGGTTTCTGGCACTGACACCCAAATTTCAGCATGTGCAGAGTCCTGGGACAGCTCATGGGGTTATGGACTTACCTGTCTTCTGAACTTCTTCTTTTTCACCTTTTCATGGTGCAGTGCTTTGGAAGGGCATGGACAACTGAAATGATGATTGAGTAAATCCTGAGTGGAGAAAAGCAATGCACTTGGTTTTGATTTGAGTCTAACCCTCTCCTGACTCCTCTCCAAGGCCCATTCTCCTCTTGTTGACACAGGAAAAGGCTGTGCTGGGTGCTGGGATTGGGCTGGGTCCAAATGGCCAAGAGGTCTGGGGGCTGGAAACCTGCACCCCAGTCCCTTGGCTGGGGAGCAGCAATCTGACCTGCACTAAAACCTGGTTTTTGGCTTGAATGAGAGGTGCTGTCTGCCTCAGAACTCAGCCTCAGGATGGTTTGTAGCCTGGTGTCCCTGGGAGGGGCCAGGGGGTGCCCAGTGGGGGCTGTGGGGGCACACAGCAGGTGAGGGCACATCTCTGGGTGGATAAACCCAAGGAGCCTGCAGGACTTGTAGCCTCTCCTCAGAGCTTCTTTGTGTCTCATCTCTGTGGTCCTGGGAGGGCTTGGGCTGTGTGCCATGTGGAGCTCTGTGGGGGTGGAAAAAGGGCAGTCAGGAGGTTGGAGGTGGGCCAATAATATAATATATTGTAATAATAATATAATAGTTATATTATAATTTATGATCATGTATATTATATATCATAATATACCAAATACATTATTACAATTATAGAACAGATATAATATATTATAATATTATTTTTATAATAATATACCCAACCTATTATTATAATAATGTAATAGATATATTGTAATATTATTTTTCATAATCATATACCCAATATAGTATTATAATTATATAATATATTGTAATATTATATTTTATAATAATATACCAAATATATTATTACAATTATAGAACAGATATAATATATTGTAATATTATTTTTATAATAATATACCCAATATATTATTATGATAATGTAATATATATAATATATTGTAATATTATTTTTCATAATCATATACCCAATATATTATTATAATTATATTATAATATATTGTAATATTATATTTTATAATAATTTGCCCAATATATTAGTATAATTATATAATATATTGTAATAATATATTTTATAATATTAGACACAATATATCACTATATATTACACAATATATCACTATATATATCACTATACTATAATAGATATAATATATTGTAATAATATTATATTTTATAGTAATAAATTGGATAATTATTATCTGTTATCACCTCTCAGTAAATAAGGCAGGATATTTAGAAAGATCTCAGGCTGTTCTTGCAGCTACAAGTGCTTTCCTTTAATTTGTCTCACAAATTTGGCCCTTGGTCTGAGCCCGTGTTGAGCTCACCTGGTGTCCCTGTGAAACAAGAGGTGCTTTTGGAAGAGCAGCAGCACAGTTTGGCTGAGCCCAGATAACTGAAATTGTGCAGCCTCTCTCCAAAGGAAGCAGTGAAGGATCAGAATTTTTAAGGAACTTGGGTGTTACTTCATCAGGGCTGGGGGAAGTTCCCTGCTGACATTGTGTATGAATTTGTATCACACCTATTTTGTTTTATCCACTTCCCCACCTCACCAGTCCCCACCTTTCTTGTGCCTCATGCACATTAAGTTTTATTTTATTTTATTTTTTATTATTTTATTTTATTTTTTATTATTTTGTTTTTACGTACTCCCCCCCTTCAGAAATGTGAGCAATAAATAGTAATAATTTCCAATTCTAGAGTACTTTATTTCTGATAGCAATGACCCAATTGCATGTCAGATTTTTACACCTGATACTCTGCTTCCATTTGTTTCTTCCCCTTCTTTGTCCTCCCTCTTGCTGCTGGTGATAAAAATCATCCTCAGGATATACTCTGGAAGTTGCTGTGCTGGAAATTGACTTTAAATAGTCAGGGGTTTGGTTTTTTCCTCTTTTCTGCACTTGGTCCTGTCTTTGGTGCTGAAGGACAGAAGTGAGAGGAGCACCAGTGGTGGTTGGTTCCACTGAATTTGGATTAACCCTAGGCTCAGTTTGCTTGGGTTTCTAACCCACTCATCAGCGTGGCTGCAAACTCACAGAAATGACACCCCAAACGTGTTTTTGGATGGAAATCTGGTCTTTTAGTACAGGAAATGTACATTTAAATAATGAAAGTAACTGGGTTTTACTGTTCAGTGGGTGTCCCTTGCTGTTCAGAGTTAGAGAGGTGATCTGTTACTGTGTTCTCTCTCTGTAAGGTGTGTGTGAATATACCTGTGAGCATTTCCTGAGGTTATTCCTCTTCTGGAAATAACTGTTTTGGTGCAAATACAAAACCCCAAAGATCTGGTCAATGCTCTTCTCCTCCTTTAACATCAGGGCTGCAGTGCCAAGGGCTTCCTGCACCAATTCTCACTCTGGGGCCCTTCTGTGGTGTCCACAGCTGAAGTGGGTCTCTCACTCCCTCTCTCCTGACTGCAGATATGGGTTATTTTCATCCACACACTCATTAATCTCTCTGAGCCCTGCCAAGCTCTTTGAGCCACTTTCTCGATTTAATTACATGTTACAGAGTTTCTGGGTCTTTTTTATAGTTCTTGCAAGAGTGTTTTAATTTGAAATGCATTGTGTGACATTTAGCTGTGTGTCTGGTGTTAAGAGGAGGAGTAAATACGAGCAAATGATCTCTGCAATTTTTGATCTCTGCATTAATGCCCTCTGTGAACTGCAGTTTTTTCAGGGTGTCATGTAACCTCACCCACACTGCCAAGTATGGGAATGAGGGGAAAGAGTTTCTTTCCAATTTGTCCATTTTGAGATAGAATAATCATAGATAGAATGGAATAATTTGCACCACTGGCAAAAATTGTTTTTAAAACAGGGGCTCAGTCCACACTGCATTTGGTGGGCAGTCCTGCCAGTTCTTTTATTTCAGCAAGGACAATCATGGTACAGGAATCCTTTTTCCAGCCTTTTCACAACTGGGGAATGAATGTGGGCTCCTTCAGAGATCCTGTGAATAGCAGCTGGGAAAAGCAAGGGGCTCTGAATAGGCCTGGAGTTACCCAGGGGCTGAAGTGGGAAGGGGTTGAGATTTCCACAGAGGGGCCGAGGTCCTGACAGGGTGGCCGAGGTCCTGACAGGGTGGCCGAGGTCCTGACAGGGTGGCCGAGGTCCTGACAGGGTGGCCGAGGTCCTGACAGAGTGGCCGAGGTCCTGACAGAGTGGCCGAGGTCCTGACAGAGTGACCAAGGTCCTGACAGATTTTGCTAAGCCCCAATCTGGTTTAGAGCCCACGGCCTGAAAGGTGCACACTGCACCTGAGCAAGCACTTCAAAGGGGTACCAGGAGGGGATGTCAGAGTGCAGAGCAGTCCCACATCCTTCCTGGGGCCTGGCAGGGGTGTGAGGAGCCAGAGCAAGGGGCTGGTCTGGCTGCAAACTCGTGTTTGAGTTTTTAATGACACCCCCTGCCACATAAACATCAGCTGAGGTTGTTTTTCTGTGACCCTGCAGAAGCAATAGCAGAACTGCAGCATCTTATTTAAATACCTATCTCAGTTTGGGGTTTAGGTTTGTTTTGGGGTTGTTTTTTTGTCATTTTTGGTGGTTTTGGGGTTTTTTTTATTGTTTTTGTTTGGTATTTTGGTTTTTTTTCAACTGCAGTGTCTAAAGTAGATGGAGGGGGGAGTTTAGCATTCAGATGAATAAAAACCACGGGTTCTGCTTGCAGAATTTCCTTCTCAGGGAAGAAAGCCATCCTGCATAAAGAACTGACTCCTAGAGTGCTGCATCTGTGCCCCTGTTGCAGCTTGGTGGTGTTCAGGGCACATCCCAGGTGTGCAGGGAGTGCTGGTGCCTGGAGCTGCCCAGCAGGAGCTGTCCATGCCTGCTTTGCCTTCCTGCCCAGAAGAGGCTTTGGGGGAGCTCTCTGTGGGGTTTTACCCTGTCCCCAAGGTACAGTTATGGCTGGATCAGTTTGGGGCCAAGAGCAGACTGGAATTTTTTACACACTGTGAAGTTTGCCACACGAGGTCATGGATGAACTAAAGGATAACTGTGTGACAGAGCCCAGGACACTCCTCTGGCTGCCCTGGAGGACTCCAGACCCTGGCAGGGGGCTCAGAGACCTTGGCACAGAGTTAAACACACCTGTGCCTTGGATTTTAGCCATGGAAACAATTCCCAACTTTGTGTGAGGAGTTACAAGCCCCAAGGGTTTGAGTAGAATGACAGTGAATTTGTCACAGGGTGAAGAAGTAGAATTTTGGGTTTTTAGAATGGGGGTTCAGGAGGCAAGATTCAGGAGGAATCTGGGCATGTCCTGTCCTTCTCCTTCTTGTCCTCCATCTTCTGGGTGATGGTGGCACTGCTGGATTGGTTTAGAGTAGAGAAAGACTGCCTAACACAGGTGACAGGTATTGGAAAATTGTTGTAAATAAAGTACAGGTAGTTCTTAGTATAAAAGATTAATACCACCCCAAGGGCAGGGACTGTGCCACAGCCTGACCTGCTGGACAGACCTCAGCAGGGCAGAAAGACAATGTACTGGATGAGGGAAAATAAACAACCCTGAGAACCAGAGCTGAGGAATCCTGACTTCTTCTTCAGTCTCAGGGCTGGGAAAAAGAGACTTTCCAACACCTCGGGGTCATCTCGACACCAGAGACCCCATCACCTGTGTTAGAAAGCAAATGGGCAAGGGCTGGATGGAAAGTCCACCAGGAATGCTGGATACAAAGATGTGGACAAAGCCTTGAGGCTCTGTCTGGGAGTACTCAGGAAATCTGAGCTGGAGGGTGCAGTGAAGACAGACCCCAGGAAGAGCCAGAATCACCCTGACTCCCTTCCATGGTCTTTCCCTGGGTGTTTGTTCCCCATTATTGCCAGAGAAGGGAAAGCATGGGCTTTTTTTCTGACTCTGTGGGATTTTTTTTTTTTTTTTTTGGTCCAACCCCTTGAAGTTCTTCTGAAATCTGCTTTATATGGTTGTGAGAATGGAGTGGAGCTGAACTGCTGATACTCTTCATGGTGAGAATTTCCCACTTGAAGTTGAAATAGCTTTGAACTACTTGATGACGTGTGCTGCCATAAAAAAAAACCACCAAACCCAGTATACTAAATGCCATTGTTATCTTTTATTATTAGACTTATGTTTGTAGAACCAGCTGTCATTATAAAGCAAGCTGAGAACTTGACTGCTTGAGTCCATTAAAATGGGCTCAAGACTGAATTTTCCCCGTCAGGCTGCTTGCTGTTGTACTCAAGTGTGCTCAGGTGTGAGTGCTGTTCCTCTGAGACCTTCATAAAAACAAGGTGAGACTTTTCCAGGCTCTCCTGCTGTGTGCAACTGATCACAGAACTGACTGTGCAGCAGGGAAATACTGGGAAGGGATTAATGATCCTTGCAGCTAGCTGACATTTGTAAACAACAGGACCAAAAAAAGCTAAACTAAATAATTTTTTTTTTCATTTGCCGTTATGTTCTCAATTTTAAATGAGCTCTGACAGTATTTCCTGGGAATGGAGGGTCTGGATTTGGCAGTCCTGTCTCTGGTTTTGCAGGGCTGACACCAGCACGGGGTTTGTCCCTAGCATCCAGCTGCAGCCTGGGAGCAGACTTTGTTTGTGTGTCACTCTCAGTTGCTCTGGGCTGCAGCCAGAGGTTCACTGCAGCTTGAGGACAGCATTGTCCTGTCAGGACTCCTGGTGGTGCCACAAGCTGCTGGGCTGGGTGCTCCTCAAGGGGCTTTTAAACACACAGTGCAGATTAAATGGGTGTCTCTAACTTAGCACCACCACCTCAGCTTCCCCTCCTGGAGCCTGCTCTTACTCAGCAGGTGCAGAGGAGCAGGTGGCAAAGCCCAGCTCATCTGTGAGCTGGCTCTAAGTGCTTCCTCAGGGTGGGTGCTGCTCGAGGGGCTGTGGGGTTTGCACAGACCCCTTTGTTTAACCTTGGACACTGCTCATGGGCTTCCATGCTTTTCCAATGCCTGTCTGGTCTGCTTTCTCCAAGTGCTGGGCAGGCCTTTCCCAAACAGCCCTGAGACTCTCATTGATCTGGTTTTGGAGCTCACACTGAATTCAATAGATGTTCTGGGCATGGAACAATCACAGGATCAGACAATGTCTATTTAAGTCCAGTCAAGTCATAGAAAAGTGTCTTTTCCCCTCCTTAGCAGCAGGAAATTGATTTCATGCTTTTCAGTCTCCCAGTGTATTTATTAAACTATTATTTATTCATTTAGTTACTTTATTATTTAGTTTTATAACAAAGTTTGGCTTTGGTCTTTAGAAGAAAAATTCAAGTGTTTTCTACTCTTTTCTCCTCAAAAAGTACATATATTCTTGCCTCTCTTTTTAAGGTACAGTGCTGCTGGGCACCTTGGAACAAAAGTGACTAACAGCACTCAACAATAGGAGTGGAAATAATGGCAGGGGTAGCAAAGACATGAAGAGTTTTGAAAAGCAATGTTCTTCAGTGTGGGGAAAGTAATAAAAGGTCAGAACAAAGTGCAATAGAAAAGCCATTATGAAGGGAATGGGCAGAAATCTGGTTTTATGTTGATGTCAAGGCTTTGGATTTGTTTTCTTTCAATTCTGACAAGTTTTATTTAGTTTAATTCAGATTATTATTATTATTTGCCTTAATGCATGCAGCTTTACTAGGTGTGATTTTAATGCTGCACAACTGTAAATGGCTGGGTTTGAGAGACTTATTTATCTTTCCTTTTTTATTTGGAACCTTCTGTATAATGAATCCTTAACCAAGAATTATTGTTTAGCATTATTTACTCCGAGCTGGGTCGTGCTGCAGAAATACAGACAGAAATACAGACTTTGCTGCTTGTGGAGGAGGGTTGGGTGCTCTTCAAAGAATTTCATGTAGCACTGCAAACTCCTTGCAGTTCTTGACTTCCCTGAGTCTGCAGCCAGTGTTGAAATCCCCACTGACCTCCAAAGCTAGATTGGCTGTGACTGTTCTTGGTAAATCATCCTAGAATTTGTTTTCTTACCCCTAATTAAGTAAAAGACATTCAGCCCTCATCAGTTATGGCAAAAGTATGTTTTGAAAACAGGAATGATTAAAAAATTCAAGTTTCATACTGGATATCAGTGCTGAAATCCATGTTCATTTCCTTTTGGTTTTGACCCAGGAATACAATTTAGTGATGGGTTGCTGATGTAAAGCACAGTCCTGTTTCCCCTTTTCCCTTCCCTGGATGTAAAGGCAGCCAAGCTGGCCAATGCTACTTAAAATCAGATTCCTTCAGGTGACTCTTTTTGCTGGGATTATCCCTGGTTGCTCAGCAGTCTGTGTGTCCATGTAGCCAGTAATTTGGCCAATATAAAATGTAAATAATATGCAGTGGCTGCAGGTGGGGAGAGCCTGTGCAGCTCAACTTTATTTTCTTCCTATTGCATTTCATTTTTTTGGTTATTTTCATTTCTCCCAGCCTTGTCTGCTAATAAGATCCCACTGTAGGTAGTGCTGGAAGTCTGGAAGGCCTGCAGGAATGTTGTCCCAGAGCTGTTAAAGACAGGTGAAGCATCCATCTCAGCACACAAATGGCCAGAACCCTGGGCCAGTCCCCTGGGTGTTCATCCAGACCTTTTTTTTTTCCCCTGAAGTTTTTAGGGCAGTTCCTGGTCTTGTTTTGTGGCAGGGGTTGGTGATTTAAAAGCACTCACACTTTCTCTCTGTGCTGTGCAATGAACTGCTACAGCTCTCCTTTACCTCAGAGGCAGATGAGCTTTGCTGAGCTCCTGGAAATCCCCAGCCAGGAGTCCAGGGATGAGCCCCCCTGCAATCCACCTCTGCCAGGGTAGAGGTTAGCCTCAGATATATCCAGAGAGTTCAACAGCTGCTCAAAAGATGCAGGTCCCAAATAAACAACTTACTCCTTGACCATTTCCTGGGCCATTATGCTCAGGGAGGAGTTTTCTGTTTTCTTTTGTGTCTCCATTTGTTTTTGCCAAGTGCACTTAGCAGATGAGAGAGTACCCTTCCTTGCCTTTGCTGGCTATCAGTGTTCTGAAAAATGGACAAGAAAATGCAGTTGGACCCTCATTCAGGTCCAGAGGTTGGAATCTCAAATGGTTGTAATTGAAAGTTTTGCTTACATTTTGAATTAAGTTTACTTTTTTCCTCTTGCCTTTTTTTTAAATTCGAAATTGTTAGACAAACATGTTTCTCGAAAATTGTTTTGCCACTGGGGAAAGGAAATGTTTTTAATATTTATATCTAATTGAGGACTGGCTTATCCTTTTCCTTTCCTTTTATAACCTCTCCAAACATGTACATTTCAGATTCCTTCGGAGCTGTCTCAATTTCCCCTATGCCCTTTCTGGTTGACTTTGCTGGCGTGGTACATTCCTTTTATGGAGCTGTACATTTTTCAGTTTTTGTCCTTCAGTGGATTTTTCAGATGGGATTCTTGGCTGCAGACATCTGTTTGACTCTGGGTACCAGGGTGTGCTGTCATCTCTGCCATGGGAAACGGGGCTGTCCTCCTTCCCTGGGGGATTCAGCACAGGGGATCAAGGGACAAAGGTGTCCCTTGCCCTGCTGCCAGAGGAGACTCTCTGGGTGCTGTGGCCCATGAGAGGGCTGGGCATTGGCTGGAATTTCTCATCTGAGGGGTGTTGCACTGTGTGCCTGGGGTTCTCCACTTGCTGAGCATGGCAGGCTTCCAAAGGTTTTGTTTGCCATCCATTGAAGGATCTAACCCAACCCTTGAACACTGAATGGGCTGAACGGGGAGAACATCTCCTTTTAATCTGACAGAGCAGTGGATAGTGCTCCTGAGTGGGAAACTGGCAACCAGGCTGCCAGAAAAAGGGGGAAAGGATAAAACAAACCTCTTGAATATGTGCAGCCTTCCAGGGCCTGAGAGGAGCCTGCAGGAGAGGTGGAGAGAGACAATTCACAGGGGCCTGGAGAGGCAGGACAGGGGGAATGGCTCCAAGCTGACAGAGTGGGTTTAGCTGGGATATTGGGAAGAAAAGGTTCCCTGTGAGGGTGGTGAGGCACCAGAGAGAGGCTGCCCAGAGGAGCTGTGGTTCCCCCTGGATCCCTGGAAGTGCCCAAGGCTGGGCTGGATGGAGCTCTGGGCAGTGAAGATGGCTTTGCCCTTTGGGGAGTGAGATGGTCTTTAGGGTGCCTTCCAAGGGCTTTGTGTGTTTCTGTGGTTTTGTGGCTGTGTTCACAGCTTCCTCTTCCCCTGCAGTGTGCCAGGGAGGTCCAGGCTGGACACCAGGAAAAGGCTGCTCACTGGAGGGTGGTCAGCCCATGGAACAATTCCCCAGAGAAGCAGCTGTGGTGCTGAGTGAGTCAGAGTCCAGGGACTGTCTGTGTGATGCTTTCAGGCCATGGTTTAGTGTCAGGTGGCCCTGTGGGGAGCTGGGCTCAGCAATCCTTGTGGCTCTGGTCCAGCTGGAGGTGCTCTGGGATCCTGTGAACAGTTCCCAAGCTGGGGTGAGGAATGGCAGACACTCACCTATACCTCAGCCCTGAGGAAATCTCTGGGAAATGTCTTTGCTGTGCCTGCAGGTCAGGTGGGATCAGCTCTCAGTGCTCTGTGGGGCAGCTGCTGCTCCAGGCAGACACAGAGTGGGGTCTCTGCTTCTCCCAGGCTGCAGGGAGTTTATGGTCCCCCTGTGCCCCTCCACTGGCACACTGATCCCAGCTGGAAGAGTTACTCCCTGTTTGCAGCCTGTAAAGGAGAAGAGTTCTTTGCCCATAGATGCTAGATCTTCACAGGGATCGTGTCGTTTCCTAATAAATCCAAATGAGAGGCTCAGTGCTCACAGTGCTTTGCCCCTCTGCCTTCCTTCAATCCTCCTTCCACATGTCTTTTTTCCCTTCTTTTCCTTGCTGTCACGTGCCAGCTGCATTCTGTAGCCATTGCCACCCATATTGCATTGTTCCAAAGCAATACACTTGTTATGGAGAGCAGGATGGAGAGGATTAAACAAACCCCAAGCATTTGCTTGGGCAGGTTTCAGTGCAGTCCTACCAACATCATGCAACACAAACTAGCCCAGCAGCAGAGTCTGCTTTGCCCCAGGGAAGCCCTGGCAAGCAAAGCCACCCCTTGTGAAATATTCTTGATAGCTCTTTCTGTCTTTTAGATTAAATAAATAGACCAGGGTTGGAAACTCAGTTCTGTGTTGCAAATATTCTTTGTGGCAGTGTCAAGTAGGATTTTTTTTCTTAATCCTGACATGAGCATGTCTCACCTTTTAGTTCACTACAAAGGACATAGAAACCAAAAACATAGTTGGAATTGTGGAGCCATCACTGAAGGCTAGAGTTACTGCTTGAATTTATGGCTTTATTCCCCACCCCTCCCTGAGATTATTCTGTTATCTGTCTTTGTCTCTCTCTCTTACAGGTTTACTTTTACATTTAAGTAAATTGTTATTCTGCACTGCCTACTTCAGTATTACAGGAAAACTTACCTTGGGTTTTTATTACATTGAAATGACTGATTCTTAATCTAATTGCAATTTGTTTAACTTTACGTCCAGTTTAGAGCTTTGAACTTGTTGTAAAATGCCATATAAAGTACTGGGTGTTCTTGTACTTCCTAATTCTGTCTGGCATTTACAACAATTCTTTCACTATCTCTGAGGGTACAGCTCCTGACTGTGCCAAGGCAGACTCTGATCCCCTCCACGGCTATGAATGGGAGTCTGTCCATGGCCTTCAGTGAGACTGGGTTCAGACTCTGTTGCTTCACCTTTACAAACTGAATTCCAGGCCATTCTCCATGGTAAAAATCCTGGCAGCATTGAAGGGAAAGGGATGTTTGCTGTGGTATTTAAAGGAGCCAGGATTTCAGCTAGAATATTTAATATCTCACAATCAAAAATAACCTGTTTCCAGTCCTTGCATTTGACTTGGACACTTTGCTTTGCTACAGACATGGGGGATTAATGAGAAATAGAATTTCCATATTGAAGCTTGATTAAGGTCAGAGTTACTATTGGATAATTGTGTACCCTTAACTGTGGAGGAGAGAATTTCCTCAAGTTTGTGATTTGCCCATTAAAGGAAATCCTGTGACATATCTGAGTTAAGGGGATCCCATCCTAGTGATAACTCTGACTCTGAATCCTGATGTGTGTCAACACCTGCACGTCACTAATAAAAGTGCATACACTTGGTGCAAAAAGGACACAAACAGCGTGGTTAAATCTAACTGTAGGTTTATTTATTTACATCTATTTTATGGGGCAATATTTCATACTCCTGTGAGCCAGCCAGTGAACCCTGAGAAGTCTGATGGTGACTGTTCTCCTGGAGCCCTGGTGGGGAGATTTTCCATCTGTGAGCTGAGCATTTCTCCTGAAACATTAATGGCCACAATCAAGTGCAAAATCAAAACAAGAATCTTGGCTGCTTAGGAACCAGATGCAGATATCATATCCTGCTTATATCTCCCACACTTAAAATTGCACCATATATATATTTATATTTTAAAGTGTATGTCTGGTATTAAATATACCTCAAATAGATGTAATATTAAATATACTTCAAACTAAATATAGTTCAAGGAGAACCTGTTAGGTAGCCAGGTGAGTGGTTTGGTCTTGAATCCTTAAGTTAATGAAAATAAATATTGCATTTAGTGGAAAGGAATGAGTCTTGTCTGAATTGTTCCTGTGTTTTTCTGTACATTTATTTCCAACCAACTGAAAAAAAAAAAAAAAAGAGGAAACTCATTAATGTAGTTCATGCATCCAATATAGAAACTCACTCATAAGAATTCTCTATTAAAATATGTATTAGAGTATATACCTGTGCATATTTTTATTTATTACATTAGTCTACACATATGCCAGTCTCCACTTAGAATTTCAGAAAGTCCAACGCTGCTCTATATTTCATAATGTTTGAATTTTTAATTTTTTTTTTAAAAATCCTTTTCAGAATAACAGAGTAACTAAACTCTTAAACTGTTTCTGTCTGCCCCAAGGGTTTTTTTCTCTTCCTCTATGTGTTGAAGGGAAATCTGAGCCTAAGAACACTAAAGAGGAAAAACATGTCTCATCTACTTGTCACGGCATCTATACTTTGCCATTTTTTTGCCACCCAAATGTGACAGGGCAGCACATAAATGTGTGAAGTCTGTCACAAATGGCAGCCAGAGCTGGGAATTCAGGAAAATGAGCTTTGCCTTTTGGAGGCTGTTGCACTGAAATCCTGCACAGGGCGGGGTGTGCCTCCCGAAAGGCTCCGAGCGCGGGTTCAGGGGAGGTGCTCACCTTGTGGCTACAGCCTGGGAAAGAGCAGCTCCTCCAGGAGCCCCGGGGTCTGGCACTGCCAGATTCTCTGGAAAAATCCCTTCGCCCAGGATTCTTCTCCTGGGAAGCCTCAGAGAAAAAGGAAAGCAATGATTATCTCATTTGCTTCTCGGTGTTCTGCTGCTCTGGAATGTGGTGGAAGATGGTTTCGTTGGTTTCATGTGGATTGTTTTGACTTAATGGCCAATGAGGCTCTGAAAAGAGTCAGGAGTTTTCATTATTGTCTTTTTAGCCTTCTGTAAGTATTTTTTCTGTATTCTTTAGTATAGTTTGGTACAGTATTCTTTAATATAATATAGTATCATAAAATAATAAATTAGCCTTCTGAGAACATGGAGTGAGATGCATCATTCCTTCCTTTGTCTGGGAACCCCACAAATACAGAACTGGGGCACCTGTGTGGGCTGGAGGATGTGCTGTGCTGCCTGTGGATGTGAGGGGTCACAGTCAGGAGCCCCCAGGTGTGACTCAGGAGCCCCCAGGTGTGGCAGTGAGGGCTGTGGGGACAGAAAAGCTCTCTGCACCCCCAGAGGAGGGTGGCAGCAGGGGTGCAGCCCAGCCAGGGCACTTCTCCCTGGCAGTGAGAAGGTGTTTGCAGTTCCATGATGTGTTTTGGGATGGTTCCTTCTTCTGAAGTGCTGCTCAGGGTCTCTGTGTGCCCCACATCTGCAGGTGCTCACAGCAGGGCTGAGGATGATGTGAGCAGGAGGATGAGGCACCATGTTACACTTAGGCCAACATCTGGGGGAGAACACCTGTGCAGCAGGAAAGATGGGCTGGTTTTACATGGATCCCATGAGTTTCCAGGTGCTTTGTCAGCCTGCCACCACTCAGACCCTTTCTATTCAAATCCCTCTGTATGTGTGTCTGCTGCTCTGTGTGTATGCCCTACACACAAATATTTTATTATTTCACCATGATCCTCCCTCTGTTACAGCCAGCCCTTCTGAGACACCCAGCTAGAGGCTCTGTGGGGCAGGAGGGCACCCCTGCCATGGGGTTTTGCAAGTGTGACCATATTCTACCTAGTAGGGCACATGGCAGTGGGTTCTCCTGTCCTTGCAGCAGGCAGGGGTAGCTCTGCTCCCTTCCCCTCCCCTGCCTGGAGGGCAGGCTGGGCACCAGGCACAGCAGCAGGCAGCGTGTCTGGGGTGTCTGGCAGGGTGGGCAGAGCAAGGGATGGGCAGCAGAGGTGTGGAGTGGGCAGGTTCCCTCTGCAGCTGTGCAGGCAGGGCAGGTTACACGGGCAGGGAGGGGGGAGCCTGAAATGCAAACATCACTGCTGTCCTCAGTAAGAGATTTAGATCTCTGTGTTGGCATAAAAAGGTCATTTTGGGCCCGAGGGTTTTGACATTGTTCCTTTAAGTTAGACCCACAACATAAACTATTTTCAACACTTGCTATGAAGAACAAATGACCTTTAGTAACTTGCCCAGAAGACAAATGGTACATTAACACAATAAATGTACTTTGCTAGGATCCTGCTTCTTGCTTTAATTTTCAATTAGAAATGTTACTTTTCCCTCTCCCTTTTACACAAAGGACTGCACTTCCATACTTTGATTTTGTAACAGAGATTTCCTCGCCCTCTGTGGGATTGGCAATATTCACTGATAATTACTGGCTATACAGTAAATTTCCTTCTGTTCAGGGACAGCATTTTGTGCTCATCTGCTCTGAGTGCTCAGGATGGAGGGGATCTGTGAGGGAAGGAGGGGATAGTTAACAAGCATCACCAGCCACGGCTGCTGCAAGGGCACAGCAAAGGGAGTCAAAGGGACAAACAGTTCAGACACGGTGCTGGTGAGTATTTTTCTTGTTTGACAGAGCTTTTTTAGCATGTGAAGACAGAAATGAGACTGGCAATTAAAGGTGGAATTATTCCAGTTAACATCAGTGAGGGCAGGAGGTGTGGATGTTGGCATGCTGACTCTGTTTGGGGACACGAAGGGCTGTCCCTCCTCTCCGTGCTCATTTTTATTTTCATTTCAGTGAGGGTTTCCAGGCTTTGTTGTGTAGCTTGCTGCCAAGAGCTCTTTGGGGGACCTGAGAGTGCATCCCTGGTTGGGTGAGTGTGGAAAGGCACACACAGTTCTGCTGGGCTGGCTCAGAGGGGGCTTGGCCAGCTGCTGCTCCCTGACAGTGAGTGGAGAAAGGGGAACCCACACCTTTGTGCTGGTCTGGGTCACCTGGGGAGGAGAGCAGGAAAACAAGGAACAGGGAAACACCAGCTCTCCTCCATGCAGTGCTGCCTTTGCTAAAAACTAGCAGAGAGAGAAGGTGCACATTGAGGTGCTTCCAGGGATCTGGGTGAACTTTTGTCAAAGGGATGACAGCAGAGATGTCACTGTCACACCAGCAATAAATGCCTGGAAGGAGGGAGAGGAATTTAGCACATCAAGGGATGGCACAACAACCAGGAAGTATTTAGCAAAAGGACAGTGGCTTGTCATCCCTTGGAGCCACAGATACACTTTCCTTAGCACTAGGAGTGTTTGGAAGGCAGGGAGATCTGGTTCCTAATGCAGAGGCTCATTTGGCACCCCATAAATGTTGTTAATTATTCTTAGGGCTGACACAGTGCCCTTCATCCCAAAGGGATCCACAACACTTCACACAAAAGCAGATTTTTCAATCTGCTGATTAGTTTGAGGATTAAAGTTGTTTCACATCAAATAAAAACATTTTGGAGAAGGTGCTTTTTATTCTTTGATGTGGGGACAATCTTTTGTTTCAGCTGAACAGAAATTATTTTACAGAACCAAAAATGAAATCTGTCTTTTGAGTTTGGGATCACAGATACTTCAGAACCTCACCAACAGCGTGCTTATAAAGTATATTTAAGCAAAGCCTCTGGAAATGAAAAATTTAAATACTTTCAGTTTAAATAGCCCTTCTACATCTCCAGAAATGCTTTATTTTTCATCAGACTGACAACTGAGTCCTGACCTTATTTTATACATAAATTCCTCATCTAATTTCTTTCTAATCAGACTGTTTTAATGGAACAGTCTAACTTTTTTTTCTTCTTTTTTTCCCCAGCTATATGTTTATGCCCTTTTATGACCATTGAGGGGGGACTTAACTAAAGCTGGAGAAGAGTGCTGCTCCAAGGCAGCTTTAGCAGGGAAAGGCTGAGCTGGGGAGAAGGAGCTTGGAGTGGAAGGAAGCAAGGGAGAATGAACTGAAAATGAGGGGAAAGGGATGGACAATGTCAGCAATGGTGATAGTCACCCCCCAGAGTGAACAACAGGAGCAAGGAAATAAGGATTAGGGGTAGGAAAATGAAAAGGGATGTTGAAAGGAAAAAAAAAGCTGCCTAAAAAGCCAAAAATAGGACACTGCACCTTTAGTGAGGGCTTTATTTCTCCATTTTCATGAGAAATGCCATATCTGTCTAAATTGGGAAAGGAGGATAGGTGGCTATTTTTAGGAATTACTGATGTTCCTGGCTGCTTAAGGTTTTGTAGTTACCCAGAGAAAAAAGGAAAATACGACAGTGTACAAGTTAAAGGAACTTAAGTACTTTGGCAAAACAGGAACTCAGTGATATCCAAACTTTCAGGTGATGTAGTTCTAGAAGCACAGGGGAACACCCATATTCCTGAAATTTCACCTGAATGTCACAGCCATAATCCTGCAACCTCTCAGGTGTCAGTGGCAGGTGTTTATTTTCTTTTAATGGAAACTGAGATTGCTGTGCAATCAGGTGCCTGCAGGATCCAAGGACTTGAGCAAAAGACTCAGTCCTGCTGGACTTGGGATAAGAACTCCCAAGGGTTGGGTGGCCTCTTTCATGCTGGTCTGTATTCCCAGGAGAGAATTCACCCCTGGAAGGTTTTTTTGGAGTGATTTTTCTTCAGACATGGCAACTGTGTGTGCCTGATCCCAGCTTGGGGAGCCTGGCTTGCATTTGTGTAGCAGAAAAGATGAACGAGAACTGAAAAATTCCTTCTGTCAATTCCTCCATCTCACCTTTAGGACAAATTTGACTTTAATCAGTTTAAAGTGACACACTGCTCGTACTGGCCCTCCCAGAGCCCTGGGGCAGGTTTTGCTGATCTCTCTTTTGATTATTCCCATGGTGTGAGAAGGGGGAAGGAGAGGGGAAAGCAAAGCCCTGGGTCAGCAGGACAAGCAGGGAAGTGCCACCAGCAGGGTGGTGAGACTGAGGATTTCTGCTCCACTGTTGATTTCTAACTTTCTTTTTAGAGGGCTTTTAGGGCTGGATTTCCAGATGAACTCTTTGAAGCAGACACAAAGCTACGTGATTTTAAATTTTTTCCCAAGAAAAACTACGAGGGAAAATCAAAATGATCCTTGCTCCTCACCGTGGTGTGTGCAGAGGAGGACGTGGGTATTGATCAATATTGCCATGGTCCAGCTGCACCAGAGCTGGGGGAGGCACCCTGAGGTTCCCTGTGCAGGGAGCCCCACTGCAGAGCTCTCAGGGACCCCACATCAGCTTGGTGTGCTGCTTTGGAGGACACACTGGGTCCCAGTCCTTACCCCACGGTGGTGCTGGGGCATTTTGTCCCTTTGGGAAATTCCCCCAGACATTTCCCAGGTTGTTCTGTGGCTCTGCTCTTGCTTGGGCAGCTCCTAAGTGGCTGTGAGCCTGTCCATGCTCTCCATGTCATTCTTGTTCTCAAGAATCAGGTTTTTTTGTACTGCACACATCATTTTTGCACTTGAATGTCTTAATTTCAGTTCAGCTCTCCATCTCTGGTATTTTACTTCAAAGTCCCAAACTCCTGCTTTTCTTATAGGTCATTAC
Source organism: Haemorhous mexicanus (assembly GCF_027477595.1). Taxonomy (NCBI): domain Eukaryota; kingdom Metazoa; phylum Chordata; class Aves; order Passeriformes; family Fringillidae; genus Haemorhous; species Haemorhous mexicanus. The sequence continues at coordinate 1,324,985 of NC_082345.1, read as the reverse complement.
TGAGTTATTTTTAGACAGCAATGTTAGATGGTAATTATGATGAGTGAAGTAAAAACATTATTTATTTTGGTTTATGAAAAGTCTGTGAAAGTTTTAAGTGGAGTTTAAGTTTGCACATCAAGAATAGTTTTCCTTCAGGAGTAAGAAATTAAGAAGTCTTTGGTGCAAGTTTGATAGAAATATTTATAAATTTGATTCACAGACAATAATTCAGAAAAAAAGATGTGTCTGCTTGGTCTTGGGAAGAAGCTGGAAGCTGGTGATGCCTGTTTACTAGAGGTACTGGGAATGTGCTAAAATTGTGTGCTTTTGGAAAGGGGTGCCAATGACAGGGAAGAGCATCCAGTGCAAATGCTCAGGAGAAGCTGAAGCTTTGTTCTGCAACGTGCAGTGACCTTCTGAGGAAAATGGGACAAAGGCAGTCCCCACAGACCCAGCCTGGCTGTGCAGGCAGAGGAGAGGGAAGCACAATGAGGGTAGAAAATGGGGCTGCCACCTTGAAGGTGAGACTGCTCTTCTCAGAGGGAGTCTAACAAAATATTCATCAGCCTAATAACTCTGTGCTTTGCAGAACTTCAGGAGAAAACTTGGGGATTTGTTTGGTTTGGGTTTTTTTTGTTTGTTTGTTTAAATAAGTGGCAGAGCTGTAGATAAGTGCCAGGCAGTGGTAAATTCTTGGCAATGACTCAAGTGTCATTGTCTGAAGTGTGAGCCTGGTGTCAAACCAGTCAGCACTGACACGGGAGGCAGGCAGGGCTCCAGCAGGACAGGAGTGTGTGGCAGGAGCTGCTCAGCCTTCCCAGTGCCCTTTCAGTCAGCGTGGGAGGGTGTCATCACAGGGGTGTGTGATGGAGAGTGTCATCACTTCAGCTAGAGACACAGGGAAATCCACACTGTCAGCATTAACTACTGCTCTGCTGGGCAGTCTTGGTGCACCTTGGGTTTGAGCAGCCATTGCCCAAACAGGATTATTATACCAGTTCAGGGAACAGTTCAGATTCCTCTGAAAGGGAAACAACTTCCTTTTCTTTTTAATCCAGATTTCTTCACAAATTCATTCTCCCGTTCATCTGATTCCCTTTAGCATGTTAATTATTAAGTTGTGCAGTCTCTTTCCATTGGTGGCTTCTTTAAGCTTTTATTCTTTCCATTTGCTTGATTTTATACATGGAGAAGTTGTCTGGTGTGGCTCTTCAGTGCTGTGAGGCAAAAAGCCATCACTGCCAGTCCTGCAGGAAATATTAAATGTTTAAACACACACAGACACGGGGCTGCTCTCACCCAGGTGAAAAGGAGCCTTGAACACGAGCTGGTGCTGTGAGCTAACATGAGCTAACAGCTGCCTTGCATGCAAAACCATCTTCCCCCTCAAACTTTATTAACAGTTGTGTGGCTTCATCACTGGGAGCAAAGGTAGGAGGAGGCCAAGTGTAAACAAGGCACAGGTGGCTCTGTGTGGGGGCTTTGCAAGGGCATCTGGACCTGTTCTGAGCAAGATTTATGCAGATAAAATCATCATATATATATATATGATGGGATTGCATCCATCCATCTGTCTAAGAGCAATCCCATCACTTCTGCCACGGGGGGAACTGAGCTCCTTTTAAATGATATGGAAAATGTGTTAGTGCTGTGTGAGGGGGCAGTGACCTCCCAAAGCCTCCACGTGTGTTTCTGCAGACCCTGCTTTACCTCAGCTTCTTCTCAGAATAAGGAATATCCTGAGATCAGAGTGCTCCTTACAGACTAACAGGCTGGGCCTCACAGGTAGTTAATATTTTTGAACTTGAAATGTCCAAATATGACAAAAGTAGTTAGGATTGTAACTATTTTCCCTATTTAGCACAAAGCTGAGCTATTGAGAGGCCAAAGCTCACTCAACCAAGCAGTCCCCAGCCCCAGTTTGACTGCAGAGGAAATCTCTTACTCATTTCCTGCCTTCCCTTAAAATAAAGAGCCCCCTGTGCCCAGGGCTGTGTCTCAGCAGGCACATCAGCACTGCTGGTTTTGGTGGTGAGGCTGAGAGTGACAGAGGGGTTCCCCTGAGTGCTGGAGGCTGTTCTGCTGGGGGCTGTGGCAGTCCCACCAGAGCTGGGCTGCAGTGCTGGGCTCACACTGGCTTCACCCTGCCTGGAAACCTGGCTCCTGGCTTTGAGAGAGAACTGCAGGGGCAGAGCAGGAGAGAAGTGCTGTCTGCAGTGCAGAAACAGAGGTCACCAAGGAACACAAGTGACACTGCCTCTTCTCAAACAAGGGCTGGAGGGGAGGCACTGCAATGGCCCAGGTACAGACACAGTGCTGAGCACTGAAAGCCTGGTTCCAGGGTCAGCTTTTGCAGTTCCTGAAGGTGATGATGAGCTGCTGGAAGTTCTCAGTGGGGATTACACCCCACAGAAGTGCATTACTGATGCTGGAGATCAGGAACAGGACTTCTGATAGTTCTCCATCTAACATGGGGCACTTCTGCAAAGCTGCAAACAGAATAAATATTCTGATTATTGGTGAAAGTAGAAAACCTTTAAAATGCACTCCAGGCTTGCAGAATGCTCCAAGAGGGTGTCACCTCTATGTTGTCTTGTTAATATCCAGACATCAGGCCAGCACTTAGTTCTGAGAAGCAGGGTGTATTAGTTATCATTGTGCTGGCAACTCCAACATCACTTTCTAATGCTTTAAATTTAAAAAAAGAGCCACAGCCAGCATAAATCACACTAATTTCATCGATAAAATCATACTCACTCCAGAGATGTGAGTGAAGCTCCAGTGGCACTCAGTAAGTGCACATCCCATGTGCTGTGCTGATCTGGGGTTTCTGTTGGAAGAGGTGTGATGTGCTGATTCTGGACCTGACAGCATCCACAAGCCCCAGCAGTGTTTAGGAGTACCTGCAGGAGAGAGGAATCCCAGAGGGAAGGTGCTGTGCTGAGCTGGTTCACACTCAGGAAGGACCATGTGCAGTGCCCTGCCTTCTACATGAACACAAATACATTTGCCCTGCAGATATTTTGTCCTTGTGTGAGTGATAAGGGCTTACCATGCAAATAAATAAATCAATACAGAAGGAAGATGTGTAGGTCTCAGTTAGTATTTTGAGTGGGAGAAGGAAGAGGCTGCTCCTTTTGCAGAGCTCTCAGTGCTGCCTGCAGTGGCTGGTGCATCCACGGGAGCAGGGGCTGAGTGCTGTCAGTAATGCCAGAGCTGAGGCTCGGGCTGCATCTGCAGTGCAGCCTCTCCCACTGAGGAGAACCCAGCCATGCATGCAGGGAGATGTGTGCATGCACAAGGCACAGCCCTGCGTGTGATCCTTTGAGTGTGAGCCACCCCAGCACAGCCCTGCCCTCGGGATCTCCTCCCTCCTGCAGCAGCACCCCTAAAGTGACAAATTAGTGCCAGGCTTTTTGTAGGGGAGCCTCTTTCTGGGGAGGAGCACCCTCCTGGGTGGTTCAGGGCTGCTGCCTTGCCCTGGCAGCTGGCTCCATCTCTGGCTCCATCCCTGGTGCTGGGGGCATGGTTGGGTTCTGCCCTCAGCTGCCATTGGCTGCACGGGCACAGCATGGACCAGGCTCTTCAGGTTCATGTAAAAGCTCTTGGAGGCTGAGCAGAGGTCACAGTAGGCCGAGTTTATTTTCCTCAGCACCCTTACTTTTAAAGGGTTGTGTGTTTTTTAGAGATGAGATTTTTTTAATTACATCTGATGTGGTAATTTCTTGCTGTGAGCTGTGCTGCTGCAGCATTGTGTGCTGTGGAGCAGCTCCTGGATTCCCCTCTGGAAGTGGCTGCATTTTCAGGGATGAGACACCATGAAATTTGTGCTACCTGGAACATGAATATGTAATTTTATTCTATATTTTCATTTGGCTAAATCTTAAATCTTTCAAACGTAAGAACCTTAAGATGAGATCAGGAGGAGTGTGTAAAATCTCACTGTTTTGAGTGAGAAATGTTTGAGCTGCATTAAAGAGACAATGCTTATGCCACAGTGTGTCATGAAAATATTTCACTGTTTTCTTACCCTGAAAGTATGGAAACAAAATTAACATTCTCACTAATATTTGACTTTACATGCTGCAAAATTGGTATTATATGCTCAGGTTCTTTTGGGAGAGTTTGAGATCTGTAGAGGAATCAATCTTTCCTGAGACCTCTGAGGTGCTTTAAGAATGACTTTTCACTTTGCCTATTTAAGTGCTGTTCTGGTGAGCTCTGGATCACTGGGATTAAGCCCATTTTAATAAATCTTTAAAATGCAAATCAGCTTCTGGAGTTTGTGAACCTCTCATGGAGGAATGTGCAAGAAACCTGTGTGTGTACAGTGCACACATGTGAGTGCAGATAAATATTTGTGTGCCTGTGTGTACACAGTGACAGACACGTATTATTTTGGTATTTGCTGTATTTCTGGTGTTATTCAGTGAGAGGCAGAGATTCTGCATCTCTATTGAAGCTAATTTTGTTGCCTGAAGGTGTGGTCTAAGGCTATGAATCTTCTCACATGTTCGTGTTTAAGTTGTTTTAAACCATATGAAAAATATCTGAAGTGCCAAAATGTTTAGGCATTCTAATCCAAACGATATGAGTAAGAGGGATAAGCATTTTTCATGTAAGAAAAGATTAAAGAAGAAAAAAAACAACCCAGAATTAAATCTGTTATACTTCACAATAAATAGTTTTGCTTCCAAAGTATCTGCTGAAGCCACCTGTGATGCATGCCCAGCCACCTAGAAGGGACTCCAAAGATGCATTCCTGACAAAAACATTTCCTTGACTATTTGTTCAATTACTTGTTTTCTTTTTCTTTTTTTTCTTTTTTCTCCCTGCCTGTTTTCCTTCAGAAAAATATTGCTTACAGGAGAAATCCTGTTTTCAGATTGGTTTTGTTTTATTCTCTTGGCTGAGTGATGAGAGCAGAAATTCCATGCTGGATTGGACTTGCTGGGAGCTGTATCTCCAGAAAAGCAGGAGGCCAGTTGGGGTCTGTGTCTGAGCCATTCAGAGTGCTGGAGAGAGCTGGGAAGGGGAAAGGACACTGGGCACAGGGGGCTGCAGGGCTGCATTTGACAGCAGCAGCAGCCCAGGGGAGTCTGGTTGGTGCTGTAGGAGGGATTGTGAACACTAAAGGTGAAGGTGACTTGCTGCTGATTAAACTTGTCCTAAGCTGTGGAGTCTGGGTTTGGTTCAGCTCTGCACTTTGTGAATCCAGCTGTCAGGAATGGCCTGTGGGTCCCTTTTGGAGCTTTTGGTAGGACACTGCTCCCCAGTGTAAGAAAGCATCTTCATCTTCACCGACTCGTTTTTGAAATATTCCTCCCCAAAAAACCAAAAACCAACCCAAACCTGTCACTAAGCCATAGTTTTGAGCTGCAGTACAATGCCAGTGAACGATTCACAGTGAAATTCCTTTTCCCATGACTGGCTTATCTGACTGGCTTGCTTTGCAAATGAAACCTGCTGCTTCTGTTGCTGATCCTGCCACTGCTGTCATGAGAGAGTTTGGTATGTGCACTTGAAGCTCGCTGCTGCTTTCCTCTTGTCCTATGCCAAAAACTCATCTTCTGGGGAAAATACAGCCTGAATGGTGGAACTGAGGAAAACATGTTTATGGCAGCAAATAGCAGCAGCAGGATGGTGTGAGCTTCCCTGAGACAAGTGGCAGTGCAGGATGGGTGTTAGGGAGATCACAGGAGCTGGGGAAGGTCCCTGGGCTGGCTGCATGTGTGACAGAGCTCTGTGGGATTACACAGTCCAGCAGGGATGACCTGGCCTTTTAAAACACCTGTGCAGAGTGAAACTCTCTGTAAAGCCCTACCTAGAGCCAGGGCTTGGCTTGGTGCCACAGGTGTGCTCCTGCTCTCCCTGAGTGCAGAGCACAGGGTGGATGAGCTGCAGAGGTGGCACAGGTCCTGCCTCCACTTCTCTCCACACCAACAATTTACAGATTACCCAAGGTGCTGGCTCAGGAACCACCCAGCCCTGGTGCTGAGATGAAAATAGGGCTTTCTCATGACACAAATTGAGATGAAAATAGGGTTTTCTCATGACAGAAATAACGGTGCTAACTTGGTTTGATTCCACTTTCTGAAGCTGTACCATGATTGGTGTGTCCCCCAGATGGATTTATTCAAGCACAGTATGAAAATGGCCATTGCAGAAATAGGCACAGTCTCTCCAGTGCTGATGTAAAACCTCACAGAGATGACACTGAGTGGATGTAACTTCATAAAATCGCATTTACTGTTCTGCATTCAATAAAATCCTCTTATTTATTTAGGTTTTGGAATGAAAACGTGATTTACTGCTTTTGGGGTTTGAATGAACATTAAACCTGAAGGTTTTTCCAATGGAAAACATTAAATATGAAAAATTCAGTGATACTCTATAGAACTTTCAAATTCCAGGATACAGAATTTCTGCAGAGTTCCCAACATATGTTATGTCTTTTTTTTTTTTTTTTTAAGTAACCGTGGAGTGTTTTTCCTGCTATGGAAAGAATTCTTTGAAAAGCTTTTATCTACAAAAAAATCCTGCTTTACAGTGTACATTATTGTTTGTTGATTGCCTGTAGTTTGTTTTACTCTTATCTTACTTGTCTTATATTATTTTATAATATAATAATATAATATAATTACAACATAATACTATATAATATACATAGTAATAATTATTATACATAATAATATAATTATTGCCATACTCCTTGGTAAGGTAAATTATGCAGTTGATTTCAACACAAAGCCATAACACAGAATTACAGTAAAGTGCACTACTTAGTTGAGACTTCAATTCTAAATTCTTCAAATAAAGTTTTTATTTCAAATTTTTAATGCCCAGATTTGCCACACTTTTTTCCCCCCATAACTTAATTTTTTAGGAATTTGCTTGTAATGATGGGCTATTTTTGTGTTTTACTTCCAAGAAGTGTGATAGTTAAGAAGGGCAGTCAGGTCTTTGGAGGCAAATTTTGTCTTTTGTTGTGCTGCATAAAATTGCAGCTGAAAGCCTTTTTCCAAGTGCAGCTGATAGCAGGGGTTGGTTAGGGTTTAACATCTGACTTTAAAGCATGACTGTGCCTCAGAATATCTCCTGCAAGAGAGCAGAGTGAGCACACACACACATAGAGGAGACAGTGTGAAAGGTTGTGTGCTTGTTCTGTATTTATTTTATGGACTTCTGTTTGCTGAAATTGCCCTTTTAGGTAAGTCATTTTCCTTTTCCATCATGTGACTTGGGCAGGAGGAGCTGAACTCCAGTGGAAAAGTTGGCAGGTTCTAGCTTCAGGAGTCAAAGAGATGCTTTGGAAATGAAGAGCCAGAGAAGGCCCCGAGGTGGGAGGGACCCACAAGGATCACCGAGGAGCTGCTGCTGTAATTTTGGCCAAATTGTTTTTCCTTTGGTACAAACAGTTGTGTCAGATTTTCCCAATAGGGGTGCTGTAGCCATTCCTGCCTTTAACATTTGGTGTACAGCCCAGTGCACAGACCTGTCTGTGTTTGGGAGAGTCACCTTGGCCACAGCGAGGGCATGAACCAGCTGCAGTGACCACTCCCCAGGATCATTTCTGACCTGCTAATGCCAAAGCCCACCTTGTTTTCTAACCCCCTGCCCTTTCCATGCCTTGTTTCCCACAGTGGATTTCTTGAAGGGGCATTTTGGCAGCTTGGGAATCTGCTGCATCTTTCTGCCTGCCCTTTCTTGGGCAACTCCACCGTTGGTCTTTTGTGGCTCTGGGGGGTTTTAATGTTTGAAAAGCAGCAAAGTGGCCTTGTGTAAATCAAACCAGCCCAGCTGTGGTCAGCCCTGAAAGCTGCAGCCATTCAGCCTGAGACCCCAGCCAGCAGTGCCATGCACTGCACTGTTTCAGTGGCAATGCAGTTCCCCTACAGGATATACTGATGGGGAATATGTCTGATGCTCAGAGTTCTATAAACTAAATATTTGAAGGCCAGGGAGATGGCTCTTGTGCTGAAATTCTTCTCTGATGTAGTTATCATTAAAGCTGGCTGGGAGTGTTTGGTTTGAAAGTGGGTTTGGAAAGCTGTGTTCTGAGAAATGCATGTAGGATAATTTTTGCTTCACAGATTCAGCTGAAAACAGAAAAATCTCTGTGTGTGAATGGTGTTGTGGTGCCTCGTGGGAGCAGCTCTGTGTGTTCAGTGCCTTGGCTCTCCTGTGCATCCCAGAGTCACTCACTCCTGCAGTCCCAGCAAGAGGAAGGACTAACAATGTTTGAGATGTAATCTGTGCTGTCAGATTCTCACTGTTGTATCCCAGTGTCTTACAGCAATGTGTTCATTAACCTGTGGCAGTTTTCTCTCTGTTTAATCTTTTTTATGTGCAAATCCTCAAACAGGGCTTTGTTTGTTGTTTTAGATGTACAAGTTGTTGTTGAGGCGTTAGGGGAAGCAAGGAGAAGTTCATCCATCAGATGCAATGGGAAATTGAGGTTTTTCACTGACCCTTATTCCAGCTAGAGCTGCTGCCACATCTGTGACCAGGCCCTGCAAATACTCAGTCTGCTGCTGCACCATTAGCACAATGGCATGGAAGCCTGCTGTGCCTGAGCAGAGCAATCTGCTGTGATTTCAGAACTTTCAGTGCTGTTTTGAATATGCTGAAAACACACAGTCCATGTGGTGTCCTCAAAATGAGGACCTTGCTCTTATCTCTGAAATACTGAGGGAGAGAATCAGAGAGCTGCTGAGGAAGGATGCTGCAACAGAGGGCTTGTTATCAGTGTGAGTGTGGGGATGGCACAGTCTCCAAGCACAGGGAGGCATTTTGGAATGGTGTTATCCTTTGCTTGCATCCTAAAACCTACCAGAGTGGGGCTTTTTTGGCGGGGGGACTGTGGATTTTATTACTGGGGAGAAAGGGGAGGGGACTTTTTGACATAAATAATTTTTAATGTTTTTACTTCATTGCCTTACTCTGCAATTGGACATGCACTGGGTGCCATGGTTTAGTTAAGCTGTTGGAGCATGACTTCATGATCTTTGAGGTCTCTTCCAATCTAGTCATTCTGTGAATGTTAGAAGACACTTAAAATCATCTTTGAATTTGGGTTTGGAAGGCAGTAAATATAATTCATCTAGTGGAAGCAACCAACATTAAGGCAGAGAAGGAAAAAACCAAAATCTTCACTGCAACTCCAGGCTGCAGGGCAGGCTGACAGAAGTTAGCTGGGACACTGACCTGTGTGCCAGCACTGCCAATGCTCCTTCGCAGGACCTGCAGGGACTGGGTGGCCTTGCTGGGTGTCCCTGGGGCTGGCACACAGCAGTGCAGGGCTGGCTGCCAGGGCTAGGGGCAGGCACAGAGGTCACTGTGCCTTTTCCATGCTTTCCTTCCTTTCCTGCATCACTTTCCCATCCTGTCAGTCTGTGCAGGCATCCTAACCAGGATGATCACCTGGTGGTTTCACTGGGCACCACTGGGGCAGCCCAGCCCTGGAGCTGGCAGGTGCTCAGGAGACACTAGAGAAAATAAGGAATAAGAGCAAAAGCACGGGAAAAGGAGCATTTCCTGGTGGAAGGCAGCGTGGCCACGCATTTCCAGCCCTGGCAGCCATTCCTCCTCCTCTCTGCCCTCTCCCTGCTGGCAATCCAGAGCGTCTCAAACTTCATTTGCGCTCCTTTCACACAGAGTTTGCTTATCAGCCTGAAAGGCGGCTGTCTGATCTTTCCTTTTGCGTGCTTTCACTTTTAAGATCTTCCCTTTCTTATGTAAAAAAGGCAATTAGAGTCGTATCTGTTTATTTTAAACAAAATGGCTGTTAATTAGCGTGATCAAAAACCCTGCCATTGTAGACTATGGGCCTCACTTTGTAGTCTCCCTAAATTGCATACAGTTTGGTGCCAGCTGACATGATAGCAACACAGAGCCTGCCTTTTTTTAACTTAATGAACAAACAGATTTATGAGCCTTTGTTATCTCCTGGTTTAGATCTATAGGTTGGGAATGCATTATTTAGAGTTCTTGTTTCTTAATGACTAATGTCATGTTGTTACTTATTAGGAGTGCTTTAACTTGCTGGAGAAGTTTCCCTTGCTTTTGTATCCCCTTGTTTCCATTTTCCTTTTTTTTTTTCTTTTTTTTTTTTTTTTGATGGCTTAATTAAACAGTACATCTGTGGTACAGAAAACAAGTTGAGATGCAGTTCTCTAGTTGCATTCAGATGTTTCAGACTAACTCCATAGTGAGAGCAATGGGTATTTTGTCATTCCCTTCAAAGCAGGATAAGGGCAGTTCCTCCGTTTTTACCTTGCCTGGTGTTTATCATAATGCCTGGGAAAGGATGCCCACAGCAATCCATTGGTGCTGCCCTGTTTGGTTTGGACAGAAGAAAGTGAAGAGAATATTGGTGATAAAGCATGATTCCCACCTGTAGGCTTGTCATCCTAACTGAATGACAGTGTGTCCTTCGAAATGAGAAAAATGCTAAAAAACCAAAAAACATTTCAAGGAATAAGTGAACATTCTGTGTGCTTTCTTTTCTTAACACTTTTGCAGGGAAGGTGCTCATTTCAGGGAGTCAGGAAGGTCTGGGGTTGGAGTTTGGTTGGGCAGCTGCTGATGGCTGTGGAAGGAACTGGAATGTAGGAGATGTAGAGCTGGAATTAACCACAAGATCCTCTCTTGTCACCACTGGGGAGCTGCAGGGCAGCTCCCAGCATTTATTTCCCAGGGATGCATGTGTCCCCACCACTGAAGTTTCCCTGCACCCTAAAATAGCCACTTTTATGTTAAATTCTTCTTTATGCTGCCACAAGGCCTGATTGACCCAATATTTGCAGGAGCAGCTGATTATTCAGGTATGTCATTATTTCTCTGCTGTTTTATCTGTTGGTCATTATTGAAGGATTCCAGCAAAATCCTTATTTGCATAGAGAAAATCAAAATTGAAGTCAAGTCATAAGCAAAGTCAGTGAGCTGGCATAAATTTGATGAAGAGAAGGTGTGATCAGGCCATTTAATGGATTTACTGTCATTTAAAACTTTGCACTGAGTGTAATTCTTGGCTGCAATTCTCCAAGTACATGTTTAATTTAAAGACATAAGACAATTAATACTTTTTCCTGTGGTTATATTTCAGTGGTAAACCATGCACAATTTCATGTTAAAATATTGAAGGAGATGTTACTTGCTGTTATGGAAGATTAAGGTGGTAGTAATAAATTTCCTCCAAGGGAAAAAACCCCAAAACAGAAAAAGTGAATCTGAAAACAAATTGAAAGTACTGCGAGTTTTAGTGTTACTCTGGTTGAATCACACCCCTTTAACTGTGGTATTTGTAATTTCCAAATTAAAGAGAAATGAAATACATTTGGGTTTTCCAGTGGAGAACCATTTTCGGAAAGTTTTTTTGGTTTCATCAGTCACAACATTGTACTGAAATAAAATAAAGGCCTTTTCTATTTCAACACCACAAAATTAAAAAGAAACATCAGGTGAAAGTAATTTTCAGATGGTAATTTGTCTTTGTATATCAAATAGTGCTTTTTAAGGCTAATGTTTAAAATGGAAAATTTCCAACTTTATCAAGAGACCTTTTCTAGGTTTTTTCAAATTGAAATATCATAAAAATTGCTTTATATGCTTAAAATGGTCCATATAAAAGACATTGTAATTTACAGTGGAAATAATTATTTGCAAGTTGTTTTAGTCAGGATGGGTTTTTTATTAGTGGATGAAAGAATAAGAAAGGGTATAAACAGTTAAACAAAATAAATAATTCTGGAGAGAATGGGAGTTAAGCATTGTGGTCCATTTCATCCTTAATTCAAGAACAAGGAATCGTTCAATGAAAAACCAAGGAAGATATTTTGATAAAATAGGATTATTAGGCACTACTTGCAAATGACTTGTGGATCTTCCTAATAAAACTAATCTGATTTTTAAAAAAATTAACAAATCGAGTTCTTAGATGAATTGCTGGAGTTTGGAGGTAAAAGAGATGTGCTTTCTGTCTCTTTATTTTCTCCTTTTTGCCTCAGAACGTGGAGTGCTCACTCAGGAGATGGTTTGGGAGGAGAAGTCTCTCATGGCAAGTTATTCTGTGGTTGTTCAGTCCCAGGGATTTGCCACTGTGATGAAATGGTCGATATTAGCAGTTATTTTTCATCTTGACTAACTGAAATATTCTATGATTACAAATTATATAGGGTTAAAAACATTTCTGCAAGTGCTATTTTTCATGTGCTGGTTAATTTCCATATATTTTACGTTTAATTACCATATATAATATTTTGTCTGTAGATGTGATAGAAATGGGGCTTTGATCCATCCGAGTCCTTCAGCAGATGCTTAACCTTAAGCACATAAATAATCCCATTGTTTTCAGTGTCTTTAATCTGTGCTTTTAAGTGCTTTGTTGGATTGTGGCCTAGTATAATTATATGTTTGCAATAACAGTTGCTTATTAAAAGCAGTTGTTAGATCTCAAAAATAATATAAAAGAAATAACATGAGAAAATATGTATCAAACACAACTGAAAAAATCCATAAAAATGGTTTCAAAATCCCTATTTGCTTGTCATTGTCCATCACACTGCAGATCCTGCTTTTTGTGACACTCCTCTCCTTTAGGAGGGGAAGACCAAGGCATATTAGGGAAGATATCTCACAAATTTATGTAGAAATACAGGAATTATTTTTGTGACACTCCTCTCTTTTAGGAGGGGAAGACCAAGGCATATTAGGGAAGATATCTCACAAATTTATGTAGAAATTCTGGAATTATTTTTAAATTGTAATTCTAAATTTATGATTTTTAAAAAGTTGTAATTGTCCTTACCACTGAATTCTGTGATGAAGGTGAGATTTTTAAAAATAATTTGCTTTCATGTAATTGCCAAGCTCAGAGCAGATCATTCCTAGCTGTCAGTCAGTCCCACAGGCTTTGCTGCTGTCCCAGGAACAAAAAAGTGGGTGCAAGGGGAGTTGGTAAGTCAGGAGTAGGGGTCTGCCCAGCATTTCTCTCCTTCTGAGTTCAGTGTTTTCCACTTTTCCTTGCTCTTTCCCCTGGGTCTGTTCTGTAATGTTCCAGCTGTGTCAGACCCTCTCCATTTCCTTTAACCCAGAGCAGAGATTAAGGACCTGACACTGAATTTTACAGTGGCCACTGGACTCTGGTCAGGCTTCTCCTCACAAACCATCTCCTGAGTATTCACACTGGGGCAAGAAGGAGAAACAGACAGAAAGCACATCTCATTTACCTTCAGACTTCAGTATCCATCTAAGAGCTCAATGTGTTAATTTTTTTAAAAATCAGATTAGTTTTATTAGGAAGATCCACAAGTCATTTGCAGGTAGTGCCTAATAATCCTATTTTATCAGAATATCTTCCTTGGTTTTTCATTGAACAATTCCTTGTTCTTGAATTAAGGATGAAATGGACCACAATGCCTAACTCCCATTCTCTCCAGAATTATTTCCTTTATTTAACTGTGTATATACCCTTTCTTATTCTTTCATTCACTAATAAAAACCCCACCTTGACAAAATCAACTCACAAATGATCACTTCTGCTGTAAATTACTGTCATTTATATTGACAATTACTCACTGTATTTGGCTCTGGTAAAATGTTCTGATGGGACCTGAGTGATGGTGCTCACCTGGCCGCCAGCCCAGCTGCATCTCACAGACACTCTCTGGGAGAGTTTCTGGGTTATAAACCCTCTAAAATTTAGAGCTGGTATTAATAATTTCTGCTGACAAGCTTAAGAAACCACTTGTGTGGGTGAAACATCTCAGCACCAAGGGCTTGTGCCTGCAGCTTTGTGCTTGTGTCCCCTCTCCATGCACCCATTACTCCTTTCCTGATCCACCTGCTCCTCTGAAGTACTTGGTCACTTTATTTTTCCAAGAAAAAACACAATAGTGGTAACGTAAAGGCAATTTTCTGTGGTTTTTTGTGCCTCTGAGTCAGAGCTTACGTAGATTTCACAGCAAATTGTCACTTCTGCTCTTCCAGCAGAGCCATCTTGCCTGGTCTGCCAGCCAAATTTTTCGAGTGCATTTACAGCTGATGTGAGCAGGAATAAATGGCCACAAGCACCCAGCAGCACTCAAAGGGTCAAAGAAATGGGAAATGATCTGTAAATGTCACTGGTATGTGTGACAAAAACAGAGGGCTTGGCTGGTCTAGGTTAGAATATCCAGCAGTACTGAGTGCTTATATTACCAGCGTGGATTCACAGTAAATTTATGTCCTTATAAATTATATATCTTATATATAATTATTTCTATAATATATAGTATATATATTATACACATAATTATATACTATATATAATTATATATTACATATAATTGTATACCATATATAATTATATATAATTTTCTATATAACTAAATATTATAAAATGTATATAAAATATATAACTGTATAACTATATACTATATTTAATGTATACTAGATAATATATACTTTGTATATAATATATATTTACATAAAATAGATATATTTAATAAATATATAAAATATATATATATTTTTATATATTTTATAGATTAATATATATTTATACATTAATATATAAATATATAAACAATATATTTATATTATTAATAATGCTATTATTATATAATAATTATATATTAATACATAAATAATATAAATAATATTATATATTTATATAAAATATATATTAATATATATTTTATATATAGATATATATATTTATATATATAAAATATATAAATATATATTATTTTGTATAATATGCATTACATATATTTTATATTATATACATTACATATATTATCTATAATATACATTACACACATAAATATCTTTTTATATATGGTATATAATATATATTATATAAAATTATATATAATATTTATTTTATATATCCACAATTATATGTAATTATGGATATATAATATCCAATATAATAATATAATAATATTTTATATATAATTATATATATATGTAAATTATATATTTTTTTCCTTTTATATATTTCCTTATGGATCATGTGAGCACTGTGGGGCATGTGGGTACTCGGTGTTGTTCCCCAGCTGAGGAGTGTGAGTGATTTCACACACAGGGTGTGGGATGCATGCCCCAGAACTCCCAAGCCCATGGCCTGGCTGGAGATGGATGATTTGTTCCTTGTTGCTTCAGGGGGATCCGGGATGTGTGGCACAGGTGAGCTGCACTGTTTGTCAAAGCTGGAAAAGCAGCAGAGGGTGGCGAGAAGAGCAGAACCCTTTTGTGGCTGAGGAGTTGGGGAAGTCTCCCCCGGGCACTGAGGAAGAACCACTTCCCCAGGAGTGAGTTCCTGAGTGTGCACTGCTGCTCCTGCAGGAGTTCCTGAGTGTGCACTGCTGCTCCTGCAGGAGTGAGTTCATGAGTGTGCACTGCTGCTCCTGCAGGGGTGAGCTGCTGAGTGTGCACTGCTGCTCCTGCAGGAGTTCCTGAGTGTGCACTGCTGCTCCTGCAGGGGTGAGTTCCTGAGTGTGCACTGCTGCTCCTGCAGGGGTGAGTTCCTGAGTGTGCACTGCTGTTCCTGCAGGGGTGAGTTCCTGAGTGTGCACTGCTGCTCCTGCAGGGGTGAGTTCCTGAGTGTGCACTGCTGCTCCTGCAGGAGTGAGTTCCTGAGTGTGCACTGCTGCTCCTGCAGGAGTGAGTTCCTGAGTGTGCACTGCTGCTCCTGCAGGAGTGAGTTCCTGAGTGTGCACTGCTGCTCCTGCAGGAGTGAGTTCCTGAGTGTGCACTGCTGCTCCTGCAGGAGTTCCTGAGTGTGCACTGCTGCTCCTGCAGGAGTTCCTGAGTGTGCACTGCTGCTCCTGCAGGAGTGAGTTCCTGAGTGTGCACTGCTGTTCCTGCAGGAGTTCCTGAGTGTGCACTGCTGTTCCTGCAGGAGTGAGTTCATGAGTGTGCACTGCTGCTCCTGCAGGAGTGAGTTCATGAGTGTGCACTGCTGCTCCTGCAGGAGTTCCTGAGTGTGCACTGCTGTTCCTGCAGGAGTGAGTTCCTGAGTGTGCACTGCTGCTCCTGCAGGAGTGAGTTCATGAGTGTGCACTGCTGCTCCTGCAGGAGTTCCTGAGTGTGCACTGCTGCTCCTGCAGGAGTTCCTGAGTGTGCACTGCTGCTCCTGCAGGAGTTCCTGAGTGTGCACTGCTGCTCCTGCAGGAGTTCCTGAGTGTGCACTGCTGCTCCTGCAGGAGTGAGTTCATGAGTGTGCACTGCTGCTCCTGCAGGGGTGAGTTCCTGAGTGTGCACTGCTGCTCCTGCAGGAGTGAGTTCCTGAGTGTGCACTGCTGCTCCAGCAGGAGTTCCTGAGTGTGCACTGCTGCTCCTGCAGGAGTGAGTTCATGAGTGTGCACTGCTGCTCCTGCAGGAGTGAGTTCCTGAGTGTGCACTGCTGTTCCTGCAGGAGTGAGTTCCTGAGTGTGCACTGCTGCTCCTGCAGGAGTGAGTTCATGAGTGTGCACTGCTGTTCCTGCAGGAGTGAGTTCCTGAGTGTGCACTGCTGCTCCTGCAGGAGTGAGTTCCTGAGTGTGCACTGCTGCTCCTGCAGGAGTTCCTGAGTGTGCACTGCTGCTCCTGCAGGGGTGAGTTCCTGAGTGTGCACTGCTGCTCCTGCAGGGGTGAGTTCCTGAGTGTGCACTGCTGCTCCTGCAGGAGTGAGTTCATGAGTGTGCACTGCTGCTCCTGCAGGGGTTCCTGAGTGTGCACTGCTGCTCCTGCAGGAGTTCCTGAGTGTGCACTGCTGCTCCTGCAGGAGGGTGTGGGCTGGCCCGGGGCTGTCTGTGCCCAGTGGAAATGTCACCTCGGCTCAGGCTGGCAGTGCTGCCAGCCCTGCTGGCCCAGGGCAGGGCATCTCGGAGCTCTGCTGTAATGCACAGTGACTGCCCCAGCACAGCCTCGCTGGCTGCAAGCAGGTGACAATGGGTGCCACCTTCTGAGGCTCAGACAAATGACAAGTTTTGGGAAGGTCACAGCTCGCTGTGAAAAGTCCTCCGCACCTCGCAAGGAAAAGAAAAATCCCAGAGCCTGAGCGGTGCCTTTCCTGCTCCTGTCTCTTTGCCTACACAGGTGGAAATGTTGAAATTGAGTAGCAGGGCGAGCGTGAGCGTGAGGCTGCTGTGTTCTGATGTGGCTCTGAAATTGCCCTTCATTGTCAGAAGCTGTTAGGCTGAGGAGTGAAATGCACTCCTTGAGTGGCAGCCGGAATTGGTAATTACCTTTAATTCTCCACAGGGGCACCCCGAGCTCGGGGGTTTGCCCACGGGGCAGGCAGGGCTGATGCTGGAGTGTGGAGGGGCTGAAATGGGGTTGTGTCCCCTTGTCCAGCAGCCTTTGTGCCCAGAGTGCCATGGGCAGGGCAGGGGCAGCTGCCCCAGCCCCATTGCCTGGAGCTGGGCTGAGAAAGGGCTGCACGCAGCAAGGTGGGAGCATCCCTGATTTTGATTTTGTTTTTTCCTAGCAGCTGCTGATTTTTCTCATCAGCCCTTGAGCACCCCAAGGCCTCTGAGGCCGCAGCAGGGGGAGGGAGGTGCATGCTGGAGCTGGCTGGGATGGGGAAGCCGTGGGCACTCTGCAGTAGGAGCTGCTCCCAACCACCACGACGTGGCACAAGGATGCTTTCAGTCATCAGCTCTCCAGGGGAAGCAGGAGAAAACTGCAACACCCCGTGCCCCAATCCCCTTCCCATGGTCTCTGTCCGTACTCCCACGGGCTGTGCTGCAGGGGAGCTGCTGGCTTTGCCCATGCCCAAGCTCCAGGGGAAGGCTGGGTGCCCTGCTGTGCCCTGGGCTTGCTGGCAGGACTTCTCTTCTGCCAGGTGGGCTCGAGGCTGGGCTTTGCTTTATTGCCTCCCTTCCCTTGGAGAGGTACCAAGTACAGTGACAGAAACAATCCTGTTCGATTGGACATGCTTTCTACAGATTTGTTAAGGATTTACTCTACACATTTGTAGCATTTAGTTGCCATGGCAATGACCTCGGTGCAAGAGGGAACAGCCTTTAGGTTGGACCTCAGATTTTCCTTTCATTTCCATTTAATTTGATTTGACTGTGAAATGTCACTTCCATTGCATTGATTAAGCTTCATTGTGGCCACCAGCTCTGTTAGAAAGGTTAAAGGGCAGGCCAGTGGCTGCCATTTGTCTCCCCCCACCCTTTTCTGATACCAGTGCAGGTTTGTTTGGTTGGTTTTTTTCCAGAGGAAGACTGAGGTTTTACCCCATGGTGTTCCACAGCAGAGGCAAAACTAATGCAGCAACAGTTTGAGGTGCTGCTAACCTGCAGCTTCCTCAGACAATTTCACAGCACTTTAAAAAACAGGAATTCGTTTCTGTTTTCCTTCCTGACATATGCTCACCCCCCAGATAAATAAATTGGATTTATTCAGTTATCCAGCACTAGCCATGTTGGAAGGAGGACAGCCACCTCTTTTCCCAAAATCTCTGCTGTCCCTAGGGTGTGCCAGCTCCCTTGGGAGGCAGCCCCTGGAGCTGTGTGTGGATCACCCTTTTGCCCAGGCTCCCTCCAGTTAGTTTGGCATTTGCAGCTTTTATGCAGCAGGTGTAAAACAGAGAATGGCAGCGTGTTGGGATGGGGGGCTCCCAAGGAGAACCAGGCAGAAGCAAGGATTGCTTTAAGCAGCTTTATTAAAGGCAAACAAATTAAGATCACTACTGTGATTTTCTTCATGCCCAGTCGAAGGCATTCAACCTTTGTAAGCAACACAGCCAATCTGCAGAAGGCAAAGGTGCAAAAACCATGCTGCATCTGTAAAGACTTGCCCCTCTTGCTGCCCTAAGACCTCTCTTTGTACTGAGTGGGCTGCCAAGGACTTGGATGAATTAGCTCTGTTCATTTAGGTGCTGCAGAGCCTCTTTTGTCTGCATCTCTGTATTAGCAGGCACAGAAGCCTTCCTGGCAAGCTGGCTTTTTGCTGTGAGCCAGCTTTTCTGCCACATGCTTCAACTAAACATCAGCTAAAATATCATCTTGAAATTTGCATATTGCATGAGAACTGAAGTTAAGATTTCTCCTGCATAGCTTGGTCAAAACTTAAGGTAAGCCCTTTAGATATGTGTTGTTTTGGTTTTTGTTAAGTAGATCAGATGCTCATTTTGAAAACTTTGGTTCCTCTTACTAGTCCTGCAAATAATTGCTCTTGAAGTTTTTTTAGTTGCTTAGAATTTCAAAAGAAATGAGTAAAGCAGAAATATGAAAACAGCTTGGTCTGAAGAGGGGGGGATGCAAGGAAGGCTCATTAAAGCAGGCATGTGAGCACAAACTGGTGGGCTGGTGAGGAAGAGGCCTGCAAAAGTCAAGGGAGAAAAAATGTTTGACCAGGCACAGGGTAAGGGATGCAAGGAGAGACTCAAACCCCAAAGTGCTACATATGGCTTGGAAATCTTTGCAGCTGAAGGACTGATTTTCTTTCCTGACTGAGCTGAGCTTCAAATTAAGCCTCTTTCTTTTTGGAAAGGAGGGCTGAACTGGTGTGAAGAAAACTGCAGTTCTGGAGCCTGTGTATTGGCTGCAGGATGGAGAAATAAATCACACTTCTATCAGAGAGGGAAGGCATTGAACTTTATTTTCTGATTTCTGCTCCCATCTGTGTGACATGCAGCATCTGGCATCAGGGCCACCCTCTCTAGGGACATCATCCATGGTGGGTGGCCAGGGCCAGCTCTGGAGGGGTGCAAATCCCTGGGGTAGACCTGCATGGCTCAGGGGAGAGGGCTTGGGCTGGGGAAAGCTTTTCAGAGGGAAAATCCTTCCTGCTGTGTCCCTGTGTGTCACACAGGAGCTGCCAGCACTGCAGGTGAGAGCCTGGCTGGGGCTGTGGCTCTGTTATCTGAGCTTTATGCTGCTGCTGGCTGTCAGAGGGAGGACCAAATCTCCATGCTGGGTGCCCTTCCTGAAAGCATTGTTTGCTTCCAAAAACTCTTCTGTTTGCTTCCAAAAACGTACACAAATAACTGGTGGGAGAAAGAGGGAAAGGAGAGAGAGAAGGATGTAACTTCCTACATCAGCAGTAAGATGAAGAACCCTCCTGAAGCTGGAGGGACCCTGAGCTGGTGCCTGTGGGATGGGGCTGTCTGACAGAGCTGTGCTGCTCCTTGGGGCTGGGGGCAAGTGGAAATGCTGGATGTGAAATTGTACTTCCTCTGGGTACTTCTGCTTGTCCATGCAGGTTGTCACCATGCCTGTGGGGGACAGGAGGGGTTTGGCAGTGCTTGAGCTGGACACTGGCCTATGGAGGTGCCCCAAAATTGGGGTGCTGCTCATGGCTCTGGTGTTCTCTGTTGTCTTAGCCTGGGTTTGTACAGGAGAATGTGAGTCCTGAGCTCTGTGTGTGGCTCTGAGTGGGCAGCACAGCCACTTCTGCTGCTTGGAAAGGACCCAGTGTTAGAGCAAGTGGTCAGTTCTCCTTTATCCTTTGGAACAGGATAATGGGAATAGTCTCAGAGTGTAAATGCAGGTGCTGTGGACTTCCACAGAAGATGAGTTCTTCTGCAGTAATGCTTCAAAACCTCCCAAATTCATAATTACTTACACTGTGTCAGTGTTTGGAGATGGGGAAACTGTGGGACCATGGAAAAAACATCAAAATAGGAGAAAATACTTCTCTGTGCACTCTAGGTTTTTTTATATGGATTGTGGTGTTTGGTTTCCTGTGTCAAAACAATTTGAGGCCTTCAGAGTACATATTGCTAATTTTTGTTGTAATTTATGAAGAGGTTCCTTTTAAACAGCAGTGTTTAAGACTAAACACTGAATGTGGTGCTTGTTCTTCGTGGCAGTTGTGCCTTGTGGTAGAAATCCCATTTTCCAGACTCCCAGCCACACCCTGTGATGGAGACAGAAGAACAGCAAATAGCCTTGTTCAGATGTCTCCTGTGTCATCCTCCCAGCTGAAAGTGCTCCATTAAAAACCTAAAGCAGGTGGAGAAAGTTAAAAGCTGAATTCTGAAAGCTCCATTTGATGCTGTATTGCAAATCTTTGCTCAAAAATGAGACCAAGTGGATTTTTTTTGTTTGTTTGGTTTGGTTTTTGGCCATACCCAGTCGCTCTTTCTGTCATCAGAAGTGCCTGTGGCTCATGGTCTGAGCCTGGAGATGTTCCAGAGAGAGGAGCTGCTGCACCCCCTTGCTGGGGCAGGGCTGAAGGGACCCAGCACCCAGAGCAGGGCAATCCCCATCTCCCTAGGGCAGCCACAGAGGTCAGTCAGCACCTCCCTTCCCACCTCAAACACCCATCATCTCACTCCACACCCTCAGTGAAGGTGTTCTCTCCCCCAGGTAACCAAATGTGCCCTATTTAGGCAGGGAAGGGAGATGCTGTTTAATTCCTCTGCACAAAGTGAGCAGGATTCAGCAGCTCCAGCTCCAACACTTTTTCTTTTCCTTTTTTTTTTTTTTTTTTTCCACTTCTCAGCAGGAGCTGAGTATTGGCATCTCTCCCACAGCATCATGCCTTGTTGTTTTCTCTCAAGCAAAAACAACAGAAAGGGAAGATGAAAAGGAAGGAGCAGACAGATCTGAGAGAGGGTTGTTAGCTCCAAGGTCTGGTGGGACCTCCTTGCAAACATTTGCAACTCGGTGTCACCCGTGCCAAAGTCACACTGCAGTTCTCTGAACCCTTTCTGATCTCCAGCACATAGACACTGGCTTTTCCTTCCTCTCCTTGCTGCTCAACAGGAGCAGTTCAGAGGAGATTTTGCCTGTTTACCCCTGGTTTTTGGAATGTGATAATCACGTCGTGCCATTCATGGGTCATGTCATGGTGTGCTATTAATACCTTTGTTGTTTATTAACCTTCTCAGAGCAATTGTATGGAGGCATAAAAAGAGAGGAGTCTTCCCTAGTTTTAGCTCAATTTCCAATTTGAATGTCAGGCCAGGTTCACAAAAATTTCCAAAATAGGTGAGAGTTATAAATAAAACTGAATGTGTTACTGTTTGGGGGGAAAGCTGTGGAACTCAGTTTTTTTTCTTCCAGCTCAGCCCCAGAATAGACACAGGCTGTTTTTCACTTTGAGCTTTTAGATTCCAGCAGACCTCAAACTTAACAAAAAGATCAGAAGAATTTTATGAACTGAAGAGTGAGTTTCATGCAGATATGAATCAGCACTGATATCTTGGCTGCTGTCATCATGTGAGTATGCTGTCATTGCAGCAGATATGATAAATTTGGGAATCTTAAACTGAACATGCTTGTCCAGTATGCCTATGAGGCAAAGCAGGGAAAAGAGGATTTTTCAAATGCCAGCAATAGTATTTTTAGAGAAAAACTATTTCACCTGTAGTCTTTAAATTTTGTCTATAAGCTCCATTCAGATTTTGAGATGCAGGAGGACTTGCTGGGATTTTTGGGGCACTGAGCCAATATAAATATCAGAAATAAGAGGTAATCACAGAGCTGTTTTCCTATTGTTAATAGCAGAATGCATCTTTTGTTGGATTTCCTCTCTGCAGGGCCCTCCCTGCTGCAGGAGAGCCATTTACCCCTGTCTTCTTTTGTGGTTTCAAAGGGCCTGCTCTGCAGAGCTGCTCACAAACTGTACTGAAGGCTGAAAATTCTTGCAGGGAATCAGACAGTTTTGATTGACCGAGTAAACTTAATTCCCAGTGACAGGAGGAAAATTAATTCAAGCCTTTGGAGAGATGAGGTTTGGGGGAGTTTATAGTTGGTCTAGAATGTGAGTCTTTAATGTCTGAAGGCTTCGAGTCAGTGCTTATAAAGAACCCTCTTCACTTTGCCCCTATTTTGAAGCACTTATTTTCCTCTCTGCTTGCAAAGATCTTAAAAAGATCTCAAGTCTTTGTACTCGAGATTGCTTTTGTTCAGAGTTGTCCGGCGTTTTCTCCCCTTTCATGTTTTTTTGCACTGTTTGCTTTGCTGTGTGCACATAGTGGGGTTTAATGTGAAATTCTGGTGGGTGAAATTGTGCATATCTCCTCCTGCTTTGCCCTTTCCTTTTAGCACGTGAAGGAACCAGCAAAAAGGAAAATGCTGTTACTAAACCTATAAATAAATCATAGATTTGTAGTTTCATAATCAGTTTAGCAGATTTTATTCTAGTTGATGTACAATATTGCATGTTTGTATGTGAAAATGAAGAGAAAGTAAAAACAAAATTATATTTACCACCAATTTTGTTAATTACAAGAAACTAGTTCACAAATGCACAGGAGTTCTATCTTCAGCTAACCCTTTGTCTTCTTGTTTGTTTAATAGATTAGATGGATGTACCAAACAGCATGCTGCTGGGGCAGCATTAATTTTATTAGAGAATAAAAAGTAGAACTGTTAGGCTGTGTTCCTGGCACGTTTGTAAGCTGTCTGACCTATTTTCCTCCTGCCCTTTTCTTGGTGCTGACCAAATTCCCCCTCTCCTATGCCTGACTTAAAACTGGCTTGCAGTTGAAGCAGCCCTGGAGGTGTTGCCCAGTATCCTGGAAATAGAGAAGATTTATTGTTTTATATGTCTGAGCAAAAGGGAGAGACAACTTCACCCCTTTAAACAAAAGGATAACCTGTTTACACCACAGGAATAGGCTCACCTGGTTTTCTTCCCTTCAGTTGTGAGAATAATTTCAGGGGCAATATTTGCCTCGTGTTTACCAACAGAAATACCTGGATGGTTTGTCTTAAATTTATTACATTTTAGGGGGAAAACGAAGCTGGGAGACTACACTTCCCAGAATCCTCAGGAAGTGTGTGATGTCTGATAAGGACTTCTAAAATTGAAGCACTGTGGTTTTGCAGCTGCTTATGCT
The DNA here is from genome assembly GCF_027477595.1 of Haemorhous mexicanus. NCBI lineage: Eukaryota > Metazoa > Chordata > Aves > Passeriformes > Fringillidae > Haemorhous > Haemorhous mexicanus. Next base: position 1,301,233 of record NC_082345.1, on the reverse strand, counting down.
GAGGAGTTGGAAGTACCTGTTTCTAAATGATGTTCCTTGCAGAAAAATCCCAAACCAGCCTCTCAGTATTGAGTTGTCACTGCAGATGAAAACCAGGCCTTTAGGTTCCAAAATTATCATTGACAATATAGTCATTCCCCACATCCAGAAATCATGACAGATGTAAAAAAATCCGGTTTGAGTCAAAAATTTTAGACATACCCAATATCAAGAGTCTTCTTTCCCTTGAAGAACTTTTTTGTCCTGCTTTTTGTCCTGGGCGCTTGGTGATGACTTTTAGGTTTTGGTATGCTGAAAGAGAATACGTTATTTAGGATTTTAGGTGTGAAAATAAAAACAACCAATCAATATAGCACTTAGTATTAGTTGAGATTTCTCTTTTGACCTTGAGCAGTAATTTTTCAGTCAGGGCCATGTCTGCAGGGAAGGGCGTGCTCAGACCAGCCTGGAGGTAACAAACTAAATTACTGAGTCCCAGCACTGCAGGTGGACAGAGCTAATCCTGCTAATGTGGCCAGGATGGATTCCAGCCAGCCAGGTCAGAGGGCAAATAAATGTCTGTGTGCACACCCTGAACTGCACAGGCATTTGGATAGTCGAGTTTGGCACGACGTGGTGTGAGAGAAAGAAGTGTCTCAGTAGCCCAGATAGAAATGCTGCCCCAGCTGGGATGGCACCCATCAGTGCCTGTGCTGTTTCCTCATTTCAGTCCCCATCAGCCCCTATTTCTCTGTTTTGTCCAGAGTTGGGAGCTTTTTGTCCCCCGTTAGCCAGAACAGTGTGAAATGCTTGGATATGCTTTGTTACTCTAACAATGCTTTCCCACCTCCCTGTGACTTTTCCCATTGAGAGAACATTGGAAACTTCCTCGTATTAATACTCAAATCTGCATTCATGGTGGGTTTTTAATGGCAGTGGAGGAACTGCCATTTGAGAAACCTCACAGTGTGTTGAGATCTAAAAATACAACATTGTCTTCTTCTCCACCATCCCTCTGGTTCATGCGTTCTTTCAGGATGTGCCAAAACAAGTCTTAATCTCTGTCTTCAAGATACTGCCTTGTAGAGTGTGTTTCAGCCCAGATAAGCTATCTGGGATGCATTTTTATTACACTGCAAGGTATTGTTATTGTTCATGTAGAATAATAGTGAAAATAGCGATTTTTTGTTTGTATTTTTGGAGCTTTGTGTATGCCCCAGAGGTAGATAAAGAGTTTATGAAGAAAGGTTATATTTAAGAGAGATGGGTATCAGTGCTATGAGATTATACCCATGACAGATGGTTGTAACTAAAGCTTCATCTTGGTGCTGAAAAGCTGAATGAAACAGTATTCAGATTTTGAAGTAATATTGGCTTCATTTCAATGGGACTTTTGCCTGAGTAAGAACAGACTAAAAAACTCACTAATGATTCTAATTTTTTGTGTCAGCTTTGAGTAGATTTTCAAAAATTGAACTTTATTTCTGCCTATTTTGGATTGATAAAATTCCAACAACAACACGGGGGGGGTGGTTGTTTGTTTGTTTACAGAAATATGTGCAACATTATGCCTTTGTTCACTGGGATGACAAGATATAAAACAACATTGTTTTATTCACAGTGCAAAGCAAAACATCTTACTGGGAATCAAGAAAGTGTTGTAAAAGTGATTTTTTTTTTTTTTTGGCTCTTAGTTTCCAGAGCTGGTTGTGAGCCTCAAAATTTTGTGAGGTTCAGTCAGAATAGTTATGTAAAAGTTCAGATGCTAACCTTAAGCAAATCCAAATATCTTGAGGCTGGAAATCTCTACAAGAACATATTTCTCCTTGACTTGTCTAATACAATGAGTTCAGCCAGGCTACACCCTGGGGAGTTTTGGCCCACCATGCAGTGTGTGTGTGCTTTAAGTGCTCACACTCAGCCATGAGGGTATTTTTAATTTCATCTTAAGAAACTAAACTGAGGGACTTCACAAATGAATCCATCAGGAAGACAAGGTTAATTCTGGCCGCTGTTTGTGGGAGTATGGTGCCTTCAAATACCAACACGTTTTTTTTTCAGTGGTGGCATTTGGAAGAATAAATGAAGTGTGACTCCCGGCATCTCTTTAGTTGCCCTGAAAATGGAATGTCAAACAGCATATAATCATCTTCCTTGTTTAAAGGAAGAGGAGCAAGTGAGAGACCTAGTTTTCTATTTGTGTCAGTTTTTGGATGTCTTAATATTCTATCTTGTCTAATTTTCCAGAGAGTGATAATAGAGTTCCTGTCAAATTAGAGGTTACAGACTCTTTAACCTTTATGTCACAAAAAACCCCTACATTCCTTATTATTACCATGAATATAATCCAAATAAAAATTTCGCTTTTAATGCTGTTACGCTGGATGTTGCATTCCAAGCATATAATTTAATTCATTATAAATATTAAAAATATTCAGCCTGACATTAGCCTGCTTGCTCCCTGGTCTCTTTTAAAAAAGGCTGATCTGGATGTGTCCGCCCTTGGTCTGGGGAGCAGCAGTTTGGGCTCAGCCCCTGCACTCAGGGCTGAGCAAGCCCTGCTGCTGCCCTGCCCAGGGCAGTTCTTAGGCTCAGCTGATGTGGCAGAGATGTTTTCAGATGGACCAGCCTGATGTCACCATCTTTGAGGAGTGGGAATGAGCCAGGGGATAAATTAAATGCTTGCACTTGCCCCACGCTGGGGCTTTGGTCTCAGGAGAGCCTGATGTGGCACCACTGGCGTTTCAGCTCACATCCTGCCAAGGGGGCTCTTTCCTTCTGCAGAGAGTGCTGCAAAGGCCCAAGTTCCTTTAAAATTACAAAGCTGCAGCCTCTTCAGTGTAAGTAGAGCTGTGGCAAGTGCGACCTGCTGTTTGGTCAAGTTTTGTTCTCATTTACATGGAATCCAGCCCGTTCAGACCTGCTGTAAAAGGGCCTGACTTTCAAGCTTACGACAAATGAGTAGTGAATAAACTCATCATCTCATTCTTACGTCGTTTTAGCTCAAAATCCAAAATGCCTGGGACTTCTGTGCCCAGTCTTAGTGCCCAGTGTTCTCGGAGATGCAAATCCAAGGCTGGGGTTTTTTCTTTTGCTTGGTTTCAAATCAGGTGAGCGGCGCTCGCTTCGGTTTTGTACTGAGAGTTTTTGCACTGTCCTAATTAATACAGTGTGCCTGTCCTGGACCTTTGAAGTAAGTGGGAGTTCTGCCACCAATTTAAATAGGAGAAGGATTTGAGCCAATTTGAACAGAAGTTTTCACTTATCTTAGTGCCTAATCTTCTTTTTAAAGGGATGTGGGAATATCGGCACCTCCTACGTAACGCTCATCAGCGTGCAGAAGTAAACTAGTCTGGTCACTTATGGAGGCCCACTTAAAACCAGGAGGATTACTCAGGTGAGTGACAAGGCTTGGAGAACAGATTTTAGGGGAGTTAATTCAGAGTGCAAAATGACATTTAACCCATCTGTGTGAATATTACCAGTTGAAGCAGGCCGCAAAATCGTTCCGAAATCGTAAGATAAAAAAAATCCCCAATCCCCTTCTATGTTTTTCTTGCATTGGAGTTGTCAGGGTTCACACTTCCAAGGGTGGGTTTTTTTAAGCATCACAGCTTGTAGCTCCATTTCTTTGTTAAGTTGGAGCTGATATTCTCCAATAAGCAGAGCAGAGCTGTAAGAGAAGTGCCTGCTCTGAATCTCATGGCAAAATCACAATATTTGACAACACTGGGTCTGTGTAAATACGTATGTTCTCTGCAGTGCTTTGTCCCTGGGGAAGCAGGGTTGTCTAGACCTCCTCTGCTGTCTCCCTGAATGGCAGTGCATAGCTCCAGAGAGGCTGACCACGTGTGGCTGGTTTATCAGGAAACTGGCAGGCTCTGACTGCTGTCTGAGGAGGGTGTTGCAGGACCTAAGGCAGATCTGCCGTGAGCTTTCTGCACTTCACTGGAGCCCTGGGAGTGAACCTGAGAGTGGGAGAGGGTGGAAAATGATGTTGTCTTCATGCTGTGTCTCTTTTTCTTCCCTGGGTGCAGAGGAGCCCATAAATGCTGGCTTCCTCCAGCCTGCCCTGTGGGCTCTGTAGATGATCCCAGGTTTCTGCCAGGCTGCAGTGAGATGGTGACACCCATGTCCCTTTCTCCAGCCTGCCCTGTGGGCTCTGTAGATGATCCCAGGTTTTTCCCAAGCTGCAGTGAGATGATGGCACCCATGTCCCTTTCTCCAGCCTGCCCTGTGGGCTCTGTAGATGATCCCAGGCTTTTCCCAAGCTGCAGTGAGGTGATGACACTCGTGTCCCTTCAGTCCAGCCTGCCCTGTGGGCTCTATAGATGATCCCAGGTTTTTGCCAGGCTGCAGTGAGGTGATGGCACCCATGTCCCTTCAGTCCAGCCTGCCCTGTGGGCTCTGTAGGCTGACCCAGGTTTTTGCCAGGCTGCAGTGAGATGATGACACCCATGTCCCTTCCTCCAGCCTGCCCTGTGGGCTCTGTAGATGATCCCAGGCTTTTCCCAGGCTGCAGTGAGATGATGGCACTCGTGTCCCTTCCTCCAGCCTGCCCTGTGGGCTCTGTAGGCTGACCCAGGTTTCTGCCAAGCTGCAGTGAGATGATGGCACCCATGTCCCTTTCTCCAGCCTGCCCTGTGGGCTCTGTAGATGATCCCAGGCTTTTCCCAAGCTGCAGTGAGATGATGGCACTCGTGTCCCTTCAGTCCAGCCTGCCCTGTGGGCTCTGTAGATGATCCCAGGATTTTGCCAGGCTGCAGTGAGGTGATGACACCCATGTCCCTTCCTCCAGCCTGCCCTGTGGGCTCTGTAGATGATCCCAGGTTTCTGCCAGGCTGCAGTGAGATGATGACACCCATGTCCCTTCAGTCCAGCCTGCCCTGTGGGCTCTGTGGATGATCCCAGGCTTTTCCCAGGCTGCAGTGAGGTGATGGCACCCATGTCCCTTCAGTCCAGCCTGCCCTGTGGGCTCTATAGATGATCCCAGGTTTCTGCCAGGCTGCAGTGAGATGATGACACCCATGTCCCTTCAGTCCAGCCTGCCCTGTGGGCTCTGTAGGCTGACCCAGGCTTTTCCCAGGCTGCAGTGAGGTGATGACACCCGTGTCCCTTCAGTCCAGCCTGCCCTGTGGGCTCTGTGGATGATCCCAGGCTTTTCCCAAGCTGCAGTGAGGTGATGGCACCCATGTCCCTTCCTCCAGCCTGCCCTGTGGGCTCTGTAGATGGACCCAGGTTTCTGCCAAGCTGCAGTGAGGTGATGGCACCCATGTCCCTTCCTCCAGCCTGCCCTGTGGGCTCTATAGATGATCCCAGGTTTTTGCCAGGCTGCAGTGAGGTGATGGCACCCATGTCCCTTCCTCCAGCCTGCCCTGTGGGCTCTGTAGGCTGACCCAGGCTTTTCCCAAGCTGCAGTGAGGTGATGGCACCCGTGTCCCTTCAGTGTCCCCCAACATTCACTGGCTGGAGCCTTGCAGACAGCAGCACCAACTGGCTGTGCTGTATTGTATTGGGAAGGCTTTTCCAGATGATCCAGATGACATTTTATTTATTTTTAGTTTGAAGGGAGTCTCTTCCCCTTAGATATTTGGTTTTAGAGGTAATAAAGTAGCCATGACTGTGGGCACTGCTGTGTAAGGACAGGACAGGGAAAAACCTCATTTTCTGTGGTGCATCTGTGGCTACCCTTTAAAATAGGGCTGCATTTTCAAACATGACAATACAGTTTTGTTTGTGTGTTTTAAAGTAAAAATTAAAAGATTTATTTTATACATTGTTTGAAGTAAGTCTGGGGGGACTTTTTTCCCCTAAAGTTTTTGTTGTACTCTGTCTCATGGAGGCCAGCTGGTTTGCTAGCTTGAGTGACCTCACATTCCTTAAATGTACTCATAAATCAAGCCAAGGCCATGCATTAAAAGCTCAGCTCTGACATTAACTCAGAGGAGGGAAAGCTTGATCCGTTGTGGGAGGAGTACAGGGATGGACACTTGGGGCCAGATTTTTCAGTCCTCACATTTACCAAACCAGTAAAACTGAGTCTCTCAGAGACTTGGAACTCAACTGGACCCTGTATTGTCTATGGCAAAAAGTAAGAATAATTAAAAATAAATAAAATAATTTTATAATAATAAAATATTATAAGAAATAATAATAATTAAAAATAAATAAAATAAATAAAATATTTTTATAGTAATAAAATATTATAAGAAGTAATAATAATTAAAAATAAATAAATAAACAGAATAATTTTTATAATAATAAAAATATTATAAAAAGTAATGATAATTAAAAAATAAATAGGAAAACCCCATGCCTTGCAGATCCAATAACTACTTTAAGTAGTGCAAACAGTCTGATTAGACAGTGAGATGATTAGTTACTAATTAATTGTAGGTTTTGTTCTCCTGAGTGTCTCTACTAAAGGAAGTTTGGCCATGTGCTCTGTGAGATTTTGGACCCTTTTGGTGTGATTTAGTGAAAAGTAGGTGAAGCATCAGGTCTGCATTAATAGGTTAGCATGTCAGTGCAATTTTGGGAAGTCCTGATGTTTCTGGGTCACACAAGGATTTTGGTCTGCAGATATTTTGTTCTGAGTTCTCAAGGAATGATGAGAAAAACTGGTTTGATTTTAGGAGCAAGAAAGACAATAATGATTAGAAACATGAAAGTAAAACACTTTTTGCAATTCCTCTGCTTTTTAAAGCTTCTCAGGTCCCCAGGAAATTAAAAGTGGTTAATGTAATGCCTACTTTAAATATGATAATTTATTCTTATTTACAGAAAATAACAAAAAACCTAAAAAGCAGCATTTCCAAGCCTCAGAGGTGCAGTATTGCTGACTGCTCATCACTGCCTGTGCTGGCTGCTCCCTGTTCACACAGAGCCACTCATCTTTGGCACAGTGCTCCCAGCAGGAGCATCTCCAAGACTTTGCTGCTCCTTGTACCCACCTTTGAGGTACAGCATAGCAATACAATATTTGCCAGGGCTTTAGAGCATTTTTCAGGTATTAAGACACTATTTAACCATAAACTTCATCTATGAATTCACAGGGACTGGCTACAAGGTAATAACAGCAAAGTATCTGTGAAATCTGGCTGGAATCAGGTCAGTTCTGATTTACCTTAGGCTGAACAGCATCCATGAGGACCTTAGGTGACTACCAGTGCAGGAGTCCACAAGAATATAGGTGAAGTAAATCACATTATTCTGCAAATGGATACAAATTTATACCTCTCAAAGCTGAAATCCTTCTGCTCTACAGAGTTGAAGCATTTTTAACGGCAAGGCCAAATGAAGTGTTATAATTTGAGAATATTTCAGTGGGATTTGGCTGACAAAACGGAAGCACTTGCAGTTCAAAATAAAACAATGTGTTTTAAACCCTCTGATTAAAGGGATGGAGTAATGGAAACGCTGTTCACAAACAGGGGCTATTCCAAAAGACTAACTTAAGGCTGGCTTTCATCTCTTCCTCTCTCAGTGGGGAAGGATGTGGGTGGAAGGTGGTTCAGAGACAGTGTTTAGCTTAGGTGCTCTGAATTATTCTGTGAATAAGCTTTTATCTCTTTAGTAGTTATGAATAACCAAAGAAGATTAGCTTCCTGGTGCTTGAAGTAACCTTTTTGAATATGCTCCTCATTACTGTCGATTCCTGACTGATTTCTCCACAAGAATAGGAGTCGACACCTCTTGCAATTAAAAGCACAGTAACAAAAAAAATAAAGGAAGTTTTGTCACTTAAAATGTTGGTTGGCTTGCAGCAAGGAGTTGTCCTTTTTCTGTGCTTACTAAATACTCCCTACCCTTTCATTGTCAAATGTCTTTCACACAGTCACTCACACAGTAATTGTTCTGTATAGGAAATAGAACCTAGCCAGCAATGCTCTTAACAGTTGTATTTGTTATCTGTTCCTTCAAGAGATGGGAAAAACCCTGCAACAGGCTTTGTAACCACAGGTAAAGTCTCCTTTCAGAAAGAAAATAGGGTGGAAGTTAAAACATGCCAGCAAAAGAAGACGAATTATTAACACTAATATTTAAATGCATTATTGTTTAGAGACTTAATTATATAGTGCAGCTAATAAGATATTTAATATAGATATTATTAGAGATAATGTTTTCTATAATAATATTGATAATAAGCCAAATAATCCTTCAGCACAGTACCTGGCTGCATCCCAAAATTTTACTGCCTTAAACCACTTGACAGTGCAGGGGGAAGCCAGTTTATAGACACAGATTTCTTCCTGCCTTTGCCCATCAGTTATTTGCACTTCACCTTGTGCCATTGCTTGTGAGTCCTTGCAAACTGCAGCCAGGAGCAATTCTCATCAAGTGGCTTCAACCCCAAACCCTCCACGGTGTGAAACCTTAATGTCTCCTGGAGGTTAATGAAGGAAACAACCAGGATGTGGATGAGGAGACAGAGGGGATGCATAAAGAAAAATTCTAGCAGCCAATATTGGTGGCTAGCATTTTGGTTTTAGCATTTTGGCTGGCACCACTCCTGTGGTTTTGAAGATCTCCCTGGTCTCTTTTACTTAGCACCTCAGCTTGGGTTGAAGGAGGGTTTTGGTTTGTGCTGAACTAGATTCCTCTGGAGGAAAGCAGAGCAGAGCTTCCTGTGTGAAACACTGAGCCCTGAGGGAAATACAAGGTCTGGACCAGGGGCTGCTCCCTCCAAACCAAACTGAGCTGCACACCAGGCTGGATGTGGTCCATGGCCAACCTGGCCCAGAGCATTGCAGGAGTGTGGGTTTTGTTGGCAGTGACAGAACTGTCTTTTGTCTCTTTAAAAAGGAAAGAAGCTCAGAAGTTTCTTTCCTGATTAGGTGCAAAAGCCACCTCATAGGCCTGGGGGACTTCACCTCAAACTTCAGGGTGGCTAACTGGACAGGAGCCAAAAAGTCCCACCTGGGCCATTTACTAGAACAAGAAGTGAACAAAGAAACCAATGGCTTTTGTGAGGGGTTTTACCAGGAGCAAGAACCTCTGACACCTGGCTGGGTTTTTCTGTTTGTTATTTTGCCTTTTATGAAACCTTTTTGTTTCCAACACTGCAGCAGAAGCCATCCTGCTGCTGTTTCTGCCTCCAAGGCTAGCTGAGCTATCTCGTGTGTGTCACAGACCTCTGAGAGCTATTAGACCTGGCTGGAGGGGTCTCCTCTATCAGATAATAGAGATGGAGGTGCCCTGGTGCCAGCCCTGCCTCTGCTGCCCAGACTGTTCTCTGGTGGAGGTACAGATGCAATTGGCTGCTCTCCTAATGCCCAGCAGCCAGGACAGCCTTTGGAGGCATCAAGGCAAGCAAGGAGCCCTGGCAGAAGATTTGCAGGAGGACACTGAGAAGAGAGCCTTAGTTAATATAATTTAGTTAATTCATTTTGGTGGAGTGCTGGAGAGGAAAATGCTCTCCCCCATTCTCCAGGGAAGGAGCTGGTCTGAGGTGGCACAGCTCAGCCTGGGGTTCAGAACAGGGAGCCTGGAGTCAGAGCTACAACTTCTGAGTGCCTCTCTCTCCACTTATTCTTCCTTTTCCAACTACTTCTGCTCAATGCTGGGCATAGGCATTCTCTGTTGATTTGCAGCTGAGTTCTTAAATGGAATTTAAAGTAACTGTAAATAGATTAGCCATGACCATGTAAGACATCACTTCTCTTACTTCTTTTACCTGCTTACTTCAGGTTTTGTTTCTGCCTCTGCCCCAATTTTTCACACCTTGTTTAGACTTGTGTTTACTGTGACTGTTTCAAGTTTCCTACCTCCTTCAGACCACAAAGCACTTCAAGAAAGGATTTCCATGTATTATATTTTGTTCTGAAAGCCTTATCTCATACAGACATATTTGCCATTTTCTTTTTTTTCCCATATATATAAAAAATATATTTCAAACCCATTATATATGCAGCATTCTGCTTCCATAGCCTGGGTTAAGATCTCTTTCAGAAGCTGCAGACAATAAAGCATGTTCCATAGGAAAAGTTAACAATGTGATAAATACTGATGCAGTGTTTCCCCACACTTAATTGTTTTTTTCATTGTTTATCGTAATTTTGTCAACTTTCCATATCATTCCCCACAATGCTTTGTGCAAGATTTTCTTTGAAAATTCCTTTCCTCTGAACTTGCTGTGAACTTCTTTCTAAAGCATGGCCATAAAATGCCACCAACAAAACAAAATCTGCTATTCACTAATAAAAAACACCCTCTCATCCTTCACAAAAGAGACTGCAGAGAAAAAGTAAAAGACATGACAGAATTTACATAGAGAAATAACTTTAAACTGCAAGTCCTGAGAAGGATGTGAAGGCTGAGGAGAAAACTGGAGAGGAGCCTGTGTGAGGCTGTGGTTCCAGCCATGTGCAGAGTGTGTGCTCTGTCCCAGTTGCTCTCCCTGCACTGGTGGCTGTTTAGCTGGAATGTCAGGAGGGCTGGGATTAGGCTGGGTGTGATTGAGGGGGAGGCAGAGGATTGTGTTCCTTGAGATGCTCTGTGGGAGGGGAAGGATTATGCATGTGCCTTATGTAATGAGGAAGAGTCTGGAGAACTTGCCTGTCTGTGAGGGGGAGGTGGGAGGATTAGCTTTTGATGTGAAGTCAAGGGAACAGCCCTGGTCCTGATCCCCTGGGAAGGAAATCAGAAATGCTTCACTTCCCTCTACATCCTGTTCTGTGTAGAGAGGTGGGAGGTTTTGTTTGGATTTGTTTTTTGGGGTGGGAAACAGCTGGATTAGGGGGAGGCAGAGGATGGAGAGGGGCACTGAGGGGGTGAGCAGTGGGGGTTCAGGAGGGATGGCTCATGGGGTGACCCCTTTCCATGATCCCAGTGCCTTCCCCTTGTTGGAGCAAGGTGTGGTGACCATGGTGACACAGCTGGGGCCCAGGCCAAGCAGCCTTTACCCCAAAAGGGCCCATCAGGTGTCCCCGAATGACAATGGCCCCTTCAGGCAGTCTGTTCCTGTGGCTTCTGTCCATCCCCCGTGGGCTCCTGCTGGCTGGGGAGTCCCTTGAGCAAACCCCAGTTCCCTCTGTGGTGGCACTGAATGTCCCTCCCTCGGCTGATGGGCACTCACCTTTCTTGTCCTGGGAAATCTGACCTCAAGGAAGCATAAAAAGAGTGATGGGAATCACTCTGGGGAAACTGGATGGGGTTTTTTGTTTCTAACTCTGCCCCTGCTTCACCAGGCAGCCCCAAGTCTGTCTAGCATTCCAAGGAAGGGCTGGAGCCCACCCATCCCAGCAGGCAAGTCACGGTCCAGGCTCCACCGTCAGGGAGGGGCTGGCTCTGACAGCTTCAGCCAGGAGCTCCTTGTGCACTGAGTGATGATCAGAGCCTGAAAGGTCCCCGGAGGCACTTTGAGCAGGCTGGGACACCCCCCAGCTCAGCTGGCACGGGGTACCCACTTCCTCTGTGCTGGGTGTCCCTGTCACCCTGTTCCTGTGTGCTGGGTGTCCCTGTCACCCATTCCTCTGTGCTGGGTGTCCCTGTCACCCATTCCTTCTGTGCTGGGTGTCCCTGTCACCCGTTCCTGTGTGCACAGTGTCCCTGTCACCTGTTCCTCTGTGCTGGGTGTCACTGTCACCCATTGTGCTGGGTGTCACTGTCACCTGTTCCTGTGTGCTGGGTGTCACTGTCACCCCGTTCCTCTGTGCTGGGTGTCCCTGTCACCCATTCCTCTGTGCTGGGTGTCCCTGTCACCATTCCTGTGTGCTGGGTGTCCCTGTCACCCATTCCTCTCTGCTGGGTGTCCCTGTCACCCGTTCCTGTGTGCTGGGTGTCCCTGTCACCCGTTCCTGTGTGCTGGGTGTCCCTGTCACCTGTTCCTTCTGTGCTGGGTGTCCCTGTCACCTGTTCCTCTGTGCTGGGTGTCCCTGTCACCTGTTCCTGTGTGCTGGGTGTCCCTGTCACCCGTTCCTCTGTGCTGGGTGTCCCTGTCACCCGTTCCTCTCTGCTGGGTGTCCCTGTCACCCATTCCTCTGTGCACAGTGTCCCTGTCACCCGTTCCTCTGTGCTGGGTGTCACTGTCACCCGTTCCTCTCTGCTGGGTGTCCCTGTCACCCATTCCTGTGTGCTGGGTGTCCCTGTCACCCGTTCCTGTGTGCTGGGTGTCCCTGTCACCCATTCCTCTGTGCTGGGTGTCCTTGTCACCTGTTCCTCTGTGCTGGGTGTCCCTGTCACCCATTGTGCTGGGTGTCCCTGTCACCCGTTCCTGTGTGCGGGGTGTCCCTGTCACCGCGTTCCTCTGTGCTGGGTGCCACTGTCACCTGTTCCTGTGTGCTGGGTGTCCTTGTCACCCATTCCTCTGTGCTGGGTGTCCCTGTCACCCGTTCCTCTGTGTGCTGGGTGTCACTGTCACCCATTCCCGTGTGCACAGTGTCCCTGTCATCCATTGTGCTGGGTGTCCCTGTCACCCATTCCTCTGTGCTGGGTGTCCCTGTCACCCATTCCTCTGTGCTGGGTGTCCCTGTCACCCGTTCCTCTGTGCTGGGTGTCCCTGTCACCCATTCCTCTGTGCTGGGTGTCCCTGTCACCCATTCCTCTGTGCTGGGTGTCCCTGTCACCCGTTCCTCTGTGCTGGGTGTCCCTGTCACCCGTTCCTGTGTGCTGGGTGTCCCTGTCACCTGTTCCTGTGTGCTGGTGTCCCTGTCACCCATTCCTCTGTGCACAGTGTCCCTGTCACCCATTCCTCTGTGCTGGGTGTCCCTGTCACCCGTTCCTCTGTGCTGGGTGTCCCTGTCACCCATTCCTCTGTGCTGGGTGTCCCTGTCACCCATTCCTCTGTGCACAGTGTCCCTGTCACCCATTCCTCTGTGCTGGGTGTCCCTGTCACCCATTCCTCTGTGCACAGTGTCCCTGTCACCCATTCCTCTGTGCTGGGTGTCCCTGTCACCCATTCCTCTGTGCACAGTGTCCCTGTCACCCATTCCTCTGTGCTGGGTGTCCCTGTCACCCATTCCTCTGTGCACAGTGTCCCTGTCACCCATTCCTCTGTGCTGGGTGTCCCTGTCACCCGTTCCTGTGTGCTGGGTGTCCCTGTCACCTCTGCAAGTGCTTCACAGGTGCATTTATCCCTCTGAGCCTATCCACATTCCCTCTGCAGTGTTGTGTTTGTGCTCTGTGCTGCTGTGTGAAGAAGGCAAAGGCAGTCCAAAGGAAAACCCCCAGGAGCTAAGTTGGAATAAATCAGAGCATGGATGCTTTTATGTTCTCTTTATTTTTTGCTAACTGCCACTAAGACTGCAGTAGCACTTAGTAATGGAATTCTGCACCTTCATGGTGCTTTTTTGCTCACCAAAAAATACTTTATCAGAGGTCAGTTGCTGTTTTTTCCTGTTTTGTGGGTGGAGAAATTACAACAGGAGTGGTTAAGATCACCCACCCAAGTAAGGACCAAGCTGGAATAGCAAATGTCTCTGGTTTTCCTCTGGATCCATTACACTCTCCACTGAATCCTGATGGTGCTTTCATGGAATTTTGAAGAGTTCTGAGGAAAGGACTAAGCCCAGGATTTGCTGGTTGTGTGAGGGATCCGAGCTGAGTACAAAGATCACCCAAAGTCCAGGAGAACTTGCAGACCCCTGGAGCCCATGCACAGTGGGACTGAACACCCTCTCTCTCCCTTTCTCAGGATTTTGGCATGGGCAGGAGAAAGGGGAGGTCGGGTTTGGGTGAGGCTCACTCCCACTGCATCACTTTGGATTATTGAGAGAATCTCCCCAAGACTGTGCTGGTGTTTGTGGAAGCCATTCAAAGAGACAGAGACCTCAGAGACAGGTACCTTGAGAAATGAAGGGCTTTCAGTGCTTTGAGGTCCCTGGTTTTTGTGTTTGCACCCAGGTGTGGAATTATTTTATTGTCTGTATAAACCCAGCAACACTTATGCCTCAGGTGGAGAAGTTGTGGAATGCTCCTTTTCAGAGCCTGGGAGAGTTTCCCCCTCTGTTTTGGGAAGCAGGGGTATTCCCTTGAAAGAAGTGAAGTTATCTATGGGTAGCTATCAAATAAAAATTAGGATTTATTGCATCCTTTTGGTAGCTCAGAGAAGGGGGGATAAGTAGTTGGGTGCAGGGTGAGGTCAGTGATGGAACAAAGAGATGACCCAGCCCACCACACACCTTTTAATGCCTGTGGATTTACAGTTGCTTCTCTTTTCCTCTGCTGTTGGTTTGGGTTTTTTTCACCAAGAGAATTTCTCTTTCTTCACCCACTATAGAAAAAAAAAATTAAAAAATACAAAGGGTTTCAATATACAGTAGTTAATTACTGCATTACAGCTCTAATTAAATTCTTGGAGACTCTGCACAGTATGATGTCCATGCCAGGAGGGACACAACCCGTTCTTAAGTGAATACATGTTCTTGTCAAGTTAACTTATCTGCATTTTACTCACATGAAATATTCCTCATCCCTTGCTCCCTGACACACGTGACTGATAAATGTTTTAAAGGCACATTTAACATGGATATTTTTGTCATGTGAAATGACAATGGCTTCAATAATTCCCAGATTTTATTTCATAGGAAGTGACACGCTGTGTGATGCCAAACTCCCCAGATCATGGTGTAAGCCATGCACCAGTAAGAATATATTTATATATATTGTATCAAAACTCGTCCTTTGTGTGATTCCAACCTAAATGTTTCAGCCACGTGTGAGCAGTTAAGGAGTGTTAATATTACAACACATTGTACAAATGCTGTGGATATTCAGAACAGCCAGAGCTCAGCTTTCTCTTCAGTTTGCTTTGAGACATTTAATAATGAGGGATTTTGTCTTACTTTTTGTAATCAAATCATCTGAGAAGGGAGATATAGATTTTTATCAAGTCATTTGCAAAATTTAAATGAAGTGTCATGTAGGATTTTATTAATTCTACTTTTTTATCACATATCTGTGAGGGTCGTAGGTAAATTTCTTTTTGTTCAGATGTTTAGATAAACACTGAAGTCCTTGTACATGTGGACAAGTCTGTCTCAAGCAGTTTTAGTCTTGAGAGAACTGCAGTAGTCACAAAGCAGTCATGTTGTCTTCAGATGGAAATGGATGGGAGCAGTCTGCCTGACCTTAGGGTTCCATCAGACCAGATGTCTCCAGAAATTCCATGTACATGTGGAGCTTAATGGCAGGGGAATTCAGCTGGGTGTGCTTTGTGCTGGAATCGTGATGCCTTTGATACTGAGCTTTTACCTCACACCATGTCAGCACTTTGGCTCTCAGAGTGTTTGAGCCCTGCCTGACTTTGAGGACTTCAACATTTGGGTCAGTGCCTATTGAAAACCCCAGACTTGCTGAGTAGGGGCCTGTTTGAGTCCCAGCTGAATTCCAGAGCAATATTTGACAAGGAAGTGATGCTGGCAGTGAGCAGATGGGCTCAGGTGTGGTTCCATCAGTGTTATCTCTGCCTCTTCATGGGGACACAGAGCAGAGCAGCTCAGAACTGACCGTGGCCCTGATGGGTGCAAGAATCAGTTCCTGCAGTCAGGACAGTGTAATCCAAGCTTGCTTAAAAGTGCAGTTCAGTTTGACTTTTTGCATGATTTTTAGGTGAGCCTTGGACTTCACTAGCTGTTCAAAGCTCCCAGAAATTCCATTTTCAGTGTGGTACTTACAAAAACATCAATTAAAAAAATGTGTACACTGTTTTGATGGCTTATTCATTCATTTTACTGAGTCAGTCTGTCTCTTCCCATACTCTCAGCTGTGTGCACTTTGCTTTATTTTGTATCTTTTCATATCATTTCATATATTCCAGGCCATAAATTCATATATTTTTTTATATAGAGTTTATATTCATTATATTTATTTATGTGTTCATCTAGTGTGAGAGACAGTTTCTGTCTCTGAAGTTAACACTGATGGGGATGTCAGGGTGTAAAATGTGTTGCTCCCAAGCTGATGACACGAGGCCCAGTAGCCTTTCCTCACTGCTGCAGGTGAAGGGGTGGCAGCTCTGGCATGAGCACGTGAAGCAGAGTTTGGCCTTTTCTGTGCCTCAGTGTAATGCAGTGAGATGTCCTTGAAGCAGGGGAAAAGCCATCACAGACATCTCTCAGGAGCCTGGGAGGATTCAGCTGGGACTTGGGGCTTGAGTCAATAGTTTTACATGGAAAAATGTTTGAAAGAATTGAATGTGGGGGCTTTTGGGGGATTTTGCCTTTTTATCTCAGGAGAATTTCTGAAAAATTAATTGTTCTCTTTTGCTGGTCAGCTTCCCTTCTCAGTTTTCACTGAACACAACCTAAATAATTTCTGTTTCTGTTGGGTTAAGCAGAAAAACAGTTAAATCAAGGGGGTTATGCTGATTGAAATGCTGCTGTGTTTATTTGTGAGAGTTGAAAGTGTTGGCCTGTTGTACTTTTCAATAACCTCTAAAAATCCCCTCTGTTCTTGTCTTTTTCTGAACCAGAATGAAAGAAAGCTTTCAGGAATCTTCCCTTAAAAAAAAAAACCCAAAAGGTCATCCTGCCAGAAGTGAAATGTGACCTTGAGAGAAAGACCCCCCTCTGGAGCAGCTCCTAGCCCAGGGGTCACACTCTCCCCAAGCCATGGGGAGTTGAGGGCTCTCAGCTGAGGCAGGGCTGGAGCACACAGCTTGGGTGAGCATCCATCCTGGCCTCTGGCATGTTCTGGGGGTTTTTCTGGTTATTTCATTTTTTTTTTTTTCCCTAGCTCAGTTATTCTGGGCTTGAGAACTTTGCTGTTGAAACTAGCAAGGTTCCATTAATTTTTCTTTTCCAATTAAAATGCATTTAATTGAAAAATTCAGAGGAAGTAGTGCTGCTACCTAAATTTGAGTGGCTGTACCCAGTACACCACGGAGGTGGGAGACAGAAGAGATGCAGAGTGGATTGTTTTAGCCTGTGAGCAGCAGCCTCTCAGCACCCTTGGGAATCCCTTGGGCTCCAGAGGAAGGAGAAGGGAGCTGCTCTAGCAAGCTGCCCTTTGGGCTGGCATCTGCAAGCTGAATTCTTGCTGTAGGGGTGGATCAGCACTGGAAACGTTTGTAACTGACCTTTGATTTTCTTATTCCTTCCTGTTCTTCCATTGCTCTTTTTGGGACTGATTTGGTGCAGAAGAAATGGGAATTCAAATGATGTGTGGCTTCACTGCAAATGTGGTATTGTTTCCTTGTTAGGAGTAGTTTTTTCCTTCTTTTCCATGGAAGTTGCTTGCCCTGGTGGGATGAGAAGCCACTTTCAGAAGTGGAGAGCTGCACTCTGCATTTGTTGTACCAGGGCAGCATGGAGGAGATCAGCTCTCTTTGCTCAGGGCTCCTTCCTGCACTGAGCTGTCCCTCAGGGCAGGGTGAGGTGCTCAGAGGTTCCAGTTTCACTTTCTCAGGAGCAATCTGCTGCTCTGCTTCTCCCATGCACCCTGAAAGAGGGGAATGATTTCAGTGACTTCTGTACCCCCTGTACCAAACGCTGCAGGCTCAGCTGCTGCCCACAGGAGCTCATGGAAATCCTGCCTTGGAGCTGTCTCTTGGGAATTGGGTGTGGGTGTAAAGGAGTCTCTGTGCTGTGTGTGTGTGTGCAGAACCTCACGGGCTGAGGCCCTGGGCTTGGTTGAGGACTCTTTGAGAAGTAATAAGACACAAATGATGTCCAGGAGTAGCAATTTCCCCTCCTGTTCTAATACCTGTGAAATTGCTGGACCAAACTGGGAGCTTTGGCAGAGCTGCCTTAAGTTATGACAGACTAAATCAGAAGCTTTTCCTTCCCTCATTCATTTATCCTCTCCTTCTTGCTTTGCTCTTTCCCTTTGAATATTTTTGATGAAATGAATTATTGCCCCACTCCCCCATTTTCAGGGCTGGTTTTCTAAGCCATTGTTCCTTGTTTCAAGGGGAGCATTTCACATGAGGTCCCTATTCAAAGTGAATATATATGATAAGACAAATTGTTTCAACACTTGCTTGCAAGGCCAATAAAAAGAAATGCTGTAGTGCAAATTACCCTTGCAAATGCTCTCTAAAAAGCTAATAACATTTTTCCCCCCAAAGGATAGTTCCCAGCCATAAGGAGAGTTTCTCTTTCATGTTCATTTGCCACACAGATTTATAAAATGATCCCAAATCCTTGCATAGGCTGTGAGGGATTGTGGCTTTGAACTGCTGAATTGGAAAAGCTATTAATGGAAGAGGAAAAGTTTTCAATTTCAGTCAGATTGGGTCAGGATGGTATAAACTCAGCCCTCCAAGTTTTGGTGTAAGATGGAAGGCTGTTTAGTCTTTGTTGATAATTTTCCTAGCAAGATTCACAAGGTTTTCTGTTTAAAGGCATGAAATGAGATAAGAATGTAAGAAAAATTCATCAGCATATTCACTGCTTTATTTTATTTTCAAGTAAAGACAGTCATTTTAATTTGCTTTCTGTGGAATATGCTGTGATTGGAAACTTCTCATCACCAGAACCATTGGGGAAGTGCTCAAAACCTTCAGAGCAGGAGCCCAGCTGCTCTGCCCTGGAGCTGGTGCCCTGTGCAGGCCTTGGGCAGTGCCAGGGCTGGTCCTGCTGCCTTGGCACAGGGTGAGGGCAGTGCCAGGGCTGGTCCTGCAGTCCCTGCTGCCTTGGCACAGGGCTTGGGCAGTGCCAGGGCTGGTCCTGCTGCCTTGGCACAGGGTGAGGGCAGTGCCAGGGCTGGTCCTGCTGCCTTGGCACAGGGTGAGGGCAGTGCCAGGGCTGGTCCTGTCCCTGCTGCCTTGGCACAGGGTGAGGGCAGTGCCAGGGCTGGCCCTGCTCCCTTGGCACAGGGCTTGGGCAGTGCCAGGGCTGGTCCTGCTGCCTTGGCACAGGGCTTGGGCAGTGCCAGGGCTGGTCCTGCAGTCCCTGCTGCATTGGCACAGGGCTTGGGCAGTGCCAGGGCTGGTCCTGCTGCCTTGGCACAGGGCTTGGGCAGTGCCAGGGCTGGTCCTGTCCCTGCTGCCTTGGCACAGGGTGTGGGCAGTGCCAGGGCTGGTCCTGTCCCTGCTGCCTTGGCACAGGGCTTGGGCAGTGCCAGGGCTGGTCCTGTCCCTGCTGCCTTGGCACAGGGCTTGGGCAGTGCCAGGGCTGGTCCTGTCCCTGCTGCCTTGGCACAGGGTGAGGGCAGTGCCAGGGCTGGTCCTGCAGTCCCTGCTGCCTTGGCACAGGGTGAGGGCAGTGCCAGGGCTGGTCCTGTCCCTGCTGCCTTGGCACAGGGTGTGGGCAGTGCCAGGGCTGGTCCTGCTGCCTTGGCACAGGGTGAGGGCAGTGCCAGGGCTGGTCCTGCTGCCTTGGCACAGGGCTTGGGCAGTGCCAGGGCTGGTCCTGCTGCCTTGGCACAGGGTGAGGGCAGTGCCAGGGCTGGTCCTGCAGTCCCTGCTGCCTTGGCACAGGGTGAGGGCAGTGCCAGGGCTGGTCCTGCTGCCTTGGCACAGGGCTTGAGCAGTGCCATGGCTGGTTCTGCAGTCCCTGCTGCCTTGGCACAGGGCTTGGGCAGTGCCATGGCTGGTTCTGCAGTCCCTGCTGCCTTGGCACAGGGCTTGGGCAGTGCCAGGGCTGGTCTGGTCTTGTCCCTGCTGCCTTGGCACAGGGCTTGGGCAGTGCCAGGGCTGGTCCTGCTGCCTTGGCACAGGGTGAGGGCAGTGCCAGGGCTGGTCCTGCAGTCCCTGCTGCCTTGGCACAGGGTGAGCAGTGCCAGGTCTGGTCCTGCTGCCTTGGAATGGGGCTTGGGCAGTGCCAGGGCTGGTCCTGTAGTCTCTGCTGCCTTGGCACAGGGCTTGGGCAGTGCCAGGGCAGTCCCTGCTGCCTTGGCACAGGGCTTGGGCAGTGCCAGGGCTGGTCCTGCTGCCTTGGCACAGGGCTTGGGCAGTGCCAGGGCTGGTCCTGCAGTCCCTGCTGCCTTGGCACAGGGCTTGGGCAGTGCCAGGGCTGGTCCTGCTGCCTTGGCAGGGCTTGGGCAGTGCCAGGGCTGGTCCTGCTGCCTTGGCACAGGGTGTGGGCAGTGCCAGGGCTGGTCCTGCAGTCCCTGCTGCCTTGGCACAGGGCTTGGGCAGTGCCAGGGCTGGTCCTGCTGCCTTGGCAGGGCTTGGGCAGTGCCAGGGCTGGTCCTGCAGTCCCTGCTGCCTTGGCACAGGGTGTTCTCAGCCCAGGAGCAGCAGGCTGTGCTCCCAACCCTGAACATCCCTCACCTCCAGGAGCAGCAGGCTGTGCTCCCAACCCTGAACATCCCTCACCTCCAGGAGCAGCAGGCTGTGCTCCCAGCCCTGAACATCCCTCTCCTCCAGGAGCAGCAGGCTGTGCTCCCAACCCTGAACATCCCTCACCTCCAGGAGCAGCAGGCTGTGCTCCCAGCCCTGAACATCCCTGGGCTTCTTGCAGCCAGGGATGGCCTCGTGCACTTTCCCTTTCCAGTGGGACCTGCCCTGGCTGTGAAGGACTTTGGGAACCAGAGCTCAGCCCAGTGACATCTCCTCTGTGCCATTTTGGCAGAGGGCTTTCACAGGAATCAAGCAGTAAATAACTCCTGGGGAACTGCATGTTTATTTAGTGCTTTAGGGGCAGTGGGGTGAGCAATGGAGCCAGCTGGATTTGTGTTGGTTTCACAGAGAACATGTCCCACCAGCTTCTCCTGGAGAGCAGCTCTGGGTGGGCTGGGAGGGGCACTGTCTGTTAGCAGTGGCTTGCTTGTTTCTGGTTAGCTTCTGAGATTCTTGGTGGGCTCAGCTGATGGTGGCTCCTGAGGCCAGGAGAATGGCAGTGTTTGAGAGTGGCACTTGTCTGGCTGATTCCCACGGGTGGCACTGTCCTCCTAGCTCTGCTGTGGGGGCTGGGCTCGGGGGGAAGAAACCCAGAAGAAGCCAAGAAAGAGGAAGGGCTCTGATGTGATGAATAAGGCTATTCCATGCTGTAACCCTGTTTGTAGGGGTGTGGTGGCCCTGGAATGTGCTGTCTCCCACAGTGCCACATCTTCATGGGAATAGAACAAGGCCAGTGGAGAGCAGGCCTGGGATGAGGAGTGGAGGGGAGTTGCAGTGAAATCCTATTGTCTGTCAGGAGGGCAGGGCTGGGTCTGCAGTGGGGTAAGAGTGTGCTTGGTGTGCCACTGTGGGGTTGGATGTTCTCTTGTAGGCAGAGGCTCAGGAGAAGCACGAAGACATAGCCTTGGATTATTGCTGCTGCTACAATAATGAGGATATTCTCTGATGTTCACCTGCTTGTATAATGGGGTGGATGACAGCTCACTCAGAGCACATTTATTGGTGAAAACCCATAAATCCATCTGGGCTGGTAAGGTGATTTGTTTCATGAATTAGTAACAAGTTCATTAGCAATGCTGAGTAATTTTGCACAATGTATTTTGGCACCTCCCTGGATTTTTCTACACTGTGAATTATTTTGTATTTCTCGTGGCAGCAGTTGTGAGGTGCTGCCTGTGACAGGGGAGGGCACTTATTCATACTGTGTACAGGTGATTCCCAACCCATTCCTGGTGGCCCATCAGCCCCTGGAGGTGGATGGGGCACCTGTGGGGGAGAAATCTTGGTGAAAGCTGTGAGCTCTGGAGTGTCTGGTAGGAAGAGGATGAAGAGGGTTGGAAGTGAGCCTGCTGGTGTTGAGGAGAGGAGGGCTGTGCTGGCTGTGGGGGTGGGTGGGTGAGGGGATAGCCTGCTCTGAGGTTGGCCCTAGGCACTCTGGGGCCAGTGGGTGGATGAGCAGGCTTGTTTTGGTTAGGGTCAGGGCTGGGATGAGTGGGGCTGGAGTGCCTTCTGCAGGAGGTGACCTTCCCAGCCCTCTGAGTGACTGTGGAAGGGCCTGGCCAGCTCGGAGCAGGGGCTGGCTTTGTGCAGCTCCTGCCTCACACCCAGGGCTGCCCAGCCCCAGCTGCTCCAGCCTGAGCAGGGGCTGGGGCAGCACTGTGGGGATTTGCCTGTGGAAGGCTCCCCAGCCCTCCCCTGAGCTGGATGGGGCTGCTGAGGTGGTGGCTGCTGCTTCTCCTCTCCTAAGTGCTCCTGACATGGTTTGGAAGCAGAACATGCGTGGGGCTGTGTCCCCCTGATGGAGCCAGCCCTGTCTCCTTCCCCCATTTCCTTTCTGCTGTTAATCTGGTCACTGGCCACTTATGCCATTTGTTATCTGTGTAATTGGAGCTGGGATGCTGCAGCAGGTGAGCCCCAGCCCCAGAACCCTTCCCCCTCTCCTGCAGCAGCATCCCTGAGCACAAATAGCTCTCAGGAGCTGCTGTAGATTTGATTTTGTTTGCAAGCTTGTCTTATGACCAGCTCTCAGCGTGGGAAGAGGCAGGGAGTGGGGAGATGGAGAGAGAGAGTTGTTGCAACATATTTTAACATATGTGCTTTAGGCCTCTTGGTGGACTCCCTCTTGGGAAGAGGGGAGGGAGCGTGCCCCTGAGCAGCTGGTTGGCTTTGCTTGTTTCTATAGCAGCCTGGAGGAGGAAAATCGTGTTTTAACAATAATATATTCCACCAAAAAAAAAAAAAACAAAACCAAACCCAACAATTACAGAAGAGCCTTTTTTATTATTATTAAAGAAATTGCATTAAAGATGAATGAGCATATATTGGAATAATTGTGTTTTAAGGTGTGTAACATTAAAAGGTACTGAATGGAATATCGACTGTTTTGTAGGAAGGGTAATAATGAGATTTCTGTCACTTAATCTTACAATAATTGGGTTATTACTATGCAAATTAAGGTATTACTTAAATAAAAGAGAGGAGGTAAGACAGATCCTTGAGGCAGCCATTTATCTGTCCTTAAAGCTATGCTGTCGATTCTCTTTAGGCTGAAGATCCTTTTTTAAACAATTTGGAGATGCTAATTTCATTATTTTTTCACCTGTGTTTCCTTCTAGGATGTTTTTTATTCTCCCCAGGTAGCAGATCAGGACTCGTGGTTTTTAAACATTTTCTAGTCTCTTATGGATTCCTTTAGGAATAATTAGATCAAATAACTGTGATTATTACCTTTTTGTTCCCTCTCTCTTTTAAATAAAATAATGATTTGTGTATTTTGCCTGAGATTTTTACAGCGAATACACATAAATTATTTTATTTCTTCTTTCCCTTTAGCAAAGAATTATTGAGCAGCTCATTACAGATTTCCTGATTTCCATTAGTTATCCAAGTTTACTTACTGGCTACTTACTGGCCTTGAAGAGGAATCAAGGAGAATTTGGTTGGTTTTTTTTTTTGGTGGAGACCTTGGTGGCTTTTGTGGGATCCACCAGAGGCCTGCTGGCATTTTTCTGTGTCCTTGATTTTTGGAGGGAATATTTCAGACTGGGCTTCCAATGGGAACTTCCTCATTTCAGGGTGAGTTCTTTGTAACACAGGTATTTGTAGAAATTTTGTTTGTGGTTCAGAAGTACTCCTCTGGCCTTTTTTTCCTAGTGATTCCAGGCTGGCTCTGACTTTCTCCCTTTTTGCTTCACTGCTCTCCCCCTCTGTGGTGAGGGCTGCCTCTGATTACACTTGGCTTTAGCACTTTCAGCTCTTTTTTGCCCCTTTTAAGTTTTTAAATGCACTGCTCCCAAGGGGAGAGCTATAGAGAGTGGGCACAGAATTTTCACCTGAGGTCTTACCCCATCACAGGCAGCAGCTTCCTCTGTGCTGCTCTCTGAAAGCCTTTTCTGCTCATTTTCTTTAGTGCAAGTGGGAAGTGAGTATAGAAAAGTCACCAGCCCTATGTGGAGTTCAAGGAAAGGATATTCTCTGATGTTTACCTGCTTGTATAATGGGGTGGATGACAGCTCACTCAGAGCACATTTATTGGTGAAAACCCATAAATCCATCAGGGCTGGTAAGGTGATTTGTTTCATGAATTAGTAACAAGTTCATTAGCAATGCTGAGTAATTTTGCACAATGTACTTTGGCACTTCCCTGGATTTTTCTACACTGTGAATTATTTTGTATTTCTCGTGGCAGCAGTTGTGAGGTGCTGCCTGTGACAGGGGAGGGCACTTATTTATACTGTGTACAGGTGATTCCCAACCCATTCCTGGTGGCCCATCAGCCCCTGGAGGTGGATGGGGCACCTGTGGGGAGAAATCTTGGAGAAAGCTGTGAGCTTCCACCATGGCCTTGGACATAAAAACAACAAATTGCACATTAGCAGAGAGGTCACACTTTGTTCCATGGCACCCACTCTCCATCCCAGAGCAAGCTGTTAACCTATTAGGGATCCACAGAGAGGTGAAGTCCCTTTATTGACTCTGAACTGGCAATTTCCCCTGTGCTCAGTGTATTAATTCCTGCTTGATTAACAGCTCTGGAACAAACTGAGCCGTTGACCTTGTGCACCCCAGGTTGTTTGATTTAATCATCAGGAGGAGTCTGTCTCTTCAGGTGGGTGTGCCTGAAAAAATGAGTTGTAGTCTTCATTTGGATCTGAACCACGACAGCGTGGGGTCAAAGAAAAATCACCATAACTGAAATAAGATGGCCAGAAAAAAAAAAGACCTGTGCAATTTCGTCCTGGAAGGGCCATGTAAAACACCACTGTGACCCCTAAGCCTTTGCAGCCCTCTTGTTTCTGTGGTGAACATTCCTGTTGAGCTAGCTGCAGTGAAATAAAATAATAAGCCATTTTCCAGAACTCACAGTTAAAAAAAAAAAATGTTTGAAGCTCAAAAAGATGATTTTGTTTAAGATTTCAGTTTAACACATATGCATCCTGCCCTGGTGATTGCTTGTGGTTGCCAGGAAGTTCTCCAAGAAATCTGCAAAATGTCTAGTCTGTGTAACAGACGGGAGAGCTGGAGAAATTGTGTGCAAGTCCAGAGTTTTAGATTTCTTTCTCTCTTTTTGGACCGCTTAGATAGGATGTGTGAAGCTTCAGTTCTCTCTCTGCACCCATTTGAACAAAACCTCTGAGCCTTTCTGGAGTCTGTTCTTCCCTGACAGTTCCAGGTTGGGAACAGGGTGAACTCCTTAGCAAGCTGTGCATGGCAGAGTTGATGAGGGAGCAGCACCAGCATTCCCGAGGTAGGAGCTGAAATCTGAGCAGCTACTTACCCTGTTTTGGTGGGAAACCTATGGCATTAGTAGCTAGAAAAGAACATTTCCTGCCTCTGCCATGGCCTGTGGGGTGAATCCTTGGAGCATCAGCACACCTGATAGAATGATGGGGACCCCAGAGTGGCATTAATTGAAATAGGAAATAGGAAATAGAATATGAAATAGGAGCAAGGGTGCATTTCCTCTTTATTGAGTGACAAGGGCCATGATGTTCCATGCTGGGGGCAGATCAGAGCAATAGGAGAAATGAAACCCACCTGTTTTGATTTCCAGGTTCCTCCAGATTCACATGCCCCAACAGCTGGCTGCACCTTCACCTCTTGTAACCCCCTCTCTTCCAAGCATCCTTTGCCAAACACCTCCCTTCCCTGCATGGCTGCCTCCCCATTCTGGGGGAAACCAGAGCAGCAGGGCTGCAGTTACCAAACCCTGACTGAGCTAAGGGCCAGCAGCTCCTAAAACCTGCCTCTGGCACAGCTGGGCTCGTGAGCCCTGAGGGCAGGCAGTGGGGGTGGCAGCAGGAAATCCTGCCTGGTGATTTCATATCTGTCTGGGCAGATACTTGAATTTGTTGCTGTTTCTCTGGGTTTGTTTTGCTGTGGGTCTCCTAAAGCTGTTCCAGAGTCCTGGACAGCCATTGCTAGGTAGGAGGTGTGAATGTGGTCATGGCCTCTAAGGAGCTGAACTCGCTGGTACCTGGTTTTACCAGCCAGATGGAAGGAGTTTCATTGGTTTTATTTGCTCATTGTTTTTATCTGTTAAAACCCCTAATGATGGTTTTTAAAAAAAACATTTATTGATTATTTTACATACCAAGCCTAGAAACACTCTGATCTTTTCTAATGTTACTGTAGATATCCATTAGATATTTTATAGTCTTTTTCTTTTTAAATGCAAATATAAGAAAAGGAAAAGTTCTGTCCCATCAGCAAGTCTGAAGTCACTGCTGTTGAGTCCTCAGCAGCAGACAGAGAGAAAGGTTTTAACAGTTGTAAGTTGAAGCAAAATTGGCTGAAATGTGTTCAGATAGAACAAGATTGGTTGGGAGTGAGAGGTGGGAGTCATCAGCACAGAGGTGCTGAACTGAAGCCATCATTCCTCAGAGATGTGAAAATCCAGAACTATAATGCATATAATTGCTCAGATACTAGAGGGATAATAAAACCACAGTGTTTTATGTAACATAGCAATTTATAAAAATGCACCAGCAGTCAGTGTGAGGGTAGTGGGAAACCCTGTAATTATTTGGGATGTGATGTTAATAGATCCAATAGCAAGCTCGGGTGCTAAGCTCTAAATAATTACTTTTTGTTTTACTTTTTGTTGGCTTTCATCTTTCCTCTCCCTTTCTTTTTCTCCTATGAAACTCTGCCCCCTCTTGCCGTTCTCCCTTGCTGGGAGGCGATTTCCCCCTGGTGTGTGATGGCAGGCAGATGGCTCTCTCTGCAAATAATCCTTGGTGCTGTTCTGTCACTTGGCCACTGAGCAGCATTGGAGCAGTAGGGTACTTGGATTCTCTGTGTGAGGAGCAGTGACGTGCTCTGCCTTTCCTGGGAGCAGGTTTGTGATTCCAGGCTTGCTCATGAATGTGCTTTTTCCCAGGGGACTGTGCAAAACACTTGCTGAGGCACCGGGTCAGCTGTTAAAAGCTAATTCTCAAATGGGTTCAGCTCTCAGTCCATATGTGGATAACCTATAAGTGGGAGTAATTGAGACATTTAACCAGACAAAAATCCATGTTGCAAAGCAAATGAAGAGGTTATTATAGATTCATGATGCTTTGTTTTCACTTGTAGTCAAGGATGGTGATCCTGGGTATAGCTCAAAAGAAAGATGGATGTGAGGTATAAATGTGTATAAGTTTAAACCTGAATGAATAAAATGCTGTTATTTTAATCTTAACTCTTGGTTGAAAGTGGATTATATGGAGCCACGTCCTCCCAAATAAAAATCTGGAAACCTTCATGAATGCAAGTGATTTCTCTTGACCTTGAATTTCTCAGCTGGGTGAGAAGTGTGAGGAGTGACTTCTCAGAGATGACAACAGTGAAGGCTGGAATTAGCACTGTGTGCATGGTGAATTTGCAGCCCCAGGCCTGTTTGCTGGTTGGGGCTTTTGCCCTTTTCCCCACTTCATGCAATTGTCTTTTCAGTGCTCATGCAGCCTTGTTTCAGTTTCATGTTGCATGGTTTCATGTCTCTCTAGTTTCCCTTAGAGCTCAGGCTTTGAATAAACCCCAAACCCTAGAATGAAACTCAGCTGAAACCACCCCCACATTTTGCATAGTTTCCACCAAAGCCATAAATTGATCAGGCTCACTCTGTCCTAGGTCTGGTCACACCAAAAAGTTTCTGAAGCCTTACTAAGTGTTGTGTAAATCTGGATCCCTTGGCCTCCCATATATCCTGATATTCAGCTCTGAGGATGAAGTACAGTCCCAAAATTCTGGAACTCCTCTTTAGTATCTTGACTTTGGGGGGCTAAGTTTTTTTTTATTGACCTAGAAAATTGATGAAGCTCTCCTGAAGAGTCTCTCAGAAGTGCCTCTTTCTTTCTGGCGTGGTGTGGTAGAAACACAATCAGCAGAAAACCCCCCTCACCATGTTCCTGTGACAGGAAGGGTGCTGAGTGCAGGTTCTTCTCAATTGCCCCAGTGAACCACCTCAGATTTGAGTATTGTTATGTGAGATCTTTGGGGTTTCTTCTTTTTTTCCTTGTGGAGAACCTCTTGAAGGAGTTAGTAGAATTAACAGTAACATAATCTCCTGGGAGTTCATTTTTACACTGAAAGTGCTGCAGTTCTCTGGGGTTAACGTTTATCATTTGATGAACAATATTTGACTTTTGACATCTTCTTCCTTACCCCATTTTCCACCAAAAAAAAAAGTCAGTTCTAACCAGACTGCTGGTGTTTTTGGATAGCCACTCCATGAGGAATGTTGATCAAAGATGCACACTGTGTGTGTAAGCAGTTACTGCCCCACTTCCCACAATCTGTGTGAAACTCCCTGTGCCCACCCAGAGCCAGACCTTTACCTTGGAGCAGCTTCCAGAGCTTTCCCCTCTTGGCAGGCCCAGGAGTCACATTTTGCTCTGGGAGCCCAAGTACTCTATTTAATTAATTTTGGTTGGGCTTGTGACCCCAGCTGTCAAGGCCTCCAGCTCTGAGCTGGGTGCTCGGGCAGGTTCTGCTTTGGCAAATTGCCATTTGGCTAATTGCCTGCTCTTTACTTTTGCTACCTTTGACTTCAAATCTGGGAGCAAATCCACTCAGTTTCTTTTTGTGAAGTGGTGCCACTGCTGGATGGTTACCATCCATTTGGGAACAGGGTTGGGGAAGTGCTGCCTGTCTGTCCATGACCTGTAAATGACTGCTGGGTGCTTGGGATTGCAGGGAGGTTGGTGGCTGTGGATGTGCTCACATCTTTTTGTTTACATAAGGCTGTTGAACTGGGCCAGGCACCAATCCTAATGAAGCCAATAACACCAGGGATGGGATCTTTGGATGTTGAACTTGCCCTTCTGCACCTCCATCCACACCAGTGGAATGCTCTGGGACACAAGGTTGGGTCACAGCAGGAAACTTTGTTTGTGGTGCCTGTTTCAGGTTGTTTTTATTGATTTGTTTTCTTTCAGAAAAATGTCAGTTTAATTGATATGATTACAACATCTTCCTGGGCAAAGGGGATGCCACACCTTTTTCTCTGTGCTTTGGGAAAGTTGGCTTTGCAAATGTTGCTGGGGGATTTCTTTGGCAGTAATCAGTAGGTGACAATATTAGAGTTCAAACTCAAATCTTTAGTCCTAGACTGTACCAAATATAAGGAATTATTACTGTTTTGAACCTCTTCTTTGAAGAGTTCATGCCAAGATTTTCCTCAAACCAGGGAAACAATTTGTAATTTCAAATGGATTTGTAGTTTTGAATAGGTGACTGCCATATTTATTCTTTTAAGACATCATTTTCCAAACTTGAGCAATATGTGATGCTGGCTAGAAACAACAGCCTAAATCAGCACTGAAATCTTCCTCCTGACCCATTTGCCACTATTATAATAATAACTGTCATTTATGTAACATCTTTCATCATGCTGAATATCCAAGCAATTTGCAAGCACGTGCCTTGATTCCTCAGAGGAATCTGCAGTCAGTGGGGTTTAAATTTGTCTGGGGTCAGGGAGGTTAATGACTCCATTCCTTCAGAAGGTGCTGTGGTTTTAATGCCCAGGCTGGGGGAGCCCCGAGAGCCTCCTGCCAGAGCAGCACCTCTGGCTGTGGCTGCCTCAGCTCCTGCAGGGATGCTGGGGCTGGGAGGCTGCCTGGCTGGAGCAGGGCACAGCTCTGCCCCTGGAACTCGTGCTTTCTGCAGCACCTCTGGTGTTCTGCACTGGATTTCCTCCCCTCTGCAGAGCCCATCCATCTCTGTTCTTGCCACCCTGAGTCAGGGGGTTGTGGAGGGGTGGGTGGCAGGTGCCAGGGTGGCAGGGGATGTTGTTGTCTGTGGGTTTTGCTTGTGTATGGGTTGTTTTTTTATTAAAATGTGGTGGGGGGGGGGGGAATACAAAACCACAACACTGTCAAAGCTGGGTTTTGGTGGGTTTATCCTTTTGGGCTTTATCCTAACATTTCAAATGAATGATGCTTTTAAATTAGTGGCAAGCTGGGGGTGTTTGAGCCTTGGTGGTTCTGAAAATAGATATTTATGCAGATGAGAGTGATGTGTGCATGCTACAATTCACCACTGTCTAACTCCAGATGTCAAGCACTTCACTGTTCCCAGTGCATAGGTCTAAAATATGTTCATGCATAACATAAACTTGGCTTTACAACCACTCATATTTAGACTGATTACAGGAGCTTAGCTACGTCTGTGTACTTCTTGCATGACTTCTTGTTCAGGAAAGTATCAAAAGGGATTACTAAAAGGCATTTTCATTCATTGCTTGTGAGGTTTGAGAGGTTAGTCTTTGAAGAAATAGGTCTCATTATAACATGTAGCACTTCTTTGTTTCACTATGACAGATGTATATTTTATTTGGAGGTATTAGGTACTTATGTATTTAAACAGCATTGAAGGATCTTCTTGAGTTGGACCCTAAATTTCAAGCAGATATAGATGGAGTATTGGAGTCAGGTAATATACTTTCCAATGTACCAAATGGGGAAAAAGAAGTGCTAGTAGTTAAGCTGTGTGTACAATAATTACACCTAAGAGATCATGTTTCATGTTTATATTCTCCTGTTAACTTACTTTTATCTGCATTCACAAGTCATTCACAGATAACTGCATATTTATCTAGATAACCAGTAAAGCAAACATGCACTTGATGAGATTTTGACTGTAGAAATCATCACAGCAAAGCTGGAATATTATCCTGTATATGCAAGCAGAGAGTGTTAGTGTGAGTGCTCTTACAGGATATTCTCACATGAACCAGGCTGTAAAATGTCACAGTAAAATGTAGCTGCAAGGCTATTGGAAATTAGTCACTTAGGTAGTATAAGTATTATTTTATGAGGTTTATCCATTTATCAGTGGCACCCAATTCTGTTGTGTCCTAGAGAAATGTCTTAGCAGTACAGAGAGACAAGTGCATACACATAGGTCAGTGTCTGGGGGTGGGGGGTTGTGATTTCACTGCTCCACACCAGAGTTACTTCTGTGGTTATCTGCTGTCAGTATAACTGTGGTTTGTATAACTACTGATATTTTTAATAGATATACTTTTTTGGTTTTTTGGCAATTTAGTTCAAAATACTGATGAAATGGAAAAATTGGTACAGTACTTATCAGTGTGATTATAAGAAAATTTTTCTCCTGTATTTGAGCTGTTGTTTTAAAATTCCAAACCTCCCATTAAAAATTAAATGCTATTAGCATTTTGATATTGCAGTTTATGATGGCCTTGCCCTGCAGTGTTTGGGGCTGTTAGTGACACTCTTGCCAAGAATGTTCTGTGTCTTGTTTCCAACCCTGTCCTGAGCTGAGGAGCCTGAGCAGGTTCTGCTGAGCTCTCTGAAGCATCAGGCCCTTCAGCACAAGGCAGCAAGTGACAGAGCACAAGCACAACTGCCCCTCAAGGTGCCTGTCATGGACCAGCATTAGCCCATTCCATAAACAGGATCTCTGCAACAAGTCCAGCCCAAGGGAGACCACTGAACAATTCTCTTTTTGGTTTTGTGGCATTGGGCATTGTGTGTGTAAGCATTCACTGCTCCTCCTGCAGCAACCACTGCAGGTAAAGTCCCCAGGATTGTTCCCTGGGAGGAAGGGCTGTGCAGTGCTGATGCTGTGGATGAGGCATTCCCAGGGAGGTTTTGGGGTGGCTGTGGGCCAGCAGCCCCACGGTGGCAGGGCTGGGAGCCCTGGGCTGCTGTGCTCTGACAGACAGACAGACAGACTGACTGCACACGTGGGCCATGGCTGAACACCCACAGCAGTGCTGGCCACGGCTTTTCCTTGCCTAGATCTTAGGTTTCTTTTGGCTTGTTATTTACTGTCAACAATTTCTGCAAAAAGGAAACCCCAAGTGTGTAATTCTGCATGAGGAAGGGCTCATCAAGGGCTTGGGGTCAGCTCAAGGTCACAGGATGCTCACAGGTGTCAGGTGCCAAGCTGTGGCCAAGGGCAGCAGTGTTCCTGCTTGCCTTGAGCATGGAGAACATCCTTGAGCACTGCTGAGTTCTGGTTTATTTCTCCTCTCTACAAAGTGGTGGAGACTTGAGGGGTTAACATGCCTTTTCCTTCAAGTTCATTAATTGTGAGGGAAGGGCCCTGACAAATATCACCTTGCTGACCTTTGAAACCTGCCTGAGTGTTTGGGTCTGCAGCCAGAGTGAGCATTGTTGTGACAGCACCAGCAAGGGTTAATCAGCCCTGCCAGCCTGAACAATGGAGACGGGGGCAGCTTTAAACGAAATGAGCTGAATATTTCATTCGGCCACTCAGCTGCCTGCTCCAATTGCCTCCTCTGCTAAAATGAGAGCTTAATCTAAAGTGACAACAACATCAGTTTCTATGTGCTCCAGTCACACAGAACATGACTTCCTTAACATAAACACTATTTACATGGGCCGTGTGCATGGAGCAGGGAATGGGAGCGTGCCCAGCTGAGGCAGGGGCTGCAATGAAGGACGAGGAACAGGCAGCTGAGAATTAGCCCTGGCAAATGAAAGCCTGACCCGCAGAGGGCATGTCCCTGCTACGTTTTAAAGCTGGAAAGCCTTGCACCAGTAACCTCACTGCCAGTAAAGACTATATAATTTAAAAGAAAATAGCACCTTTTCAGTTTAGACACTTAACCAAACCCGTTGTGTCTGACCCATTTCCCTGCTCTGTGTGACGTGAGGTGACAGGCCCCCAGCTGCAATTACCACTCACCCAAACAGCTGGAACTGAGACATGTCCCCTGTCCTTGTGCTCTCAGCCCAGAGCAGGCCCTTGGTTTGGGATGCTGCTGGGCAGAGGCATCCAGCATCCCTCCATTGGGGCTCACCCAGCACCCCCATGGCACCAGCACCCCCATGGCACCAGCATCCCTCCATCAGG
Organism: Haemorhous mexicanus; assembly: GCF_027477595.1. Classification (NCBI taxonomy): domain Eukaryota; kingdom Metazoa; phylum Chordata; class Aves; order Passeriformes; family Fringillidae; genus Haemorhous; species Haemorhous mexicanus. Next base: position 1,268,700 of record NC_082345.1, on the reverse strand, counting down.
GCTCACCCAGCACCCCCATGGCACCAGCATCCCTCCAGCAGGGCTCACCCAGCACCCCCATGGCACCAGCATCCCTCCACTGGGGCTCACCCCAGCCCCATGGCGCCAGCATCCCTCCATCAGGGCTCACCCAGCACCATGGCACCAGCATCCCTCCATCAGGGCTCACCCAGCACCCCCATGGCACCAGCATCCCTCCATGGGGGCTCACCCAGCACCCCCATGGCACCAGCATCCCTCCACTGGGGCTCACCCAGCACCCCATGGCACCAGCATCCCTCCACTGGGGCTCACCCAGCACCCCATGGCACCAGCATCCCTCCATGGGGGCTCAGCCCAGCCCCATGGCACCAGCATCCCTCCAGCAGGGCTCACCCAGCACCCCCATGGCACCAGCATCCCTCCATTGGGGCTCACCCAGCACCCCCATGGCAGCAGCATCCCTCCATGGGGGCTCACCCAGCACCCCCAAGGCACCAGCATCCCTCCACTGGGGCTCACCCAGCACCCCCATGGCACCAGCATCCCTCCATTGGGGCTCAGCCAGCACCCCCATGGCAGCAGCATCCCTCCATGGGGGCTCACCCAGCACCCCCCTGGCACCAGCACCCCCAAGGCACCAGCATCCCTCCATCAGGGCTCACCCAGCACCCCCTGGCACCAGCATCCCTCCACTGGGGCTCACCCAGCACCCCCATGGCACCAGCATCCCTCCATGGGGGCTCACCCAGCACCCCCATGGCGCCAGTATCCCTCCATGGGGGCTCACCCAGCATCCCCATGGCACCAGCATCCCTCCAGCAGGGCTCAGCCCAGCCCTATGGCACCAGCATCCCTCCATGGGGGCTCACCCAGCATCCCCATGGCACCAGCATCCCTCCATGGGGGCTCACCCAGCACCCCCATGGCACCAGAGCTCTGCCACGCTGCTGTGGAGGGGCTGCACTGCTGCTGCTGCTCTGGCTGCTCCCCGAGGCACAGACAGCAGTGCCCCAGCCCCCTGGGCTCTGGGCACTGCCCCTCTGCAGCAATAAATGCCTGTGCTCCATGGGGAGCTGTGCCCAAAGTAGGGCTCTGTGGAGTGGGAGGTTGGATTCTTCCTTCTCTCTCTCTGCTCTAACCATAAGGTCACTGGGTTTATTCCAGCAATTTTTTTTCCTCTTTTTTTAAATTTTTTTTTTTTTACCCAATGCCATGGAGTTGAAGTATTTATCCTCCCCTCTGTGCTGCTGTCAGGCTTTTAAAAGGTCTCCTCATTGGGCAAACTCTGGATGAGTTACAGGTGGAGAAGGCAGAGTGAGAGAGTTTGTGGTCCTGTAAGCCAGGAGGGACTAACTCAGCTCCTTCCCTCCCTGGTGTGAGTGCTGTGCAGCCTGACCTTGTCCCAGGGGTACAAAACTGCTTTTCCCCTGCCCCTCCTGGTGGTGCTGAGGCTGTCCAGGCAGCCCTGGCATTCCCCCTTCCCTTATTGCTGCTGTGGAGCTCTTGTTCAGCTGAGCAGGCTGAGCTGTGCAGCAGCACAGCACCAACAGTTCCAGGTGTCCCTTCCCCTCTGGGCCCTGCTGGGAAAGTCACTTTTCTTGGCAGCTGTGTTGAGCAGACACTTGTTCAAGCAGGTATTACCCACTAGTTGTTTACAGGACTTTTCCCCCTGTTTCTGCCACCCTCACGTTGAAAGTTTATCTTAAAAAACATTAAAGGAATAACTGGGAATAACTAAAGGAATAACTGGGAGTTGAGCTGAGCAGGAGAGGAGGGTACCTAGGTCTTAACCAGACCCTGCAGAAATAGGGAAGGCCTGAGAAATGGGGAAGGATTCTTTTCTGAAGAAGAAAAGGTTTCTTTCCCATCATTGGTCTAACAGTAGAATTTAACAAAAATCTACTGATCCTGAAAGGATTCTCTCTAACCTTGTTGGAGCATTTGCTGTGCTGAAAATTCAGAACATGCTGGTTACTGGTTTTTATTACTGAATGTTACTCTTAAAACTTAGGACATTTCTGAAGTGTGCAAAATGAATGCTTGCATCAGAATGAGTGCTCCAGTGACTGCAACCCTGTAGCTGAAATCCAGAGCAGTTCCATCTTCATATTACAGATTATTACTTTTGCCAAGTTAAGTGGACTTTTGTGACATTTTAAAAACCATACTGAAGTTAACTTTGAGCTGCTGTAGCATCACTTCAAAGAAGGAACATAGATCACTTACAGTGTCAATACAAACCTAAAAATAGTAGCCAAAATCTGTGCTTTTTGATGCTGTCTGACTACTGTCTTCCTTTTTCTCCACTTTTGGTTCCAAAAGGGGGTGTAAGCAGTCACAGATTTACAGAATTACAGATGTATCCCCTGCACCATAGGAAAACAAGGTCTACTATTGCTGAGCTGCAAAGCACTGGCTCTGGTTCAGGAACTGACACCTCTTCAGAGAGAGCACTCACTAAAATCAGCTCATCTCTGACGTGCAGGGGGAAAAAGGAAAGACAAATGTGACTTATGGGGTGGATCAGGGTCATCAGAAACTCCATCCCACAGGCAGCCTTTGTCAGGCAAGGTGCTGCCCACCAGCTGGGAGGTTTCCAGAGGTGCAGGATGGGTGTTGATATTTTCTGTTTCACCAGAGAGCCCCTGACAGCTTCAGCTGAGGGGCCACTGCTCACCTTGGCAGGGAATCATTGAATGTTTTGGGCTGGGAGGGACCTTACCCTTATTTCCTAAAAGGGTCCTCAGTGCTTTTTATTCCATGGATCATTCTCATAGCTCCAGCCCCAGAAACAGGCAGGGGGCCTGACTGGAGTGAGGTACCACAAGGACAACAGGACATGCCTGACGGTCTTTTTTTTCTTTTTTCTTTTTCTTTTTTATTTTTCTTTTTCTTTTATCTTTTTCTTTTTTTTTCTTTTGTCTTTTTTTCTTTTTTTTTTCTTTTTTTATTTTTTATTTTTTCTTTTAAAAACTTTTTTCTTTTTTTAACTTTTTTCTTTTTCTTTTTTCTTTTTTCTTTTTTTTCTTCCTTTCTTACTTCTTTTCCTTTCTTCCTTTTTTTTTTCTTTTTTCTCCTCCTTTGTCCTTCCTCTTTTTTCTTTTTTCTTATTTTTTCGTTTTTTTTCTTTTTTCCTTTTTTCTTCTTTTTTCTCCCTTTTTTCTTCCTTTTTTTCTTTTTTTCCTTCTTTCTTCTTTTTTTTTCTTTCCTTTTTTTCCTTTTTTCCTTTTTTCCCCTCTTTTTCTTTTTCAAGATGACAAAACTAAAAGAATCACAAGAAATGAAAAGGAGAGCAGTGCATCCCTTTAGAGCTGGATGCCCATCTAGCCTCATTCCCCTATCCCAGGAAGGAGCTGGCAGTCCTGCTGAGCTCTGCTGGGATTTACCCTCATTCCCTACCCCAGGAAGGGGCTGGCAGTCCTGGTGAGCTCTGCTGGGATTTACCCTCATTCCCTATCCCAGGAAGGAGCTGGCAGTCCTGCTGAGCTCTGCTGGGATTTACCCTCATTCCCCTATCCCAGGAAGGAGCTGGCAGTCCTGGTGAGCTCTGCTGGGATTTACCCTCATTCCCTATCCCAGGAAGGGGCTGGCAGTCCTGCTGAGCTCTGCTGGGATTTACCCTCATTCCTTATCCCAGGAAGGAGCTGGCAGTCCTGCTGAGCTCTGCTGGGATTTACCCTCATTCCCCTATCCCAGGAAGGAGCTGGCAGTCCTGGTGAGCTCTGCTGGGATTTACCCTCATTCCCTATCCCAGGAAGGGGCTGGCAGTCCTGCTGAGCTCTGCTGGGATTTACCCTCATTCCCCTATCCCAGGAAGGAGCTGGCAGTCCTGGTGAGCTCTGCTGGGATTTACCCTCATTCCCTATCCCAGGAAGGAGCTGGCAGTCCTGCTGAGCTCTGCTGGGATTTACCCTCATTCCCTATCCCAGGAAGGAGCTGGCAGTCCTGGTGAGCTCCCTGTTGGGATTTACCCTCATTCCCTATCCCAGGAAGGAGCTGGCAGTCCTGCTGAGCTCTGCTGGGATTTACCCTCATTCCCCTCCCCAGGAAGGAGCTGGCAGTCCTGGTGAGCTCTGCTGGGATTTACCCTCATTCCCTATCCCAGGAAGGAGCTGGCAGTCCTGGTGAGCTCTGCTGGGATTTACCCTCATTCCCTACCCCAGGAAGGAGCTGGCAGTCCTGGTGAGCTCTGTTGGGATTTACCCTCATTCCCACACCCAGGAAGGGGCTGGCAGTCCTGGTGAGCTCTGCTGGGATTTACCCTCATTCCCTTATCCCAGGAAGGAGCTGGCAGTCCTGCTGAGCTCTGCTGGGATTTACCCTCATTCCCTACCCCAGGAAGGGGCTGGCAGTCCTGGTGAGCTCTGCTGGGATTTACCCTCATTCCCTATCCCAGGAAGGGGCTGGCAGTCCTGGTGAGCTCTCTGTTGGGATTTACCCTCATTCCCCTCCCCAGGAAGGAGCTGGCAGTCCTGCTGAGCTCTGCTGGGATTTACCCTCATTCCCTATCCCAGGAAGGAGCTGGCAGTCCTGCTGAGCTCTGCTGGGATTTACCCTCATTCCCTATCCCAGAAAAGAGCTGGCAGTCCTGGTGAGCTCTGCTGGGATTTACCCTCATTCCCTATCCCAGGAAGGAGCTGGCAGTCCTGCTGAGCTCTGCTGGGATTTACCCTCATTCCCTATCCCAGGAAGGAGCTGGCAGTCCTGCTGAGCTCTGCTGGGATTTACCCTCATTCCCTATCCCAGGAAGGAGCTGGCAGTCCTGGTGAGCTCTGCTGGGATTTACCCTCATTCCCTATCCCAGGAAGGAGCTGGCAGTCCTGCTGAGCTCTGCTGGGATTTACCCTCATTCCCTATCCCAGGAAGGAGCTGGCAGTCCTGGTGAGCTCTGCTGGGATTTACCCTCATTCCCTATCCCAGGAAGGGGCTGGCAGTCCTGCTGAGCTCTGCTGGGATTTACCCTCATTCCCCTACCCCAGGATAGAGCTGGCAGTCCTGGTGAGCTCTGCTGGGATTTACCCTCATTCCCTACCCCAGGAAGGAGCTGGCAGTCCTGGTGAGCTCCCTGCTGGGATTTACCCTCATTCCCTACCCCAGGAAGGAGCTGGCAGTCCTGCTGAGCTCTGTTGGGATTTACCCTCATTCCCTATCCCAGAAGGAGCTGGCAGTCCTGCTGAGCTCTGCTGGGATTTACCCTCATTCCCCTATCCCAGGAAGGAGCTGGCAGTCCTGTTTTTCTCCCTGCCTCTGTTGAGGTTTCTCCTGTGGGATCCCCTGCCCATCCCAGAGCCATCCCTGTGCCAGCCCAGGCTGCTCTCTGCCCTTGGCCCTGGGGTGTTTGGGGTGTTGGGGGCTCCCCTCTGCAGAGCTGGGTCTCAGCTGCTCCCAGGGAGCCCAGGCTGTGTGGGCAGGTGAACCTCACTCACCTGAGCCCAGAAGAGTGGGGGTGAGGAGCATTAACCCCTTCCTGGCCTGTGTGTGAGCAGGGAAGCTGCAGCACTGTGGCCTTCGTGCTGCAGGGTTGCTCTTGGGTGCTAATGCAAGGGATTACCAAAAAAATCTGGTTGCTGAGGATTGCTAATCTCTCCATTAGAAATATGCTTATTACACAGTTATAAATTAATGAATGCATTTTTTAACATGCAATAATTATCTAATTAAATATAAGGCATTAGTTTAAGTAGACTAGCTCTCTTACTGAAATGCTGTCTATTACAAGTAGATTTATTGAGGATTAACAACTACATAATAGAACTGTATCTATTTCATGATTGTTAATCCTCAATGAATGTTTTTAATAATTAATTGGCACTTAACTAAAGGATTATGTTCATTGTGATGGAGTTTATGAAGCAATGGAGCATTTTTGTGTATGATGAAGTGCTGAAGGGAATATGCCTGTGATATGGTTAAGTAATTGGGGGTGGGACATGATAATGACACGTGTGACAGCACCAAAAAGAGAAAACCAAGCCACAAAAACAAAAAGAGATGGGGAGGGATAATGAGAAAATCACATGTAGTAGCAAAATTTTTATTTCCATTGTTACTTGACAGATTTCTGAAAGTATTGTTTAATTTCTTTGTGTTACATAGGAGAAGCAGTAACTGCCTACTTAGACATCAAGATCTTTAATGTTGGAGAATAGGTAAAAGGGAGTTTGGGGTTGAAAAGGGTGAAATATTTCAGTCTGGCTGGTGAAGATCTTTCAGCATTTAAGTTTTGTTCTTAAAGTCTCTCCTAGGCACATGAATTAGGGAGCTGGAACATAAATCCAGTGTCAATTGTGACTCAAGGAGTTCCAGGTGTGTCTGTCTGATGGTTTTGGCCTGGTTTTGGTGGTGGTGGGGGATTTATTTTTTACTTCTCATTATCCTCCTCTGCCTTTGTTAATAATAAACTCACTTTGTAGCTCCAACTTCAGTCTGTTTTGCCCTTGGAGTGTTTTCTCCCAGTCCTTATCTCAACTCATGAAGCCTTCATTAATTTCTTTTCTCTCCTCTGCCCAGCTGTGGCAGGGGAGGAGGAGTGAGTGGCTCTTGGGGGTGCCTGGTGCTTGGGCAGTGCCAAACCATGGCCCTGTGCCCAAGTGGTGCAGAAGGAAGGATGTGGTACACCAGGATGCAGAAGGAAGGATGTGTTACACCAGGATGCAGGAGGGAGGGTGTGTTACACCAGGATGCAGGAGGGAGTTGTATGTTACCCCAGAGCACAAAGAAATGCTGTGAATGTTTCATGGACTCAGTGATGGAAGCAAACAGGAGAAAACACAGATTTTGTTGCTTTAGCTGACCCCAAGAGAAGGCACTGGTCCTGAAAGAAACTTTAAATTTTAGCTGTTAACCACAGGAAAGGCTGAGTCAGTGTGATCAGTCACTGCTGTGAACACCTTTGCATTTTTTGTGTTTAATGCAACCATGAAGCTTTCCAGTGAATATTTGCTAAGTTCCTGCTATTAAGGCATCAAGACAGGTCCCTCAGGTCTCTGCTTTGGGACCTGGGCCCTTTGATGTCCCCCTTTATCAGTGACAGGGTGAGGCTGAGCACACCCTCAGCATGTTGGCATTGATGTGAGGTGAGCAGAGCAGCTGACACAGCAGAGGGAAGGGATGCCATCCAGACAGACCTTGGACAGACTCAGGAATTGGGCCCGTGGCAGCATCATGAAGTTCAACAAGTCCTGCACCTCGGCTTGAACAGAGGAGAAGCCATGGAGAGCAGCCCTGAGGAGGGCTTGGGGCTCTGGTGAGGGAAAGGTGACACACAGAACCATCCTGGGCTGCTGGCAGAGCTCCACGGGCAGAGGGGAGGGAGGGAGGGATTCTGTCCCTGTGCCCTGCTCTGCTGGGACCCACCTGCAGTGCTGCCTGCAGCCCAGGAGGGACCCCCAGGATGGTCAGAGGGATGGAGCAGCTCTCCTGGGATGAAGGGCTGGGGAATGGAGCTGTTCATCCTCCCCATTCCTTCTGAAAGGGTGAGGGGCTTTTCACATGGGCTGATAGTGACAGGACAAGGGGGAATGGTTTTGAAGAAGGAGAGATTTAGATCCCAGAGAAGCTGTAGATTCCTGGAAGCACTCAAGGAAGGTCAGGCTGGGCCCTGAGCTGTTCCAGAGGGTGGCACCCCTGTCCATGGCAGGGTGGGGTTTTCTTGGAGCTGGGTGATCTTTAGGCTCCCTTCCAAGCCAAGCCATTCTCTGAGGCTGCTGTGAGCTGTACACAGATCCAGTGGGTTGCTGTTCCATATACTGCATATTTTCAAGTGGAAGGTGATAAAATAAATGGCAAATATTCAATAGTTCAAGTTAGTGATAATTCTGTTATTGTAACTGCTGACATTAAAAATTGTAGCCAGCTTTACTCTTTGAAGACCTTTAACCTCAGGATACCCTTGCAGTCCTCCTGAGTTTCCTCCCCTTCTCCCAAAGGCTATAAACTCCCTAAACTCCCCCTTTTCCCCCAGATTCCAGCTAAAGTGAAGTTGGAGTTAGAAAATGTGCAAATTGGTGTGTGTGTTGGCTTGGGTGCTTTGTAATCCAGACTTCTTACAACAAATCACTTTGCCCTGGTTTGTGCTGGGGGTTTTTGGAATTAGATCTTCCCAGACTGGGATGTGTTTGAATCCCAATATTGTTCTGAGGAGTTTTGGGGGTGAAGGTAATGCTGCTGTCCTTCTTTTGGCAATGTGGGAGTGCCAGTACTACACAGGGCTCAGAAAGGTTTGGGGATGGGGGGAATCAAGAGGTATTGGATACCCAATCTCATTTTTGAAACCCATTGCTTGTGGTCCTTTTAAGGCAGAGACTTTGGGAGTAATGAGCAGAGGGGAGTTTGGAGCCAGATCTCAGGCTGGGGACAAGTCCTGTTGTCCTCTTCAAGCTCAGGGGCTCTGAGCTCAGACAATAATTGGCAAGCCCCTGGCAGCTGGGAAGGCCCTGCAGGTTCAGGTTCTGCAGGGTCCCAGGAGGTCAGGGTGTGCCATGCAGGTGGCCACCCTCTTTAAACACATCTCTGCAGGCTCTTTAAAAATGTAAAGGTAAAAACAACAAAAAAGTCTCGTTATCAGGTGAAATGTGCTTTTCCAAGGGTGGCAACCCTAAATGCCCAGAGGATTTGGCAGGCTGGGAGACAAAGGCAGTGCTGCCCCTGGAGCTCAGCAGCAGTTGTGCTGCAGCAGCAGCTGCAGGAAGGTGGATGCAGGGAGGCTATTGATGAGATTACTAATTTGTTTAGCAGACAGGGAATGAGGATTTGTCTGCTGGCTGTCATCATCCATCAGCCGTATGCTGCCCCAGGCAGTGGGTATATGCTGTTAGCCTGTTACTAATTTTACTTTGTTTTTTCTCAGCTTACTTCTTTTCTTTGCTTCATTTCATTCATTTGTTGTGACTGAAAACTAAACAAGGAGGAGGAAAAATAGGAGCCCATTGCTCTGTTTGTTTGTCAGAGCAGGTACCCCCAGCTCCTGCCTGGAGCCTCTTCCACCTGATTTGGCTGAGAGCTCTTGGAGAGAGGTGCTGTGGCCTATAAGGAAAATCTCTTTCATGATCTGAAAAGTTTTCTGTAGAATCTGGGGTCCCAGCTGTATTTACCCTTCAGAATCAGTAGGAGAGAGCTGCACCATCAATACACAGTGTTGCACCAGCCTGGGAGTGAGTTGGTGATGCTTCAACATTGCCACACCTGTGTTGATGAGGTGTGCCATGATTTCTGAGGCTTTGCTTTCTTTTTCTTTTTTCTTTTTTTCTTGAGATTTTTGTTCATTTTCTGTTTATGATTTTTGGTGGGGTTGGGTTTTTTGTGTTGCTTTTGTTGTTGTATTTAAATTTGAGGCACTTTAGGTTGTGCTAATCAAACCAAGAGTTCTGTCAAGGGCAGGAAGCTCGTGCAAAGGACTTTGAGATCAGAAGTATTAGCTGGAAGCTCAAAGAAGGTTTTATCTCATTGTAGCTGCCCATTAGGCCAGTTCTGGAGGGGGAGGTCTGCTTTGGAGCTGCAGATTATTTGACCTGGATTAAGCTTCCAATGCTGAGTCCCTGTCAGGGATGATGTTTAATGTGGCAGTTCCCATCAAATCTGGACCCCAGCATTGTCACACTCACTCAAAACAGGTTTACTGTTGTGGCTGTGAGTATCTGCAGCATCTTCTCCAGGTGGAGCTCAGAGAGCCTCAAGGGCTGGAAGGAAGTCTGGATTTCCAGGCTCCATTGCAATGCCTCATTTATTTCCATTCCAACACTTCTAGCACTGATTTCTAGTGGCACTGACCAGTGCTTCAGGTGTCTGAGCTTTGCAGCCATTTCAAAAACACCAAGGAACAATCCTCAGGGAAGTGAAGCTGGTGCTGCCATTGTTGTGGAAGGTGACACACATGGATTTGAGAAAATGTAGTTTAAAACTCAACAGGAGGTAGATGCTGCTGCATAGTGAACAAAAATTATTTTAAACTCTTCTTAAATCTTTTCTCCTGTCTATTTTCTCACTCAGTAAAAGTAATTTATGGCCCTCCTCTTTCAGTCTTCCCTCGTTCAGAGGGAGCAAGTTTTGCTGATGGCTGTGGTGCCAGCATGGAGGGCACATCTGTTGTTTCCTGCCTGCTTGGGGGTGGTGGGAAGGCTGCAGGAACCTCCTCTTGGTGGCTTTGCTGGGCCCTGTTGAGCTTCTGGGTCTGAGGTTGGTTTCTCCTGCTCCCTTTTCAGCTCAAGGGGTTTTCAGGGAGCAGACAAGGAAATCTTGATGAGATAACACCTGGTTTGGATGGGGTTGTTTTGTTTGGTTTTGTGTTTTGTTTTTTTTTTTTTTTTTTTTTTTTAAGATAATCAGCTTGCAAAACAAAGGAATTCCACTTATTTTCTTAAAAAAAAAAAAAAAAAGAAAAAAGTGCATTTTTCTAACCAGAACTTTGTATGAGGCTGGTGGCTTAGTAATCCATGAGTTGAGTCAAGGGATGACTTCAGGCAGGCTTGAGGATCCCGAGATCCCAGCTTTGAAAACTTGTTAGTTTAATCAGCTTCCCACAAGTAAACAATTTCAGCAGGCTTTCTGGGTGGCTTTTAATTTATCTCTTTTTAAAAAAAAGTTTTTAAATACAATTGTTGATGAATATCTAGCATAGTTTTATTTTGCTATTTTTAACAACTTTCTTTTCCTTGCTTGAGCACTGCTTAATGGTTTATCCTAGTCTGTATAGAAACCCTGGACAGGGAAAAAAACAAAGCTGCAGAAAAAGTTTGAGGTAGCAGTGAAATGGAAAATCCTCTCAGGAATCAGCAGGGTGTGGAGGGAGAGCAGAGGATGGCCAGGAGAATTTGGTTGCAGCCCATGAGGGACCACTGGTGATCCCTGGAATTTCCTGCACTCCTGGAAAGGGTGAGCAGCAAGTTGGTGAGGGGAGATGTGGATCTCCCCAACCCAAGAGCTCCCCTGAATTTGGGGATTTGGAGGCAGTTCTCAAGCTCTCTGGGACCATTGCAATGCCATCATGTCTTGGGTTTGGTTTTTGATGCCTTTTTTTTTTGTTTGTTTTTTTCTTTAATGGGTAGAGGAAGGAAGAACCAAAGAAGAGCAGGACACATTTTATGCTAAATGTGCCTGTGTTAATGATATTGAAATTTTGAGATGGAGAAGCACTTCCATAGAACCATCTAGGTTGGAAAAGGCCTTTAAAATCCAGTCCAGCCATAAAACTTTTCAGCAAGCCTCAAGGGTAAGCAGCATTCTTGGAGGCTGTGTGGGAGATTGCTGGCTGTTGGGTTTGCCCTTATGTTTTTATAGTCCTGAAAGTGCCCGTGTGCATTGTGATTCTCTTGTCTAATGGCAGCATTTTTGTGGAATGTGTGGTGATGATTATGCTGAGAACTTCTGTGGTGTCTCATAAATTACTGAGGTCAAAAGAGGCTTTTTTTTGTCTAGGAACTCATCATGATAGTTTGTTTCTAAATAGGTAGGAGTAAAGTTTTCCTTCCTTCTTTTTGACTGACTTCTGTAAAGAGCAAAAACCCAACCAGGAGATGATGAGAAACAGGAGAGTTCTTTCTGTAAAGCACCACTGCTAAGAGATGGCAATATTTTGGTTTGCTAGCTGCTGGTCTTGGATCAGAGTGTTGGTTTTGCAGGTTGCATGTGTGCCTGTGAGCTTAGAGAGGGCAAATTGCAGCGAGGAGGGCAGAAAGGCATCCCTGAGCAGGCAGCAGCAGCCCAGCACTGGCCGTGGGGGCACGCTGGGGACCACATCCTGGGCAAGGGGACAAACCAGCAGCAGGAGGAAAAGGGAAATAAAACAAAGCAAGGGAGGCAGTGAGAGGGGTGGAGGGGTGTTTTTGCTTCTGTCAGCCGTGCCTGGAGCAGCAGTGGTGGTGCCCAGAGGATCCTGTGTGTCTCTTTAAAAGCAGTGGGGGGCTGGAGCTGGGGGAGTGCTCACAGCAGTATGTATAACACAGCTGTGCTCTGTTTATGCTTAGGCTACAATAAAAAAGCTATAAAATGTGAGATGTCATAGCTCCACTTTGCTTTATTTATACTGTTTCCTCTGAGCTCTGTCACACTGCACATTCATCTGCTAAGTTGCAGCAAGAATGGAGATTAAAATATCACAGCTCAAAATAGGAGTCAAGCGGAAGGAGATTCATCATAGCCCTATTAAAAAATATGTAAATATGGGGATGAAGTCATTTTAAAGCTGTATGGCTCTCCTTCTCAGTGGGCTGGGGAAAGCTGTGAGTGATGTGCTATGCGAGTGACAGATTTATGGGACTTGTTCTTCTTTCTGTTTTTCACTCCATTCCACCAAAGTACTTTTAAGATTAAAAATATCAATTTGAATTGCAAATTTTCTCTCCATGCCATCTATGTATTTTTTAAAAAGGTTTTCTTCTTAACCATTACCTCAACTAATAATGGAAAGAAGGGAAAGAAGTCTCATTGCCAATTAAAAGGGGTCGGAAGCAGGCTCAGATGTGGAAGGTGCATAGAGAGGATTTGCCCTTCTGGAGCCCTTTCCATCCAGGATCCTGGGAGGACATGCAGGCATTGTGTCCAGGCTCTCGTGCCCTCTGAGACAGGGGCCTGCCCACCAGAGTACACAGAGTTCTTGCAGCTCCTGGAAATGTCCCGTGGCACTCAAACCATGGCATTTCTAGTGGGGGTTGTTCCTTTTCCCTCTACAGCTGCTCTGAACATGGGGCTGGGGTAAGAAGTCTGCAACCCCAATTTCTCAGAGTTTTCCACAAGTGCTGTGCAGGGAAAGCTGCCTCTGCTAGCAGGAGCAGTGCTCTTTTGAACTTTGTGGTCTTTGATGTGGTCAGATTTGGGCACGAGTTTTCCCCTGGAAGAACAAAGCACAGATGTTACAAGATACTTGAGAAATGAGGGATTTTAATTAATGCCCTGAAGATAGAAGGAAGCCACCAAAATATCTCACCCATGCTCAGTTCTGCAGCCTGTTTTTGAGCAAAGGAGGTGAAATGTGCTGCCACTAAATGGAGATGTGCCTTTGTAGGTCAGTGTGGGTAGGGTGCAAGCAGAGGGGAGCCAAGGGAGAGGGCTGCTGTCCTTTCCTGCAGTGCCCTGGGAGCTGAGGGGCTGGAAAAGCTGGAAATTCTTAAATCAAAGTGATGGAGGCAGAGCAGTGATTGTGTCTGCATGGACTTTGTAGCTGTTCACTTGGCCCGCCCCTGAAGAAGAATTTTGTGTGTCTGTCCATCCAGGTAGGACCCCTGTTCAGCTTTTGATCAGCAACTGAACAGTTGAGAGAAATAGAGAAATTTCATCCAAAGGAGGGATTCAAATTTATCATTATATATTGAAGGTTGCTGAATAAATAAATAAATAATAATAAAGAATAAATAAATAAATATAAATAGTATATAATATAATATGTATAATATATAATACATAATATGTATTATATTCTATATTCTATATTCTATATTCTATATTCTATATTCTATATTCTATATTCTATATTATATATTCTATATTATATAATATATAATATATATTATATAATATAAAGTATATAATAATAATAATAAATAATAAATAATAAAAATAAATAAGTAATTTTTTTTTCTTTAAATGATGATGTGTAGATGCCAGAAGTTAACCAAAACTTAATTGGCTGACATCCTTAGGAGTTGGTGCTTTGTGGATGAAAAAAGAGATTCAGGTGAACAAGACCAGATCTGTCCTAGAGCTGTGTCAAGTGACAGGACAGAGAACAGACCTGAGGGAGTCAGTTTCCAATCATCTTATTCCTGGGAATGGCCAAATGCCTCATGGCTTGTGCCAGCTGCAGTGCTCATGTGAGTGGAACCTTCCCCACCAGGAATGGGGCTAAACCAGCCCAGTTCTTGGGGCACTGGTTTGTGTCCTGCAGTGCTGGCTCTCCTGGAGGTGACTGCTGCCCCATCTCCTGCTCAGGTGTGCTGGCAGGAGTGAGGAGTGTCCTTGGGTTTGCATGTCTGGCTTTGTTTCCTTTCTTCCTTGGTTGCTGTGAAATACAGGAAATGTCAATTATTTTTCCTACCCAGTGTGTGATTCTGTGGCAGTCCTGGGATATACTGATGTGTTCATTAAGCTCTTGCTGTCAGCAGGAGACATATTTCCTTGACCAGCTGTTCTTGTGCAGGGTGTGTTTGAGAACTGCTGTTTCTGGCTGAGGTTTGGGGTTTTTTGTGGGCTGCTTTGGCCTGTCAGTGCAGGCCTATGGACCCTATAAATGGATGTGTATACCTGTGTTTTCCTGAGGCAGCTCTAGTCTTGTGAGCCAACAAAGCTACAGAAATGCACTTGAGTTTGAGCACTCACAGCTCTGCATCCCCTGTGGCTGTAGTGCTCTCACAAACAGGGGTCCCCATTCTCCCAAGTCACTTCTCCATTTGGGGTTTCTTGCTTCTGGTTGGTTTTGCATCAGTCAAATGATGAATTATTTGGTGGAGGAACCAAGAATGTTTTTCAAGATGCAGTGTGATTTCTAGGCCCAAAATCCATTTCAAAAATGACTTGGGAATAATTTAGGAATGGCAGGCTTGTTGGAAAACAATGGATTTGGGCAAAAAAAAAAAGTGCTTTGAAATCTGTTTTTCTTGTGAAATTTATTGCCTGAGGTACCAGTGTTCTGTGTATGTGTGATTTCATTTAGCTAATGTTTCACTTGATCTGTTTCTTGCATCTAAGGTTATTGATATATCATGACAAAAGCTGTAATTTCAGTGCTGTGATATCTGTTCAGCCATGGCTCTTCTGCTGGGCACTCAGGAAGTCCTGCTGTATTTCAAGGTCCTAAGAGGTTTGGAAAACCATTTGTCCCTACATTGAGATGATGGTGGGAAGAAAGCTCATGAACTGAAATTGTGTTTCAGAGGGATACTCAGCACTCTCTGAAAATCAGGTTCAACTCATGCTTCTTCAAGTTAAGTTCTTGATTTGTTTCAGAATCTTATCCCTTGTGTTTCTCAAGTGCCTGACTGCATACATAACCTGAAGGATTGTGTTTGTCCTTGTATTGGGTGCTGTGAAGTGCAGTGTTTAAAAACCATAATTTTTGTGCAATCAATTCCTTTTTTATGCATGGCAAACTCCTAAGAAGAAAATACTGCTGTTATATTAACACAGCCAGTAATAAATTTCATTGTGAAATTCCGTGAATGAAAGTCTAAAGATTAACAGGTTGAGATTGTAAGTATACATGATAAATATCAGAAATCTCAGCGAGTTCTGATTTAGATTTGGGTCATACACTTGTATATACATACAGAGGGCTTCACAGGGCTGATTGATTGATTGGATTTACATATGAAATCACCCAAGTATTATGCAGAGTTCAAGGAGTGCAGCTATGAGACATTTGGTTAAAACTGGAAATTAACTTTGGAATTAGTTCCTAAATTTGAACAACTTAGCCCAGGCAAGAATGTGATTTAATTATTTGGAAGTCTTTTGAGGAAGTCTTAGCACTGTGAACTCAGTTGATTGTGAGAACCCAATTTGAGACTAAGCTGTGCTGAGTTTTTGTGATCTAGGGGAGCTCTAGGTTGCCCACAGTAATATGTCCAGCTGATTTGACCTGCAGCTGTTTTCTTCTTTCTGTAAATCCAAACGAGGAAATACGAGGTAAGAAGTCACCATTGCTGCATGTCTCTTCCTTGCTAGCAATGTCAGTTTTCAGCCAAATGCAGTGCAGCTGGGCTCTGCTGAATAATAAAATGCAGGTAATCCAGTGAATCCACCGAAGCACTAATATTTACAAAACATAAGGCTCTCCCAGGCATACTGTATCAGCTTGACTAAACATAGCAGACTATTAAAGCCTGACAATATAACAGGGTAAGTCATTTGCTATCAGTTACATTTTAACAAGAGTGTTTCCTAATGCCAATTGGCTGACACTGATGCTTTGCAGCCTTTATAACATTTATTCAGTATATTTGGTTGCAGTCTTAATGCTTGCTTGAATGAATATCAAAATTGCTATTAATGCTGGCCTGATTATTGTTTTTTAAAGCAAACAAGAGTATTGCTGTTTTAAATGTTCTTACTGTAAACTTGATTTTCCAAAGCAGCACATTCATCCAGTAGTGTTGACTGTGGGGGTGTTTCTAAATGGACTCTTCAGGGTTGTCTGGCTCATTTCAGGGTTGCAGGTCAGAGGTTTTGGTTCCTTCCTGAAGTCTCTTGTGGTATCAAAGGTGGCCTCCTCTCCTCCAAGTCCTTGGCTCTGCCTTCCAGAGAAGTTTCTTGCATCCTTTTCTCTTTGGTTCACTTTTGGATTAATTAGCAGCTTACATCTGCTCCATAGCTGCTTAGCTGCACTGGGATCCCTTCCCTCTTCTGTTCTGCCAGCCCACGTGGAAATGAGCAGCCCTGAGTGCTCAGCTTCTTTCCTCCCAGCCCTCTTTTGTGCTGCTTCTTTTCTTCTTGGCTGTGGAAAGATCAGGTGAGGGACTGCAAGTCCTTCCCAAGCCACCAGCCAGGATAAGACCCTGCTTTATCCAAATGCCATACTTCCATTCTCTGTATTTAATGTGGGTCTCTGCTGGCTACCCACCAAAATTTATTGAATAGTAAGACCAGGCAAAGTAGAACTGGAAGCTTAAGGTGGAGTCAGCATCTCCTTAGCCATAAAATGGTCAATTTTCTTTTTTTTTGAGGAATTTGCAGCTCCTTTAAGCAGAAAAGCACTTTCCTCCCTCGTCAGCTGCTGAGGTCTCCTTGCTCCCTGTAACTGGGAGCTGCAGGCAGTGGTGGAGCAGCTGCCAAGAAAAGTGCAGGGATGAACCCAGGCGGGGCCTGGAGCTGCCCCACCCCTGCCCAGGAGCACCCTCCCCTGGGCTGGGACATCCTCCAGTGGCCCCACATCACTTTGGGGACCCGCCAGGTGTGGGTGCCTTGGGTGCTGCCAGGGATTTTTCTGGGCAAACCAGAGGGGTTGCAGAGCAGGTCCAAACAATCTGGAGTTAGTGAGGATGGTTTTTTTTGGGGGGAGAATCTTTTAAAAATACAGTTCTGCAGAATTCAGCAGGAAATTAAAAAAAAAGGAGTAAATCTCATTGCATGTTACTCACCTGCAACCCCTGCAGAGGCAACGAGGTTACACCTAAATTTACAGCTTAAAGAATAATGAGGAGCAGAACTGCAGGGCTGTGCCCTGGAGAAAGGAAAGAGAGAAAACCAAAGATAATGTACTGCCTGCTAGGTAGCCTAAATAATGGCTAGGAGACCATGCACTGTTGGTCCTACCATCTGCAGCAGTTTGTTATTTACTCTCAGTGGAGTCACAGTCACATTTTCTCATTAACTGAAGTGGGATGAGAAGGCAGATCCTTCCTTTGGATATGGTGGTGTTTGGGTTTTCTCCATTGTCCAGCAAACATCACAGTTACAAGTCAAGGAGTAAATAAAGTGAAAGTAAGTCTCCACTGAATTTCCTTAGCTGGAGAAGTTTTCAATAGCAACATGGGAGCACGATGTCAGACCACAAAAATAAGCAAATAAATAAAAATAAAGCTGCTATTCTAGCTCAGCAGTCTTGTTTTTAAAACAAAGAGAGAACTCTTTAGACTTTAAATATTTTATTGACTTCTTTGCTACTGCAATTTTTCTGATGTAAAAATATGAATAGGAAAATATTATGTAAATAACTGGGACAAGTTTCTAGTGTTGCAAAAGATTACTGACAGAATATTGGGATGGCAGACTAACATGTTACATTATTTCTAAGATTATGCTCGTTACTTGCCTTCAGTACCTTTATTCAAAGAATCTTTAATGCACTCTAATTGTATTATTACTAATAGAACTTGTAACAACAATGATAAAATATTTATTTGAATTGCAGTGATTACTTTAAGCCATTGTGTCTAATTAAAGTCCAAAGACTTTTAACATCAATGAGAATCTTTTCACCAACTTCAAAGATCTGGGCCCTGCCCTATGAGAATTTTCAGCTCCATTCTTAGTGCTGTTGGTTATGCTATGGTTCACTCTGATAATCATCAAAATTTATAGAATCATCACACTTGCCTGTAATTAAACTTTATTTTCAGAAGTGTGATGATAATTGGATTTCTCAGCTAAGACAACTGGTGACATCAGTGCAAGAAGAGCAGCTCAGAGTGAAGTTCCTTGGAGTCTGCACAGAAATTAGGAAGCAGCTCTGGGGTTGAATGGAAGCAGGGGTAATTTAAGGATGGTCTGTGACACAGCCCTTCTTCCCCCAATTACAGGTCAAGGACCCGAAGGGGAACAGCCAAGCATATTGGGAAAAGGTTTTTCAGTCCCTTGAGAAGGGAATCCAGGTTCTGAATGTTGCCTTGTGCTTTTTCTGGGCCTGTTTCTTCCTCGTGAGCCACGCACATGGCCTGTGTGAGTGACCCGTGGGCAGAGCTGTGCCCTTGAGACTGATTGCTGCTGCTTTTCTGAGGAAACACTGCTGCCCAATCTTTTCCTCCTGGAACCATCAGTATTAGTGGACATTGAACTGCATTTGCTCAGAACTGCAGGAAAGGTTTTTCTCATCAGGGAGAGAAAAGCAGGGAATAAGTTAAAATCTGTGAGTCAGAATTTTTCCTCCTTGGGGTTGCTGGGGTGAGACAGCTTTGTGCCACTCAAAGACTGAAAATTAATTGTAAAGGCATTGCTAAAGGGGAGGTGCTCTTTGCTTATCAGTCAGCTGGAAAAAGAGTAGAGTGAGAGAATGAACTTATTTTGTATTGATTAAGGGAAGCATATTGAAATTAATGCTGTAATAACTGCTTGACAAATAATATTTTAAGCAGAGATTTTATTACAAAGGCACCTTTTCTGTTCTGTACAGATAAAAAACCAATGTGTCCTGTACAGTTTTGTCATTGACACAGTGAGCACCTTGGGCTGTCTGATATTTGATGTTGCCACATCAACCACAGTACAGCTGAACATTTGACATGTTTCTTCTTTTATAATAATAAAGAAGACTCTTTTCCCTGCCCCCTTTGATGCATGTACAGGTACAAAGCACTAATACAATTAGGTTGATGTTGATGAATACTGTATTTTAGGGGCAGACTGCAATATAACTGATATCTTACACTTCTGAGCTTTTGGCTTCTCTCTGCTGTTGGGGTACTGAAGGCACTGCTTGGTCTAGTGAGCAGAATGCATCTTTGTTTTTCATTTCCTCAGTAACAATATTGTTTCATGAGCTGACACAGAAATCTTCATTAGCATTGGTTAGCAAGGATTCTCTGCTCCTTGCCCTGAGCTGGATTTGCTCATGCTCAGCTCGAGGTCCCTGCTGCAGTCCCCTGTGTGCAGGCCAAGAGAGCAGCTGTCATACAACAGGAGGCAATAACAATATGTCTTGCAATGCTCCTGCCCTGGAAACACACAGAGAATGTTTAAAATCTCATGAGAGAGAGCTTGTCCTGACGAGCTCTCCTCTTCTAAGGAGATGTGATGGTTGAGGGAGCTGTGGGAATGGATGGGCAGCTTCTGCAGGAAGTCTTGGAGCAGAGAGCATCTGTGTCCAGCAGTGAATTTGAGTTTCACTGGTGCTCCCATTAGAGCTGAGCTGCTCAGAGGAGTGGAACAGGCCCTTAGGAGGCACTAAGGTGGTGCAGGAGGAAAGAGCAGGAACCAGCTGCTGTGGAGATGGATCTGTGTAACTCCAGCCCCCAGCAATGGCAGGTGTGCTGCTGCTGAGTGCCCTGGGCATTTCCTCCTGGCCACTGTTCCCTCCAGACCCCTGCTTCTCTGGGGGCAATCCCCCAGGAGGACCCAAGGGTGCCTGGTCCTGATGGTTGCATCAGCCTGGACTCAGTTCCAGTCACTTGTTTTGACATGTTTTACTCTCCCACTGGGATGGCTTGATGGCTCTGGATGTCATCAGGTGAAATGGGAGCAGAGGCAGCCACTGAGTGTGACTGTGGTGGGAGCAGAGCTGGCTCTGCTCAGCCACTGAGTGTGACTGTGGTGGGTGCACAGCAGCACCCAGGGGCTCCAGGCAGCACCAGGACAAATCTGCAGGTTTGCACTCACCTGCCTTCCTGAGAGGGCTCTCCTCAAAGCTGGTAATCCAGGGTGGCAGATAAGGATGAGCACACATTTATCACTGACCTCCCTTTGCTGCCAGGAGGGCAAAAGGCAGGAGAGCAGTTGTATGCAATGGGATTCTCCCCAGTATGGGGTGATTACCCCACTATTAGTTCTTCTGTAATTAAAAAAGAGGCTCAATGTTAAAATTGGCAAAATTTATGGATAGGTGCCACGCTTCCAGATTAGCTTAATAATATCTTGTCATGGTGAGGAAAGTTCAAATTTCTCACGGATTTGCTGGTGTCACCAGTCCCCAGCACGAGTAAACAGCTGAATTCAGAGGACCCCTCCCTTGTGGCTGCCTTTTCTTTAAAAGCACACCAAGTGCAACGTGCCAAACGTGCTGGGGAGGTTGGCTTTCCCTGCTGCCACTGTTCAGTGTCCAGGATTTGTGACAGTTTTCTGTCTCTAGACACAACAGGCCTTTTATAAATTGGATTGTTTGCAGAGGACTACAGGACACCAATGACACTCTTGCTGCCAGCTGCATTCTATAGAATATATAAGCACTGATGAATTTATAGCACAGGGCCTGTCACCCTGATTCTTTTATGTGCTGGGGGTGAGGAACATCACTTCTGTAAGTTCATTTATTGCAACAGCTCCCTTCTGGAAGCATTATTGCACACAGTGACATGCAAAGGCAGTACCTACATTCTGCAGTACCAAAGGCTGTAATGACAATTTCCCAGAAGCTTGCAGATCTGCTTGTGATTTGCATAAAATATAGCATGTTTACATGGTTTTTCATCTCAGATAAATGTATGCTAATAAGGTATGTATTAACTGGGTGGATGGATACTAATATTATTTGCTTCATCAATAATCATTCTGTGACTTGTGCTTTCTCTCCATTGTGCCAGCATTTGTTACCATCACATGATGTTTAATTCAGAATTATTTTGGGGAGGGGAGGGAGGTGGTGATGTTATGCTTGTTTTTTTGGGTTTTTTCCCTCAGGTATTTTTAAAAAAGTAGTAAATACTTATTTGACTGATGAATAAAACATTTGATCTGCAGGATTCCGCTGTGCACGAGGAGCACATTAGTAAAAAGATGATGAGGATGTAGCTGACACCAGTATCTCTGAAGGAATTTCTTTTCCTGTAGCACAAACCAGAAATGGCATTATGTGGCCTTTCTAAAGGGCATTTTAGCACTGTCCCTGAGTTTCAAATCCTGTCTGTAGAGTGGGTCAGCAAACAGCAATCAGCAGATGTGAATTCCAGGGAATGGGCAAAGTGTCTAATGACTAACTGCAGTGATTAGTGAAGGTAGGATCAGGACAGAACCATAATCCCCAGAACAACCAAGATAACTTTTTCCTTCCCAAAGCTAGGTAATACCTTGCCCTTTTAATTATCCTAGCATCAGAGGGAAGTGCCATCTTCTACCTGGCTCTCATTACTCCATCAGTCATGTTAATTTAAATACTGGTGAACACAGAAAACAGCCTCTGAGCCAGAGGCTCTGTTTTGTTCACACACATTTTGCACCTCTGGGTGTTTGTCTGTGCTGTAGCCAGTTCTGAGGGGTGCAGGGCTGGGCTGTGCCCTGGGTGTCCAGCCTGCAGGAGGACACCACTGCTGCCTGCTGTGGCCTCCAGGCTCTCAGACAGCTCACCTGGGAGAGGTTTGCTCCTTCCCTCCATCCAGAAGTTCCCTTGTGTGAAGAGAAGGAGAAGCTAACTGGTTCTACCTTATTTTTTCCAATCCTAAGCAGAACAGCCTTGTGATTTAAAAAAAAAAGTGGAAGAAAAAGAGGAGGAGAGAAGCAGCAGGGGTAAGCCATGGAAAAAGGAAGTTAAAGCAGGGAGAGAAGTCCTAAGGAATAAGTGAAAGACATTTCTATGCTTGTTAAATTCCTGCAGTTTCAGAGACTTTTTTGTCTGAGACTCATCTCAACTCTGAGCACTGATTTTTGATTTTTTTTCCCCCCCATGCCCTCCAGCTGTATGGATTTTGCCCTTCCAGTTTTTTTGGGGATGATGGTGGTTGTAATTAACACTGCAGATTGTTGATGTTTGCTGTGAAAAGTGATGTTGATTTCAACAGGGACTGTAAAGCCCTGCTTGATTTCTCTTACCACTCTGACTTTGCAAACCCATTTGGCATTGATAATACCAGCAGAGCATTTTTGCAGGAGTGAGAATACTGATGGTTTTTGGCATTACTGGCTGTGAGGAATGGTCCTTTCTGAATTTAATGTTTGTCAAAATGAGTTGTTGCTGAACAGTTTACTCCTAACTCTCCTGATCCAATCTTAAACAGGTGCTCATCATGGCTTGAGCTACTTTTGGAGATTTTATTTTGTTTGTTCTGATGTGAAAGTACAGCTAGAAGGGAAAATGAAATGGATCTCTTCTGAAAGCTGTGGGCAATGCAAGCTCATGGTTTTGATGCATGAGGAAGGTGTGGCCTACATCAGGCATTTGACCCTTGAAGGAAATGGAAAGCAAAAGGCACACAAGGGCCAGTTTTACTGAGGCACTGTGGAGCTGTCACCAACCTGGATTTTGTTTGGCTTTGTGCTGCTTGGGGGATGGAATGGACAATAATTTATGTTTCTGAGGCTTTTAGACTTTGTAAAGAACCCCTTATTTTCCAGCATCACCCACCCATGACACAGCCCCGAGCCACAGCCTGCCTTCCTGGTGGGAATCTCAGGGGGTTTTCACTGCCCTCAGGTGGGTGGGATCCCCAAGGAGCACCCTGCTCTAGGAGAAGGTGTCCCATGGACCAGGGGCTGGAACAAGATGATCTTTGAGGTCCCTTCCAAGATCATCTGTGGCCATCCTGTGATCCTGGGATATTTTCTCTGGCAGTGGGAAAAGATTGGTGCCTCCCAACAGTGTGCTGAGAGCTCTTTATAATTGCCATTGGTGAAACCCAGGTGGGTTTTGGATGTTTGTAGGCAGTTCCTTGCTGATCTCCAGTAAGGAGTTAATGACAGGTTTGGCTGACAAACTCTTCTCTGTGCTGGTGTGGAGGAAATAGTGAGGAACTTGGGTTTCCTCTTGCTTTGTTGATGTTTTCTTTCATTTTCATTTGTGACAACCAAACCCTCTCAGTGAGTACCAGCACCTAGCAGGCTGCTGCTTTTATTGATGGGCCTTGGAGGATGACAAAAGGGATGGGTGTAACAGGCTGAAATTCTGCTCTCTGGGGCAGTCAAGATGGAAAAGCAGTAGCCAAGCCTTTACTGTCTCTAGGTGAACAGAGTTTTTCCTTTTCCACTCAGGCTCTGCTTGCTCTTTAGGGTGATTGAATTAGGGCTTAATAACAGCTCTTAGAAAAACTGTTTAGAGAGAGAATGGAATCTCAACAGTGTCACTTACATGGGTTTTTCCTCATGGACATCGTGTTGTTTTGAGGGTTTTTTTAATCCCTCCTCCACTCCAACCCATGTGTTGGTGATCACACAGTTACCTCAAAGGCTGTGTCTGTGGGTCATGATTAGAGATCCCTGAAATCATGAGCAAGCAGGAGATAATGAAGAGAGCAAAGTTCTGCTGGGATTCATACCATGAGAGTGTATGAGGGGCTTTTTTTTAATTTATTTCAGAGGTCCAAAATGTTCCAAGCTACTTCTGCTGCACTCCCACCTGGAAGCCTGAGCCAACCTTCCCATTAGCCAGGGAGAAAAGTGACCGTGTGCTCTGAGCCACTGGTGTGCCTGTGATGGCAATGTGACATTGCCTCTTGCCAGGTTAGGAGGGTGCCAGGGGTCCCTGTGCCCTGCCTGTCCCAGCTCCTCAGTGAGGGGGAAGGCTGGGGTGGAAGGCTGGGCTGCTCTCTGGTGGGTTTTGGCCCTCAGGCATCCCTGGGAGCTGCAGGCACAGTGCTGTGCTGCTCCACAGAGCCCTCAGGAGCTGCCAGAGAACAGGGCAAGTCCCACACCAAAAATCCTTGCTTCACCTTTCTTGTGTTCAGACAATTGCATATAAAGTCCTTCACAAAACCAACTGGTGACTGGTAAATGTTTGAATATGAAAAACTAATTTGTTTTTCAAACTACCACATAGTATTTTCTCAGGAAGACCCATATAGATGATTTACAAAATGATGCTTTTGCTCCAGTGCAGCCTTGCACCAGCCCAGCAGATAGCACACAAAATGCTCTGTTTATCTAAGGAGAAAATGGTGGTAGATGGCAAGGAAGTACAATTCAGTTTTTTCACCAAGCTCTTCTTTCCTGTGTGGAACAGCCAGACTTCCCAGACATGGGACATGTTTATGAGTGTCTGCAATACTTTGGTTTTTTTTCTCCCTGGGTTTTTCCCATAGGCTTGTTCACAGCAGCACCCACTGGAGGTAATGAGCAGTGACAGAATCACTGCAACTTTCCCCTGGGGAGCTGCACAGCATTGGCTCCTGCAAGCTGATGCTGGGAGCAGTGGTTTTTATAAAAAGGGTGGGATGCCTCCAGTCTCCAGCAGCATGTTTCCTGTCAACCAGGAGAAAATGCTTAAAGAAAAAAGCCTAATAAACCTGGTCAAAGCAAAGCTGGGGCTTGGTTTGCTCAGCTGCTGTAATGGGCAATGAGAATGACACAAAGTTTAATGCAATATAGTTTATTTTGTTCCTGAAGTAGGCTCGTCGTAATCCAAGCAAGCAGTGGAGCTGTCATGGTAATGTGAGCAGCAGAAGGAGCAGGAGATTCTGCTCTGAGCAGAAATTCAACCCTAGGCACACGAAAATGTGGCACTGAAGGGTATAAACACAAGAAGCTCCTGGTGAAGACATGGCAGTGGCCTTTGTGTGGCCTTGTGATGGGAAGGGAGATCAAGCTGAGAGTGCTGGACTGGAGAGCTGAGTTGCTGTGAGAGCTGGGCTATAATTCAGTGAGCTGACAGGGAGTGAAGCATCTCCTCAATATCTGTGTTTGGCACAGGAGATGAATGCATACATGGGGAAACAATGTTTAAGTGTTTTATTTCCTTATTTCAGCCTGTCAAACTGTCAGCGTAGTTAATGGCCACCAGGAGAGAGGCAGGGGAGGGAGGGAGGGAGGAGGAGGATAAATGGGAGGAAACAAAGGTGCTGTGGAGCCTGGAAGAAAGGAAAACTGGGAGAGATTAGCAGGGCACTGAGGCATAATGGTGCCCTGGACACCCACATCCAAACTCAAAGGTCTGTCATGCTCAGGCTTCCAAGGAAATGTGTGCAGATAATGAATGTCCCAACACACTCAGGAGATAACTTTATTTTCCTGTGTTCATTTTGCTGTGGTGGCACTGAAAGGCACTCCAGCAGGGTCATGTTTCAGGGTGTGCTTTGCTGAGGCACCATCCAAACTGAACAAGATGGAATTGGCTTCCCAGATTTTGGGATTTGGGGTTCAGGTGTTTGTGTTGTTCTACAAACTGTCCGTACCTGGGCTTGGTCCTTTAAGCAAGCAAGGCTTGGATTGTTTCTGTGTTAAGTTGCAGGGAAATGTAAGGGTTTGGGACTGAATTCTTCTCTCTGACACACCCACGCACCTTCCACAAAGTCAGTGCAAATGGAATGTATTTCATAAAAGAAGTATTTTTAAGGCCAGGCCAATATTATGTATTATTTTCATCGCATGGAAACAGAACAAGAGTAAAAATAATTTCTTTTTTGTTTAATGCCTGTTTGGCTCAGTAACCACATGGGAGGATAATACAAAATACTCCTGCACTTTAGGCAAAAATGACACTTTGTTTTCACTGCTCATGGGGGTTGGCAGCAGGAGGATTTAAGTGTTCTGCCATGGGAGGTGGGGTTGGCTTTGCCACAGCCCCAGGGAACTCCTCCTGAGCTGCCTCTGGGAGCTCCCAGCCAGGCAGGACCTGTCCCAAATGGATAAATGACAAAGCTGGAGCATTTTGGGCTCTGTGGGGAGTGGGGGGCTCAGCTGTGCCTTGACCTGAGCAACAAAAAATCCTCCCCTTGTGCATCGAGGCTGAGAGCTGAGCCCAGAACAGAGAAAGGAGACAGGGATTACACCTTAGGATGTGTAGTTCTGAGCTGGAGGAGATCTTTGGGCATTGCTTGGTCATGTCAGTGGAGCTGTGAGGCCACAGCTCTGCAGGGGAAGCCACTCTGGTGTCATGCAGCCTGACAAGGTATGGATCTGAACTGGGCACGGGAAAAATCAGCTTTCCTTTGGCAGGTCGGGGTTGTCATGGTTGTGTATGTTCCATCAAAATGCACACTTCTAATTAATTCCTTTGAAAGACTCAAGTAGCTTTCAGTTGATTTTGCCTAATGCTTCTTAAAAAATTATCTTGGGCAAACAAATTACTGAAATAAGGAAAGAATGGTGCAGTAGTCTTCAGCATGATTTAGAGTTTTTATTATGTTAACAGTCCAAGCTGTCAGTTTTTCTGTAGTCATTTCAACGGAGGAGAATTTTAAAAGGAGTTTTGAAAGATAATTCAGAAGGCTTTTGAAGCCTTCTAGGATGGTTTTGGTTATGAGCAGGGCTCTGAAGAACACTCAGTGTTCATTTCTGAAAATTGTTATTAGGTGTTGGAGGGTGGTGCTGCCTTGGGACACGAGTCAGCCTGGCTGGGCAGAACTGAGAAGAAAAAAGTGAAATGCCATTAGGCTGGGAGGAAATGAGGAGAGCAGGGGATGAGAGGGATGGCTTCTGCTGTGGGAAGGGTAGGGCAGGGCTGCTTGTGTGAGATCTGAGGTAGGTGTGTGCTGACATCATGTGTTTTATGGCTCTGTGGTGGGACTGGAGCTGGGGTGTCACAGAGTTGGAAGGGGTCGGGTTCAGCAGCCTGAGGAAGAGCTGTTCCTTACTGGTCCCTGTCATCATGTGGCCAGCTGAGAGGAGAAAGCCTGAACCCAGCCCTCAAACTTCAGAAACACCATGTCAGCAGGGTACAGGAACACTTTTTAAGGCACAGTTAATCAAACCCTGGGACCCTCCTTGGAGCATGCCCAATGGTGTGCCAGGAGGTGCAGCAGGGCACAGGGAGTGCCCAAACCTGCCCTGGGCATCCCCAGCAGGGCACAGGGAGTGCCCAAACCTACCTGGGCATCCCCAGCAGGACACAGGGAGTGCCCAAACCTACCTGGCCATCCCCAGCAGGGCACAGGGAGTGCCCAAACCTGCCCTGGCCATCCCCAGCAGGGCACAGGGAGTGCCCAAACCTACCTGGGCATCCCCAGCAGGGCACAGGGAGTGCCCAAACCTACCTGGCCATCCCCAGCAGGGCACAGGGAGTGCCCAAACCTGCCCTGGCCATCCCCAGCAGGGCACAGGGAGTGCCCAAACCTACCTGGGCATCCCCAGCAGGGCACAGGGAGTGCCCAAACCTGCCCTGGGCATCCCCAGCAGGGCACAGGGAGTGCCCAAACCTGCCCTGGGCATCCCCAGCAGGGCACAGGGAGTGCCCAAACCTACCTGGGCATCCCCAGCAGGGCACAGGGAGTGCCCAAACCTGCCTGGGCATCCCCAGCAGGGCACAGGGAGTGCCCAAACCTGCCTGGGCATCCCCAGCAGGGCACAGGGAGTGCCCAAACCTACCTGGCCATCCCCAGCAGGGCACAGGGAGTGCCCAAACCTACCTGGGCATCCCCAGCAGGGCACAGGGAGTGCCCAAACCTGCCCTGGCCATCCCCAGCAGGGCACAGGGAGTGCCCAAACCTACCTGGGCATCCCCAGCAGGGCACAGGGAGTGCCCAAACCTGCCTGGGCATCCCCAGCAGGGCACAGGGAGTGCCCAAACCTACCTGGGCATCCCCAGCAGGGCACAGGGAGTGCCCAAACCTGCCCTGGGCATCCCCAGCAGGGCACAGGGAGTGCCCAAACCTACCTGGGCATCCCCAGCAGGGCACAGGGACTGCCCAAACCTACCTGGGCATCCCCAGCAGGGCACAGGGAGTGCCCAAACCTGCCCTAGGCATCCCCAGCAGGGCACAGTGAGTGCCCAAACCTACCTGGGCATCCCCAGCAGGGCACAGGGAGTGCCCAAACCTACCTGGGCATCCCCAGCAGGGCACAGGGAGTGCCCAAACCTGCCCTGGGCATCCCCAGCAGGGCACAGGGAGTGCCCAAACCTACCTGGGCATCCCCAGCAGGGCACAGGGAGTGCCCAAACCTGCCCTGGGCATCCCCAGCAGGGGCTCAGGGAGTGCCCAAACCTACCTGGACATCCCCAGCAGGGCACAGGGAGTGCCCAAACCTACCTGGGCATCCCCAGCAGGGCACAGGGAGTGCCCAAACCTGCCCTAGGCATCCCCAGCAGGGCACAGGGAGTGCCCAAACCTACCTGGGCATCCCCAGCAGGGCACAGGGAGTGCCCAAACCTACCTGGGCATGCCCAGCAGGGCACAGGGAGTGCCCAAACCTGCCCTGGGCATCCCCAGCAGGGCACAGGGAGTGCCCAAACCTACCCAGCAGGGTCTCAGGGCAGGCAGAGCTGCTGGCTCTGTGCAAGCTGAGTGGGGCAGGCAGTGCTGGGGTGAGCTGAGCTGCCAGGGAGCTTTTCCTCCTTCCTTTGGGGTTCATTGGGAAGGAGCATGGTGCCCCTCAGACCTGGAGCAGCATCACTGATGGCTGCACACACAGGCAGTGTGTGTCTGTGTTTCCATTTTCCATGCACACTGAGTTACCTCGCTTTGCTGAGCTCTTCTGGGAGCTCAGGATTAAACAACTGTGTTTCAGCCCTCCATTCTGAGGCTCTTTGGGCTCACTTGGCCACTCCAGCAGTGTGCAGGCTTGCGTGGTTGGACAGGCTGAAGAGATGAAGTAGAACTCTGAAAAGAAGTGACTTTGTTACTCAGGCAGTTTTTCCAAAGGAAAGAGAGTTTATGTGAATCCCTGGAAACTGCTTCACATTGTTCTCATTCAGGAATCTACAGAGGAGACACTTTTTGCCAATAAAAGCATTAATTCATGGGTAATGTGGAGCCCTGGCCATTCCCATGTGAAACTCTGCCAGATTGGGTCAGATGACTCCACCTTCTGAAACTATGTATGTTTATGACATGCACTGCTCTGAGCCATAAATAAATCTGTGGCATTGTGCCTGTAATAATCTTTCTGCAGAGCTGTGCAGCCTATTACCCATTAGCTGATGTATTTCTCATGCTTACTGCTCTTTTCCATTATGGCTGCAGTACGAGTGTGATGGCATCTGGTAAAGCAATTGAGAAAGTATTGTTTCAAGTACAAAAACACAGATCATGTGAAGCACCCTTGCAGGTAATGGAGCTCCATGTGGGCACAGGGCTAATTCTTGTGTATCATTTTGCTGCTCATACGACTGAAGCTCATCCACACACAGTGTGTGGGCACAAATATACACACATACATTTCTTTACATTTATTTATTTTTACACAAATACATTTTTTTGGGATATAGTGAAGCCCTCATGCTTGTGTACACTCCACTAGTGTCAAGACAAAGTTACTACAAACACATAAGATGATCAGATGCCACGTATGGAGGTGTTCATGGGGAGATACTACTTTGATATGGAGAAGGAGGTGCTGATGTAGTGAAAGATTTTGTTACAATCTGTATATCCACACAGGAGCTAAGGAAATGCCAACTGTGCAAGACTAATGTTCCTTTGTTCTTAATTTTTTGCTTTTTTTAGGAGTAAAGGAATAATTCTGCAATAAAAGCCTCTTGGAATAATTTAGCTTTACCCTTATATTGTTTAGCAGTTTTTATATAGAGATACTTGAAAAAGAGGGGGTTTGTAAATAAACGTGACTGTCATCACAAACCCCAAATTTGTCACGAGCTCTGCCTGTTTGCATATTTTCTTCTGGCATTTCTGCTGGTTCCTAGAGTTTAAAACTAACTCTTCCTTGAATTCAGAGCTACCTTGAAGCCTGCTGGTTTTAGAAACCCCACCAACTCTGTGTTTGGGTGTTCTGGAGTGCCCATGAAGAGCGTGGCGTCCTGGCCTCTCCCTTCTGGCAGCACTGGACACCATTAATTCCAGAGTAAAGGAATGTTTCAGAGCTGTCCTGGGGCTGCCCTGACAGAGGAGCAGAGGGGAATTCAGAGGGCTTTGCTGCTCCCAGCTGCCTCATGCTGCACTCCACCCTGGCAGCTCTTGCTTGTGATGCTGTGCCCCCATCCTACAGCTGCTAATGTAGCAGGTCTACACGTTTGCCAA
The DNA here is from genome assembly GCF_027477595.1 of Haemorhous mexicanus. Lineage (NCBI taxonomy): Eukaryota > Metazoa > Chordata > Aves > Passeriformes > Fringillidae > Haemorhous > Haemorhous mexicanus. The sequence goes on along the minus strand of NC_082345.1, from coordinate 1,238,530 downwards.
GAAAATAACTCTGGTTTTTTGGTAATTGTTCTTGTACTTCTTGTAGATGTTGGGGTTTTTTTGGGGTTTTTTGGGGTTTTTTTTTTGTTTGTTTGTTTTTTGTTTTTTGGTTTTTTTTTTGGTAGATGTTCTTTTATGGATTTAAGAAAAAGGCACTGCTGGTGGAAACCTGTTAGAATTTCTGATTGACACATCTCTGGATAATTTTGTGCAGTAGGAATCTATGAAGCTATCAGAAAAAAGAAGTCAGTGGTCCTTTCAGGTCCTTTCTCCTGAAATACCAAGGAACAGCACACAGTTCAGGGCTCAGTTTCCATCCCAGAATTTATTTCTTCATTCTCCTTCCAGGAGAGGAAGAAGGCAATATGAAAATTGAAGGCAATCTTCATATTCCTTATTAATTTTGCCAACTGCTGTAGTTGCTGGGGCATAAGTTATCTCCAGGCCCTGCCACTGCCCAGTATATTGCTGCTGGGCCTAAGAATTGCATGTGCCAGGTTCTCTGGAAGGCTGCAGTGCAAGAAGTGTGAGCTGACAGGGCACAGCCCTGGATGGGGATGTGTCCTTCTCTCTCTGGCACTTCTGGAGCAACAACCAGGAGCTCAGCAGCAGCTTCCAGAAGCAGAAGCTTCTGGAAGTTCAGGAGAAGTCAAGCAGAAGTCCAGGAGACCAGGTCCTGTGCTTCTAGTGACCCTTCTGCTCTGCTGTCACCATGGGATTTATGTGCTGCTCAATTTACCAGTCTGAAAAATTGATAGTGCTGATATTGATCTTGAAATTTTCAGCCTGTTCCATACTCCCCCCAAGTCAGAGGGAGACCCCCAGCTATCAGCTCTGGATTTTAGCTGAAGGCCTTTGGCAACCCAGCCATTAAAGGCTGCAGTGATTTGCAGTGGAGCTCTCCATCTGCAGAAGCAGAGCTTTAGGTCACTGGCATTTGAGTCCTGTGAGATCCTCACATGAACATGAAAATGGAACATGAAAAATGTTACTCCTGTTTGGGCAGCATTAGGACAGGAAGGTAAATGCAAATGAAATCTCCTTGACCTGGTTTTGACCAGTCTACATGAGACTCATGGAATTGTTTGGGTTGGAAGGGACCTTAAAGCTCACCTTGTTCCAGCCCCCTGCCATGGGCAGGGACACCTTCCAGCAGCCCAGGTGGCTCAGAGCCCATCTAGGCTGGCACTGGACATTTTCAGGGATGGGGCAGCCACTTCTCCAGTACTTTGCCAACATCTGAGTCAAGAATTTTTTCCTAACTTCTCACCTAAACTTCCCCTCTTTAGGCATTAAGCAAATTAGACATAACACAGCAAGAACTTGTTGGGGTTTTTTGTTTGTTTGTTTTTTAAGTGTGGGTGAGGAATTATAAAATAAATGCATTTGTGTCTTATGTCTTCTAGAAGTGCAACAATAGGATGCTTCTCAGTTGCCACTTGGTGCCTAATTTTACAGCATTCTGCTCGTTTCTGAGACAGAAAAATGCCCAAGATCAAGAGATCTCTCCATTAGCTCTGGCTGGTGCTCAGGTTTGTTGGAATCCCTGAGCCCTGGCTGGGTCTGTGCTCCAGGGGCACTGTGACCCAGCCCCTGCTGTCTGTCCAGCAAACACCCAGCAGCACAGGAGCTCTCACTCACTAGCTTTGGATTTGGCCTCAAATACAGCATTTAAATAAAAAAGGAGAGGAAAAAAGAAAAAAGAGCTGCCGGGAGGATCTTCCTTTTTGATCATTAAGACAGCAACAACAAATTATCCCTGTTTAGTGTAGGTTTTGAGATTGCTTTGGTGCCAGGAGTTTTGCCACCTGTTCCCAGCAGGATGAGGTGGGGATACGAAGGAAACTGGTAATCTTTGAGAAATAAAATATACATGTGCACTTACAAAGTGAACTTTGATAATCTTTGTAGTGAATGAGGTAAGCCATCTCAGCATTACAAATCACTCAGAGGATGAGCTGCTTTAGGGCAGCCCAGACAGCTGGGGACTATTTGTTTTCATTTATTTAAAGGAACCTCAGCAGGCAGATTCAAACAGAAATCTTGCATTTTCTTGTTTCATTAAAAGCAAAACAAACAAACCCCCAAACCCAAAACAAACAAACAAAACCTCTACTGTGGTAAAAGGTCTGTATATGATCTTATTTCTTCTTTATTTTTCATATTCAGCTTTTCCTACAGCTTGCAAATGAGATAGGGAGATCCATTCTAGACCAGAAGTGATGTTGCTTGGAAGAAGTCACACTAGAAGTCACAGGTTACATGCTCATGTGAATGACCACAATTCCAAGCACCTCAGTGTCCTGGAGGACCTGACCTGTCAGGGGCAGAACCAAATATTTATAGCCATTAATAAATCAGAAGGTGCCCTAAGCAGGAATACCTTTCCAGGCTGGAGCTGGGCTTGCTCCCCAGCAGGAAGGTTTGCTTTCCCAAAGGCATTTTCCCATCCTTGCTTCCCTCTGCAGGTGCTCAGAGACCCTCTCTCCAGCTAAAGGGACAAGAGGAAACAGGGAATTAACCCTTTCCTTAGAAGAGGCTGGGCACCTTCTCATACTTGGCCAATAGCAATCAGAAGAAGCCACCTAAAAAAAAAAGAAAATTAAAAATAATCTGTGTTGCTGTAGTTGGAGGGATCAGAGGTAACAGATAAGAACACCCTGCTGTTGAAAATAAGATGAGCACTGTTAAAATGGTGGCAGTGGGGTCTTGGCTCCTGGTAGCAATGAAGGGGTTAAATAATTTCTGGCAGCCCATTGATCATGTAAAACCATGAAGCAGTTCCAGTAGAAAGAGATGTGTAGAGGTAGAAAATATCGGACGGAGTGCATGCTCTCTGTGGATAATAAAAATTACCCACTTTCTCACAGATGTCAAATCTGGCAGTTTTCCACTAAAAATTTGGACTGCATATCAACTATCCAAATTATTTTAGTGTCTGTTGAAGAGTGTGTTTGGCAGGGTTTCCAGCAGGAAAATAGGAAGTCGATTTGAAAACATTAATAGTATTTGAATACAACTGCTTAAGCTGATTGTTCCTTAGATGAACTCCAGTGGAAACACGTTCTTCCCTGCAAGCCCCCAGAAAGTCTCCAGGTGGGGAAAGTGGGGATGTGGAATAAGTGCTGAAGAGGGCAGGGAGAGGTTTGTCTCAGGGGGTTTTGCCTTCCTCTCCCTCCTGTTTTGCTCATTTGTTCAGGTCCTGGTTGAATAAGTGGGGATGTAATAACTGGGCAAGTGTTTGGGAAGGAGGGGTATGGACACTGAAGAGAGAAAACTGCAAATAGCCAGTGTAGGTTTGGGGTTCTGAATGAGCCTCAGTGGTGTGGCAGAGGGAGGGGATGTCTCTGAGGCCTTGGTTATGGACTGTGTGCAATGGGCAGCTGCCATCAGAGCAGCAGCTGAGGGATTTGGGGTTAGGTGGCCCAAAAATGGGGAAAGAGGACAGCAGAGGAAGCAGTCAGAGGTGTGTTGTTATTTAAAATAGTGCATGTTTCACTCACCTACTCCTAGGATAACACAGGATTTTTGGGGTTAAAAGCTGACTTTGTGGACAAGCACTCAGGTTGAACACAGGGTTTCCTTCATCTTTCTCTGAAGCAGAGAAGGCATAATAAATCAGAGTGCCAATGCTGCTGTTGGGCTAGAACTGAGACACAGGAGAGTGAATCCAAGAGAGGAAAGCATCAGAAGAATAAACTGAAAATTTCCTGATTGGGAGTTTGGCTAGGAATAGGCTTTTAACTATAGATCATGGATGTCATAAAATACTTGAAAAGGAAGGAACAGGAGAGCAATGCACTGCTGAAAGGAAGTGGTGGAAGTCATGTTCTGGCAGGTTCCCACTGGCTTTGACAGGCTGTTTTAATGCCAGCAGAAGTCAGCTAGTACTTCTAACTGGGGATGTAATCACAGTAATGCTTTGCTGAGCTTTCCACAGAACAAAAAGTAATAGGAAACAAATTCACTCTGGTCTCCTGGTGCTCTAGACACCTTCTGTCAGATCTTGGAAATGTCTTGTCCTGGCTTGGGCCAGGAGAATGCTGAAATAGAGCTGTTGTGCTAATATGGCTTTTAAAAAGTGGAATCAGTCTCCAGCCAGTGCAGTGTTAACAGGGCTGCAGACAGAGCAGCACAGTCACTTCTCTTCTCAAATCCTGCAACTCTTTTGTGCCCTGATGAGACTTAAAAGTGCTTCAGCAGCAAAGCTCAGCCCTGCCTCCCTATTTAGTGCTGCCCCTGCCCTGCCAGGGAGATTGGCCTGGCAGAGGGAGGTGCTGCTCCAGGGAGCTGATCACTGCAGAGGTCAGAGCCAAGCCTCTGATCTGCCAGGGCACTGACACACTTCTCAAAAAACAGCTCTCGTGAAGTTCTCAGGCTTGGCCACATCTGGTCTTTTGGTCTGGTGCTTGGAGAATTCTTGTCCATCCTTATCTGAAGGATGGCAGTGGAAATCAGGTGGTTTTCTGATTTGGTGAAATGCTTGGTTTAGTGAATGGTTAGAATTCCATACTTGGATTTTGGGAGGAAGTCAGAATTTTATCTTTCAGAGGAATTTCAGGGCTCTTCCAATAGGTGATCTCTGTTCCCCTCTGAGTTGGATTCCCAGGTTTTATCCAGCTGTTGTTTCCTGGGCAGCATGGCACTCTGTGGAGAACAGAGCTGTGTTCTTCTCTGGGGAGGAGAACACAGCAGGGTCCTTGCCCTGCAGTGGGGCACAGGGTAAGTCATGGACAATAGGAAACACTTGAACTGTTAGTCTGGAGTCTCAAGAGGAGAAAGGAGAAATGAAAAAATAAAAAAATAAAAAGGAGAGAGAGGTATTTGAAATCCTTGGTCTTGTTTGTTTAAAGGGAAAAGTGTTCCTGAGAGGTCAGGAGTAGTTAATATCTTTTATTGAGTCAGGAAATGTCTTCCCAGATACCAAAACAGCCTGGAAGTGCTGAACTGATCTGTGGAGAATTTGAGAGATTTTCCTGTGTATCTGTGTTAGAGCACTGTCTGTCTTCACCTGTTGTATTGGCCCAGGATGGTTGCAGGGTCCCTACCTGCCCACCTCTGGCAGGTGTTTGCTTTTCCCTGGGCTGTCCCTGCAGGGAATGCCACCAGCTGGAATGCTCAGGGCCATCTGAGGAGGTTTTCCTCTTCTTTTCAGGGCATGGCACAGGGAGAGTAGGTGAGATAATTAAATAGGTGGATGTGAGGCATGTCAGCTTGCTGAAGCACTACCTTATCAGTTTTGAGTGTTGAATCTTTTCTAAGAGAAATTTAGGTCAAACCCACAGCAAAGCTAGGTCTGAGCACCCAAGCATCACACAGGAAAAGATTTCTTTTTATTATAAAGGGGTGCATCCAGCAAAATTGCTTTTGGGTCTCCTGATCTGTGTTTGTGGTATCAAAATTCCAGTAAATCTCAGGTTTTCCTTTCATAATGAAGCTTGTTTCTGCATAAATTCACTGTTTGCTCTGTATCCTGTCTTTGGCCATCGTGAGAGAATGGGCAAACAAGTTCAAATAAAAAAGTCTCTCTATTCCTTCTCCAGTGTCCAAATGGGATGTCAGCAGGACTTTGTGTCTAGATGGTTTAGGTGGATCTGCCCAAGTCACTGGATCCATCACTTAAAGTAACTGTTTTACTGTTTTGGGGGTTGGTTTGGTTTTGTTTTGTTTGTTCCTTGGGAGAAGGCTTTCAATTCCTCCCCTGTCTTTTAAGTTTTCTCCAGCTGGCAACTGGAAAGGAGCTCTCTAGGAAAGAGAGTCAAATCCTGGCACTGTGGGGAGTCTAGGTCTAAATCCAATCTTTGTGGCTTCACTCTGGTCTGCTCCAAAGATTTTAAGGGAGGAGCCTTTTTTCATTTGTTGCATGAAAACAGGAAGTCCTAGGAGTTCCACCATTGTCCAGTTTTGTAACATTTCAACCCCAGTTACAGGAACTGTAATTTACTAAATTTTAATTTACTAAAAATGTGATAACTTACTTAAAATAAGGCTTTGCTTATTATTCTGGTTTTGTTTCTTTTTTCTTCAATGATTGAGCAGAACTGAGTTAAATATTTCACTCACACCTCCAACTATCCAGGGCTCAAACTTAGACAGTCTTTTAACTTTTGGGGCTACTTTTATAGGTAACACAGGATGATTTGATGACAGAGACTTCCCCAAAGCCAGGGGCACTTTCTCTTCCTGTTCTTTGGACACACACATTTCTTCTGATACCATGGGCATAAATGTCCTTGATCTTCACAAACATATAGCTGGTGGGCATTATAACCAGTCTCAGCTTGCTGGGAGAAGTCTGTAAAACTGAGACTGTTTTCCAGTGTGGGTAATAAAACACTTTCCTGCTCCTTTATATGGCTTTGACACACACTGAGCACTGCAATTCCTCCTAACCTGCTTCCCAGCTTCCTTTGGAAGTAAAAGCTGAGAGAACACAACTGATTTGGGTCCTGATTCTGCAGGTCCTGAGTGCTCAGAGCTGGCCAGGACCTGCAGCTGTGCACAGAGTTAAAGAATCTGCAAGTCTGTTACTTGAGATACTTTTGCCAGTAGAGCTTGGATTCATCTCTTAAGGACTAGTAATAGAAATTTCATGAGCTGTCCCCTTTTGATCTCAGAATCTCCAGTGAGATTTGAGCTCTGTGAGGGGCTGTGGCTCAGCAGGAGATCCTGTGGTCAGGATTTCCAGCTTGTCTCATTCTTGTTTGCTTGTTTCCAAGTGGGTTGGTGTACTTTTCTTTTAATTACTCCCAGTTGAAAGTTGCTAGCAGATTAAGTTTGCATGGGTGAATCCTAGCACAGGAAAATAACATGACCTTAAGTGAAACACTGGGAAGTGTGCAAGGACAATCCCTCATTTTCTGATAGTCCTCCCCTCTCCCCATTCTGTGCCCAGCTTTAGGTGAAAGTGATAATAACCCATGGACTCTGTGAAACTGAGACTTTTCTATCCTGTTACATCTTCCTGGGGTTATTTCTGATTTTTCTGAGTTTGGACAGACTGTAGTCTCAGCTGAGTGTTTGTCCAGGTGGCTGTCTGATATTTTAGCAGGAATTTCTGCTTGCTTCTGTCACTTCAGCACTATTCCCTGTTCCTGGAAGTGCTCAAGGCCAGGCTGGATGGGGCTGTAGCACAGCAAGCTTTCCCTGCCCATGAGAGGGAGGTTCTAATTAGATGATTTTATAGGGTCCCTTCCAACTCAAACCATTCTAGAATTCAGAATCCCTTCCTAAGTCTGGTTTTTTCTATGATTTTCCTACTTTTTGTAGCTTGGAGGATTTTAAAACCTCCTTCCATGCAGATGAGGCCTTCCCTGTTCATCAGGAGTGACTTTGGCCACCTCTTCATTTGCAGCTTGCAGTGTTTTTGAAAAGCTCCTGTCTCCAACCCTCCAGCATTTGAAGACTAATTAGCAATTGGACTGTTCATGAATCGATCAATTCATACATCCTTAACACAGGAAAGGGGCTTTGCAGGAGCAAAAGGAATTTTACTTAGGAAATAAATATTTGTGGCTGCTGAGTCCAAAGACTGGCAGTCACAGGAGCTCATTGATTGTTTATGATAAGTGGAAAGTGTAACCAAATATTCCTTGATGATTTTTCCTTTTTTAGAGGGTAACATTGAAATAAACTTCTACAAACCTGTTGGAAAAGCTTTATCCTCTTAGCTCTTCCTTAGGCAGAGTAGTGCCTACTAGCTTTGCAACAAGATTGTCCAAGAAAACTCAGCAAAAGAAAATAATTAAGCAGCACATTTAAAATAAACTGCATTCGAAAAGAAAACATTTTTTTACCCACACCACCCACATATATGTCACGATACAGAATCAGTCCTAACCCGCCAAAAGAAGAAAATGCACAACACCTTTGAAAGATGCAAATTGACAATTAACAAAACAATAGAGTTCCAGCCTTCCATGGCTGAGGTGCAAATTGACAATCAGATTGCAAGGAGAAACCGGTGGCTTCTGTTTCAGCTTGGAGAGGAGGCTGGCTGAGGAAGGAGGGGAGGGAAAGGACAGAGCACTGCGGCCAGGTCTGCCGAGGGAAGGTCCCCAGGAGCAGCCAGGGACTGCCCGGGCTGTGTGCTGCTGAGTGGGACTCCAGCAGTGGGAAGGGACTGGGAACGCTGGGCTCTCCTGAGGAATTGCAGATATTTTTCTCATATACACCCAATGCCCTGCAGTGATGTCGATGGGAGAAAATGCAAACCCTGTGTAATATGTTTTTTCCCCACTTTCCTTTGGCAGTCTTGCCTTCACTTTGCCCATTAAATTCCATCTCCTGTGTTTTTCCTAATGTTTCATACACCCATGAGCAGCTGCAGGTAACTGCCAGTTTATTTTACCCCAGCTTGTCTCGGGTATATTTTATCCTTTCCAAAAATGAAATTTTACATAATGATTTCTACTTGAGTTTAAGAGGAAATAAATAATGAGAACTGCCATGGGCTTTTCTAATAGGAAATTTTAGTGCTCAGTGCTTGGGCAAAGCAGGTTGTTGTACTGCAGGAAATGTTCATGCTGCAAATTAAAAGGGACATGGGGAACTGGAGGTTTGTTTGGGCAGTTGTAATTTGGATGCAAATGTTGAAGAAATGGTCATAAACTTTGTTTTGTGTTTCCTCACCATCCAAGTTGGGCTTGTTCTGTGCTTTTGGCTAACTCCAATAAAATTGGTGCCTCAGGTTGTGGCCTGTAGTATTTCTGCTGCTGTGTACCTGTGAAAGTTGATGGGTTTTAATGGGATTTTTGCTTAGTTTGATTTTAATGTACCAGTGCTGGTTCCCAGCGCTGTTTAATTTTTAGCATCTGATCTCTCCTGCAAGATCTGTATCATACCATGTGTAGTCCTTTTTAATTTTGTTCTTCTGAATTCTTTTCTCTTGAAGTTTTGTTACTATGGGATCTGCATTTCAAAAGTAGAAGAGTAATTTAAGGATAAGACCTTTTTAATAATCTGAATAATTTGTGGCATTTGACAAATATCCAGCTCTATAGTCTGGATTTTTTGAGACTGGCTGAAGTATTGGAGACTTGGTTGATTTGAAACCGAGCCGTGTGATTAAATGTCCTGGGCATCACGGAAAGTTTCAGCCATAATTACACAATTTTAATGAATTTGTTGCTCTTGAAAACGTTGAGTTGACAGCTGCTTAGGATGAAGTCCTGGCTGTTGCAGCACATGATAGGTGGGGGATGGCAGAGCTCGGAGCTGCTGGGCTCCCTCTCCAAAGGAAGCTGAAGATCACTCAGCAAACGAGCAGCTGAGCCCTCCCTTTCCATCAGCAGAGCTGCAGCGTTTGGTTCTGTGGACAGCTGGCTGCTAGAGCATGCTTGACATCTCCCTCTGATTTGTGGTCAGCGTGTGTCAGTCCACCAGGACGGCTGTGACAGCCCCCCTCGTGGCAGGAGGAGTGCAGGAATTTTGGATGCTGACACCGGCAGTGGCAGCACTCTCGAGCCTGGATTCAGGAAACAGATTAATTCCTCTTCCAGGTGCCAAGATTCAGCACCTTTAATGTATTTTGATTAGCACTGAGTAGGAGATTTTTATGCTTAGTGGTGTAATGGCTTGTTGCATTCAGATACCACTTATTATGAGCTAGATTCTGACATTCAGTATTATCTGACTTCTCTGAAAGCCAGCCCCTCTTGAGTGGATGTGATGTCTGACAAGTAAATAACAGAGTGTGGTGCCCCATGAATGTGTTTTTAACCTGTTCCACTGAAGTTTTTTAGCATTGATGCATGTGTTTAAGGAGTGCAGCATGCAAGGCATAGAAGGATGGAAAAGTTTGCTTATGCATTCAATAATTTCTTCTTGGGCAAGACTCATGTAGATATCATTCTACACAGCATTTTATTATCCTGCCTCTGGTACAAAGGGGTGTGTAATCTGAAGGTTGGGGGTGGACTTATTCTGTTCAAATAAAAGCCACTAAGGCCAGCACTTTTGTCCCTTTTCATGTCTTCTGAAGTCTGGGTGATTTCTAACCCTTTATTTCTTTTTTCCAGGCTATTCATGTTTGCTGTCGGGCAGGGCAAATCAATCTTTTCTAAGTACTCTTTAATCATAAATCCAGATGTATTAAGCTTGCTATTACCTAGCCAGTGGTAGTCAGGAGGAGGCAGGGGGGAATGTCTACTCAGTATGGCTGAGCTGTGATTGGAATCACAGGGCTCTGCCACCTTCACTCTTGGACTGCAGTGATGCTTTTGGTCTTGTTGGTGAGCTGCCTTTTTTTAAATTTTGGTTTTATTTTTATTTAATAGAGGCCATGCTCGTATTCTGTCTGATCATTGTGTTTTGTGGTGTCTGTTTTGTGTGCACTGGATGTTCATTCCCCTTAGCTTACATTTCCCCTCTGGTTTTCAATAAATCTTGGTGGACCTTTGTATCCTGCCATCTTTTCTGCCCTTTTTCCCTAGAGTGCTAATTCCCCCCCTCCAAATATCTGTAAAATCAGCATTTTATTTTTTCCCTCCTGAGCAGCTCTTGCCATCAGCTGTTATAAAATAATGGCTTTAGATGTGTCCCTTGTAATACATTGACCCCTCCGTCTGATTTATCATTAATTTCCAGAGGTTTGTTCCAGGCTCGAGCTAATACCTTCCCCTCAGGGTCCTGAGTTAAAAACCACACTGAAACCCACTTCCTTTTGCTTTTGTTCCTGGAATATTAATTGTATTGCCACCAGCACCCCTGGCACACAGAGACACCCCACCACAGTTAACGATATCGGAGTGCTTTCCCTTGCCTTCCACAACAGCATTCAAGCTTCTCACACTTATTTCTGAGCTTTTATTCTGTTTTCCACTCCAATACCCACACTCTTACCTATTGGAAAACTCATTTTTGTCTCCCTGAAGTTGTTGCCAGTTGCTGCTTTCTCTTTCTGCTTTCTGCCATTAAAGGCAGAAAAGGTACAAGCATTTGCAGTGGAACTTGGTCTCTGCCTAGCAGTGCTGGAATATTTGTAAGGTATGGTTTTACTGGGCTTGGAAGACTTTCTGTGCATTAATTAATAATAATTAAAATATTGAAAGAGGATAAGCTTACAAGTGCTGCAGCATCGTCAGCAGGAAGTGTTGAAACTTGGGGTTTAAGTTTATTTCATTTTAATGCATTGCTCTTAAAGTGGGGTGTGTTTGGAGCTAGCAGGTTGAAGGCAGGGTCCCCTGAGTCCCCTTTTCTGCAGGCTGAGCACCCCCAGCTCCCCCAGGGGCTCCTCAGAGGGTTTGTGCTCCCAGCCCCTCTCCAGCCCCCTTGCCCTACTCTGGATGCACTCCAGCATCTCAGTGTCCTGCCCAAAGTGGGAAGCTGCAGCTCCTGCCTGTTTTGGTGGGCTGATTCAGCCTTTGGAGGTCGTTTGGGGTGGATTGGGATGTTCCTGCTCTCCCTGTGCACGGCAGAGAGGATCCTGCAGGCTGCAGGGAGGGAAGGAGCAGATTGTCCTCCCGGAAAGCAAGAGACTCCTTCAGGATTGTGTAGGTTGTGTAATTTGAAGATCAACATTGCTTATGGTGAACAGATGGAGGAGATGATTAGAAGCTACAAGTGCCCTCCTGTGCTATAGGCCCAATGTCAGATAAACTACCTCTACAGAAAATTATCACTTTCTGAAATTCTAGGACAACTGTAGGTTGTACTCTATGAAATTGAGAGAGAAAACTGGTGTGAGGAGGAGGAAAGGATCTAGACTGTTAACTGTGTGAGACTGCAAACTGCCTCTCAGGAAGCTCAGATTCAAGGTGATTTTAGTGCCTGTGAGTGCTCAATGTTGTTTTTATGAAACTGTGCAAGAGGAAATTCCCATTATTTCAGTCCTGGAGTTCACTGTGGCTATCATTAGTGCAAACCAGGGTGATTTTCCCCTCAGTGAGGGCATGCTCACCTGCCTCACGAGCAGCAGTGCAGTGTTTGCACACCAGAGAACACCTGCAGAAGCCTGAAGGAGCACATGGGGCTGCAGGGAAAGCTTACCTGAGAGCACCTGGCTCTCCCTGCAGGCAGAGTGTGTGTGTACTGCAGCAGTGAGGTGGTGTTCAAAGCTGATCTTGTGAGGGTCTGGGGCTTGTTCTGGAAGGTGTGTCGAAGGGATCAGTGAGTAACAAAGATGTGGAACCATGGACAGTGACTGGGGAGTAAATGGTGCATGTGGACTGAGCTGGCACATCTCTCTGGGAGTGAAGCATCTTCCCTGGGGCTCAGCTGGCAGAAGTACCTGTGTGTTACAGGATCCCAGCAAGAATCAGTGCTCCTGGGGCTGGGAGGGCACACAGTGGCAGGCTGGAACACCCAGGAACGGGGTAAGTAGCATCAGGGCCTGGCCAGAGCCTGGCAGACAAACCAGGCAGTGTCACAAGAGAGCACTGTGCCTTAATGGAGCTCTCTCTGTGAGTTCTGTAAGGCTGGAAGGGAAGTTGTGCCCAGGAAGTAGAGAAAATACTGACATTGTAAGAGGGGAGAAATGGTGCTTTTCCCTGAGGATAAACCAAACTGAGCTAGCACATGTGAAAAAAGGATTTGGTTGTTCTTGTGGTTAGATAAATCAATGGCAGTGAGCAATGCCACGAGTCAGGAGGGAGGATGGTCAGGGGACTGGGCTCTGTCTGCTCCTGCTTTTGCAATGTGTGTGTGCTCATAAAAGGACATCTCCCAAAATCAGAGTGAGCAGCAATGGGAAGGTGTTCCCCACACGTGTATGCAGTGGATGGTGTGACATACAGAAATGTGGGTAAATGAACACTCAGATTGTGAAGTCAGGCTCTCAAAGCATAGGAAATGCCAGAATTAGATTTGCCTGCACAACCTTAATTCAGCCCCTTTGTGCATATGCATTATGATACAGTCTTTAATTACATGATCACATATCAGACCACTGAAACGGCAGTGCTGACAGAATGAGAAGATATTCCATATTTTCCTTAATCCTTTTTGTGTGTCCCTGTGGCAGGCATATACTGTACACATTCAAACCCCAGCATAAAACCAGAAATTCTGTAATATTATTGGCATAACCAATAGATGTGAAAATTAATAACTTCCTAGAGCCCCCTCAGTGCTGCTTATCACTGTGCTATCTGTATGTTGGAAAGATGTTAATTGATTCTCACAACATTATCTTGGTGGTACTCTGTTTTACAGATGAGGGAAGTTTTTGAAGGGGAAGAAAACAGTTCAGTCAAATTCTACCTGTATAGCCACAGTCATCCTAAATCCTGGCAGCAATCCAGTTCACTGAAGCCTGCTTAATTCTGAATATTTATTTGCCTTAGGGAGTTTCTGGATTCTGTGAAAGTGTCTGAACTCTGCTACCCGGAGCTGGGCCCTTGGCACCTGTGTTAGGGGAACCCTGAGGAAAGAAAAGGCATTTTCTGCCCTTCTTGCAAAGTGATGCTGCTGTGCACCAGGCAGGCCAGAGCCCTGTGGCAGCCCAGGCTCAGCACTGGCCTGGTGGCAGACCTGTGGAAGGATTGGCTTCCCGTGGAGTGGCTGGTCCCAGGTGGATACCTGTCCTTAGCTATTGATGCAGGACGACCCCAGTGTGGGGAATAAGGTGCTCTGGGTCCATGACTGAGAACTCTGGAGAAATGCTTTATGAAGCTATTCCATATTGCACTGATACAGCACTGTATTAAAGAGATACTATACCAAACCAAAGAAGAGCCCGTGACTGTCTGGAGACAGCCACGACACAGTCTTGACCTAATTGGCCAATCAGTCTAAATAATCATCAGCAGAGCCCAATTAACAAACTCTTTTTGGTAAACAGTCTCCACAGCACATTCTACGTGTGCCAAACAAGGGGAGCAGCGAGTGAAGATAAGAATTGTTTTCTCTGAGCTTCTCACTGCCTTCCCCAGCAAAGATCCTGGGAGAGAGAATTGTGTCTCTGTTCAGAGAATGTGAATGCCACACTTTGCCTTTTCTGTCAGCTCTCCATGATGATACCTGAAGAGCAGAAATCTTACTTCAGCCTCTGTTCAGTCAGCAGAGAGAAGGAAATGCGGGGTTCACCTGGAATTAAATTCCCTGTGCAAGTCCCCAGAGGTACCTCCTGCCTCCATTTGATGGGGAAGGAGGGTAACTCCTGTGATGGGCTTCTAAATGCAACTGGGGCTGATCTGACTTCTCAAAGTGTTGGTTTCACTTCGTGGTAGCTGCTCATATCTCTAAAATAATGCATCAGTTGAGTGCAAGATGCAGCAAAGTCTGTGCTCAGGTACAGCAGGTCAGAAAGTGGGACATGGACACAAAGGGCTTCCTGCAGGATTTTGGATTCCTGCAGAGCTGCCCTCCTTTTGGCTTGCAAATCCCTGCTGCCTTCAGTTCTTGTGTCCCAGTAGCTAACACAAATGAGTTCATGGTCCAGCAGACAACTTTGTAATATGCAACTCGTGTTCCTTCCCAGAGCTGGCTCTTCTGGGGTGATACTCTCCTGGAAAAACTGGAATTTGGTCCTATAATGAGAGGGTACTGCACTATGTGTGCACAAAACTGAATCCTAGCTTGGGCTTCCAGCAGCTAAATAAGGAATGAAGTGAAATCTTAGAGCACAGTGTTTTCTTGGATGCTCACTTTGGCTCAATATTTTTTCACCAGACAGTTTTATAGTATTAAACTGAAAATGCTGTAGAGGTCTAGCACCCTTTCCCTCTCACTTAGGTCATCAGGGGCTGTTACTTACAGATACCCAGGGAGTCCTGCTGGTTTCTGCCAGCTGTGGGCAGCAGCAGGGGGCTGAGTCCCTCAGTCAGAAATCCAGCAGTTACTCCCAGTTGGGAGGGTAGTGGCCTCTGGCAGTCTTGGCATATTCTAGATTAATTTTTGTCCTTCTCATCTTCACCCAAACTTGTTTCTCCTCAGCTCCTGCCAGCCCATCACTGCATTTCTGCAATCTGTGTGCTTTGCTGTGCTTTAGGTCCTTGCATGGAGCTCAGTTGCCTTTGCAATCTGGCAGCAAACAGAAGGGTGTGACATTTATTTCCCTGCCTCTGCAGCGCTTCCAGTGCAAAACCTGGGAGCCCTGGTGACTCACAGGAGCTGCTGGAAGAGGCTCCTGCAGCAGGCTGGCACAGGGAGGGGAGCATGCCCACCCTAGCAGGCTGGCACAGGGAGGGGAGCATGCCCACCCTAGCAGGCTGGCACAGGGAGGGGAGCATGCCCAGCCTAGCAGGCTGGCACAGGGAGGGGAGCATGCCCACCCTAGCAGGCTGGCACAGGAGGGGAGCATGCCCACCCTAGCAGGCCATCCAGGCTGGCACAAGGAGGGGAGCATGCCCACCCTAGCAGGCCATCCAGGCTGGCACAGGGAGGGGAGCATGCCCACCCTAGCAGGCTGGCACAGGGAGGGGAGCATGCCCACCCTAGCAGGCCGGCACAGGGAGGGGAGCATGCCCACCCTAGCAGGCTGGCACAAGGAGGGGAGCATGCCCACCCTAGCAGGCCATCCAGGCTGCTGCAGTGATTTTCAGCAAGTCTTTGCTGCCTGTGTGTGAATTGAGAGCTCCCTGTTCCTCAGCCTTGGGCAGCATTCCCATGGCTGGTTGCAAAGGGCAAGAGGCAAGAGATGATTTCCTCCATGCACATTTCAAGGTCATCCAAGGATGATTTAAGCTGTGTCAGTGAGAGTGATTTTAAAAAGAAGAAAAAAGAAAAGTGTGGTTCAGGTCATGAATGGCAATGTATGAAGCCAAGCAGTTCATTTGTTCAAGTTTTATACTCACTGTTCTTGTGTATTGGATGCTGCATTTATTTTATTATAGATACATTCTGCATTCCATATTCTATGTTCTAGATATCATATACAACAGTATGGAATATATATTATTATAGATAAAATATATTCTTTATATATTTTATATATTATTATAGATAATATATATTATGTATATATTTTATATATAAATATTATATATAAAATGTATTATTTTCTTATATATAATATATTATTTTCTTATATTTAATATATATAATATATTATTTTCTTAGATCTAATATATATAATATATTATTTTCTTATATATATAATATATAATATATTATTTTCACTATATATACTAGGCCAACCAGAAGTAAGATGATGATGTTTCCAATGGTGGTGGAAGAGGTTTGATCAGTGCTGGAGTGATTCCTGCTGATATGCTGGGTATTTAGAGAAAAAACCAAAGAACATAACAGGGACCTTCCCACAACTGCTTGGAACTCAGTCCTTTGAAAACCACTGCTCCAGAGGTTTAGGGAATTTACTTTTGCCTTTTTTGGGCTGATTCGTTGCATGTCCCACTGTTGCTAAAGTAGGAGGGACTGCTTTGCATTCAAGGAAACAGATTTTCATGCTTGCATCAGAAAAAGAAACAAACTCTCAGCTGAAATAGGCAACACTATCAGCAATATAAATTTTCAGAAGTAATCTGCGTTCTGTAATTCAGGTTTGGGGTATGTAAGGTGCAGCCATATTTGGAGGTTCTGCTCTGCCTGTTGTGTTGGTGATTATGTACTGCAGGGAGGGATGAGGATTTGCTGCTTTGCCACTTTAATAGAGGCAAGGTGACTAATTTGATTCGGGATACTCTCATCATGAGTTGCTTGAAGGTGTTCAAATTTGCTTATGAAATAGTCCCTTCTGAGCTAAGGAGATGGAAATGAGACACTAAAAAAGCTTTCTTGAAATGCTTCCATGTTTCTCAGCTCAGAACATCCCATTTGATATTAATATTAGGTACTGAGGCAAAGTCATCAGGTAGAAAAGGGAGGAAATGTAGAAATAGTCATTTTCTCGTGTGTTTCCTCAGGATGCTATTTTGAGGCTTTAAAAAAAAAAAAAAAAAAAAAAAAAGCAATTGCTGCTTTGCTGCTGAGGCTGCTGTAAAGCAGGGAAGTGGCAGATGTAATTGCAGTCCCAGGGCCCTGCCCCAGCAGAGGTCCCATCCTGGCAGCGTGCATATTGCTTATATGAAAGCGAACAGATGGATGCGCTTGGTCAACGCTGCCGGGTTCATATGGAAACCTTCAGAATTTTTCCCTACTATTTTGAGTGGAATGCTGAAATCTGCTCCCTGCTGGGAGGCTGTGGTTGGGT
Organism: Haemorhous mexicanus; assembly: GCF_027477595.1. Lineage (NCBI taxonomy): Eukaryota > Metazoa > Chordata > Aves > Passeriformes > Fringillidae > Haemorhous > Haemorhous mexicanus. The sequence goes on along the minus strand of NC_082345.1, from coordinate 1,221,441 downwards.
GCTCTGGTGGCTCTGAGCAGGGGTGTTGCCTGGCTGTGGGTGCCTCCCGATCAGATGTGTTTATCTGCCCGTGCTCCTTCCCCCTCCCCTCCCTGCAGGACCAATTCAGCTCCTGGAGGAGTGAGCTGGATTTTTGTCAGCCTCGGTGGCATGAGAACTGTCAGCTGAGTCTTAATCATGGAGCTATTACTGGTAGTGAATATGAAGGAAAGAGAAGGAATCCAGCTTACTTTTCAGACATAGATTGATTGCAGAAGCACATTTTGATTATTCTTGGGGTGGAGAGAGAAGAGGAAGGAGGAGATCTGGAGAACAAAAACATCACATTTTCTTTAATTAACAAAACCCACTAATTTTCTGATAGTAATTCACGCTAAATTCCTGCTGACAGTTTTTGATGTTTCCCATTCCAAACAACTGAAAGCAGTGAATTGAAGGGAGAAGAATGCAGCATCAAAGAGCAGGGCTGAAGCTGCATTAGGGGGACACATCTTGAAGTGCTAATACTTAGTCTGGGAGGGGGAGCAGGGAGGATTTATCTGTAAAACTTGAAATTCACTGCTTTTGGGTATCCTCAGGTGTGTGTGTGCACGTGTGTAATGATCTAATAACGTGGCATCAAGGGAAGAATGGGTATGTGGCTAAATTCTGAAAGCCTCCTGCAGATCTAGTTGCCTTTTTTCCAAGTGTATAACATACAAAAATATACACAATAAGCATTTGGACACTATCAATGACAGCCCTGTGCAGGATTAAAGTTCTTAAAGAAACTCGTTCTTGTCAGAAAGCTTTAACTTTAACAATTTCCAGGAAAGCTGTTAAAAAAAATAATTGCAATCTTTGATATTAAAAGCATGTTTCTATGAGGGTTGTAGTTGTGAGTGCTCATTTGTCTTTTTTTTTAATAAAAACTTCTTTTAACCACTAGTGACCATAACTGTTGTTGGAATTGGGGGCTAGAAAACAAGAGTAAAGCTGAAATCATTGGGAGAGAGAGCTAGAGAGCTTGAATTTGACAAAAATAGTTTCTTCTCTATTCCTCTCTCACTCTCTTGAGCTGCATCCTTCTCACAAAAACAACTCCACCCACTGTGGTAGAAAATGGCCATCTCTTGGTGTGTTCTTTGGAGGTCTTGTTTTGATAGTGCTACTGCTACTTTTGGGGTTTAGCATGGATAACCCTATCAGATTTTGTTAAGACATGGAAGCAATACAGAAGGACCCATGTATACTATTTAAAATACCCTTGTTAGCAGAGATTTAACAGGCATTTCATTCTCCACTGCTCATCACATTCACACATGTGGGATGGGCATTAACAGATTGAGCTACATCTTTTCATTTCAATTCTGCAGCAGTCTCTCTTTGTAGGAATATTTTATGTAGTAATAATTTCCTTCCTATTACAGACTTTCTAACTGTGTTAATGGCAGTAGTCTGGCCACGGAGACATTCGTGAGAACTACCTTTGCAGTGACATTTAAACAATTTATTTGATCTTGCTTTAGCATACCTGCTTATGCCTTTTTTCACTCTCTTGATGACCTCAGGAGAACTTTGTGTGTAACCATGGGTCTTTCAATCACCTCCAGCTTAACAAAGTGGGATGCAAATTTCTGCAAGATGTGGTTTCTGAAGGCTTTGGGATTTGCAGTGAGCCTGCTGGCAGGTGGGTGCCCCTGGACAGCACTGGCATGCCTAAGGAGCAGCTCCAAGGGCAGCTGGAGAAGGCAGAGTTCAACTGAGGATGCTCCCTTTGGTGGGGATGCAGTTCTTGGGTGAGCCCTCACTTACCCTGAGCTCCAGGTGCTATTACCAATATTTTTTTTTTCTTGGTGCATGACAGGGGCAAAGCAGAGCAAAGAAAGGTTGATGGCAAGGGGGCAAGAGGGCATTTCTCTAAATCTCACACATGTACTATGTGGAATTGATCATCTCAGCACCCTTTAGAGAAGCTGCAAGTTGAGATTTGTGGCTGAAATGTGCTACTGGTGTGGGAGTGCTCTTGGCTAAAAGCCTAAAATGAGGAATTTCTTTTTGGAGGGCATATCTTGTCCTGTGCCTGGTGCAGCTCCTCCTGTCCTGGACCATGTGTAAGAGTGCTCTTAGAAAGAGAATAATTTAAATAAAATTACCACTGCCACTGTAGCCTTTAACACTTCTATCAGATTCTATCAGCATCAAAAGCCCTGCCACAAAGTGGTGTTAGGAAATCATCCAAGCCAGAACCAGGGGAAGTGAAAGGCAAGAAATGAACTGAATTAACTGGCAAAAAAATTATATTTATCGGCTTGTTGATTTTTAGTATAATTCATGGAAATGAATTCTGTGAAATTGTCATTCCATGACAGCTGATTGGGTGGGAAAAACGTAGGATTGCTGCTGAATGCTTACATTGACAGGAACATTCCCATTTGCTAAAAATAAAACCCTTGGACAGTAACATCAGACAAATTTGTGTATGTGGGTTACCTGCTGTGTGATGTGCCCTATATGGGAAACACTTGGAGCACATGATTAGTCTCTTCAATTTCTGTTGGACTAAATTATATTTTAGGTTTGATTTGTTGAGGCATTTGGGTTTTGGGGGTTTTTTGGGGTTTGGGGTTTTTTTTGTTTATTTTGTTTGAGTGGGGTTTTTTGGTTTGTTTTTCTTTGGGGGGGGTTGGGTTTTTTGTTTGTTTGCTTGTTTTTGTTTGGTTTTTTGTTTTTTTGCTTGGTTTTTTGTTTGTTTTGGGGGGGTGTTTTTTGGGGTTTTTTGGTGCTTTTTTTTTTAAGACCAGAAGGCAAGCCTGCATATTTTAAGTTTGGCTTCCTTATAGCCATTTGTAGATTGAGGTGCTGGCTATCCCTCATGCCTTTCCATTTCCCCAGCTGAGTGGTGAAAAGCAAGTTCTGCCTCAGGAGTTGTGTGGAGAGCAGGCAGCTCTCCTGGCTGGGTGGTGGAGGTGGCCTCAGCATCAGTGTGTGCCCAGTGTGTGTCCCTGCACCCCTGAGCTGGGCTCCTTGCCTCCTGCAAACAGGAATGATCCCTGCATGTGTCACACTCTGTCCTCTGCAGGAGGGGAAAATTCCAAGGAATCATCAGTGCTCCTGACACTGTCAGCTTTGCTTTTCTGTGGTCAGACCAATTTAGTGTCTGGCTCTGATGCTTTCCCTCTGTGCTGCCTCTTCCACCCAGCTCAGACTCGCTGTCGGAATTGAGCACTCCAAGGATCAGACAAGGCAAAATCCAGCTCTCTGTCCCTGGGGTAAGGGAAATTATAGGGAGTTCAACTTTCTCAAGTGACAACATTTATTAGGCAGTCACTACAGATGTCTGGCTGTAGTCACAGATATCTTGGTATTTTCTGGGCACTTCCCCAGTAATAAAATCCCAAATCGCTCTTTACAGAAGATGCTGAAGCTTTTTGCAGTGATTCCTTCAAATGTAGAATTTCTTTAAAGATCTTTAATGGAAATTTGCAGCCAGGAGAAGCTAAGCCATGGATCCACTAAGAATTTTTGCAGCCATCCTTCCTCTTTTGCCTCCTCTGCCTGCCAGTGTGGGTCCAGCCCAAAACATACCCAGCCCACGTGGACATTGTAGGTGCTTCCCTGTGGGTTCAGTGCAAAGAGGACCTTAGCCATGTCTCTATCAAAAAGAAATAAAACAGAGTTGGAGATGGAGAGTGGGGGGAAAAGAGAGAGTCCTTTCCATTTATTTCTGTATTTCTTTGCATGAATTTTGTTTGGCTTTTATATTTTTTTAATTATTTTTTTTTTTTTTAGTTTTATTTGTTTGGGCAAGTTTCCTGCCATTTACCTTCGCATTTGCATTTCCTATTGATTGGCAATTTTTAAACTGTTTATTGTGCTCTTTTGTTTGGCTGTTCAAGAGCTAAAACAAAAGCCACCAGGCCCTGTGAGGGACACATTTGCATGCGGCGAGCGTTGCCCGAGGAAAAAGTAATTGCTAATGCATATTTATGTGGCACAAATTTGCCATTTGTTTATGCATAAAATTATCAATAGTGCAGGGCGGCCCAGCCGTAGAAAATGGTGACCTTTTTAGCTTAATAAAGAGAAATCAGCTGTTATTGTGAAGAGATCAGCCATTTATTCTGTGTTGAGGGACACTGTCAGGAAAATGGAGATTGGTGCTGGCAATATCATTAAATGGAAGGCCAGTGACCCTTTTGGTACAGTCTATTATACTTTATCTAATAGGGGATAAATGACTCTGCTTGGCAAATAGATTAAAAAAAAAAAAAAATAGAGAGGAGAAAAGAAAAAAGAGGGAAAAAACCCCCCAAAAAAGCAATAAAACCTACTGACTTTGCTCTCACAGCCTGCCACAGGAGCAGGTAGGTACTGAGGAGGTGGTCTTGCACAAGCCACCTGGTGTTTTTCAGGCACAGAAATTATTTGAAAAACAGCAAAGCAACCAAAAAAAAAAAAAAAAAAAAACCCAAAACCAAAAAACCCCATCCCTAAAACAACCCCCAAGCCCACTCTGTTTGGAATAGTTTGGACTGCTTAGGAGTGGGAAAAGCATCCAGAGCCAGCCCGTGATTCTTCCCAGGGCGTGTCAAAACCAGTGTTCTGAAGGGCCAGAATGTGGATTGGACTGCTGGCTTGTGAAATGAGAACTCAGCCTTTGAAATTAGGGCATTCTCTGAAGACAGCAGCTTTTCAAAAGCATTTGTGCTTTTTTTCTGTTATGCATTCTGTTTTTTAAGAGTGAAGAAGAATTTGCTGGATTCTGGAGATCTCACCTGCAGGAGCTGCAGCAGCAGAGTTTTCTCTATAACACCTGACTAATTCAGCTCAACCTTTAACAGGCAGATTTAAGACTGAAGAGTTAAAAACTAACAGCTGGAAGCTTCGAGGAGTTGTTGTGGAAATGAAAGTGGATGCACAAAACCTCATGTTTCCCTGTTTCTCTCCCTCTCTGTAATGCACAGCTGAGTGGGGTTTTTGCCACCAGGTGAAATGTGGCCAGCTGGGAGTCACAGTTGCTGGAAAATGTTGCATTTTCTGTGCTAAAGGTGTGCTGGGCTGGGGGTTTGATTTTTAAATTTTATTTTTATCCCTGAGAAATATCCAGCAGATAAAATTGCTAGAGTGACTTTGGGGCTTTGCTCTCTTTTCTTCCTAAAAATACAACCCAAGCTAATGCCATCATCAGAGAAAAGTCACCACAATGTTTGTCACTCTGTGTCACCTTCCTGGTGGCCTCAGTAAAAGTCAGGACAGGAACAATGGAACTTGCAGGCAGTGGAAGCTTTTTCAGGCAGGGCTGTGGGGAGGTGAAGGTGGGGAGGTCGTGGTCAGAGGCAGGACTTTGGTCTTAGGGCTGCTGCTGTGATTTCACCCCTATTAAAAATTGGGCAACATTTAAATAAGAATACTTTATTTAAATATAAATATAATACAAATTATGTATAATTATATTTACAATATAAATGTAATACAAATATAATGCAACAAATCAAAGTGACTGTAGGAGATATTACATTCTATATCCTGTATCACTTTCTCTCATGTTGTAAAAGTCTTTGTCAGGGCATGTGCTGCAGCTCAGGATTTTTATACCTCAGATTTTCTCTTGCTAGGATTTTTTGGAAAGGGTTAGTTTAATTCCTGTGCTTGGAGCTGTTGCCTGCCTCTGGAATGGTGCACTCCCAGTCCTCCCAAATAATGACTCCCAACCATGTTGCTGTAGAAACAAAAACATTGCAGGACTAGTTATGGAAAGAGACAGAGAGTCAAAGAAATAGTTTAAAAGCAGAATTTTTCTTAGGTCCATCCTCTGGAAACTGCAGTAAACATGGAAGTGAGTTTAACTGCAGAGCAGGACCCAGGTTATTTCACATGGCAGCAGGCCCTTCTGTGCTGGGTCTGCCTCTTCCCCAAGGCTGCAGCCAGGAACCATAATTTCAGCAGTCCCTGCTCATGTTTGGTGATGGCTTCATTACATTGTTAATAAACAGTGGAATTAGGTGGGGTTTTATCTTTAAAAACACTTTTTCATTTTTACTTCGACTAATTAACTAAAGTTTGCTAAGTCCAAGTAAATCTGATTTTTTTTTTCAAAGGATCTTTTTCCATATGGATATTTCCAGCTCTGCTCCTGAAAAAAGTCATCTCATTCCCATCCAAGCTTGTAGGCAGTTGTTAGCCTGAGTTTTGCTTTGTCTTTTCTAACAGTCATAAAAGAGCCCTTTTGAAGCTGCTTGACACCAGCTAGAAAGTTGTATGTAGAAAAAATAACCAGGAAGAAAATGCTAAAGTCTGTATGGGAATAAACTGGAGGTCACCAGCCTGTTCCTGTGGCTAGGCTGGAAGAGCAAAGTCAGTTGGTTTTATTGCTTTTGGGGGTTTTTTCCCTCTTTTTTCTTGTTTTCTCTCTAGTTTTTTGGGGTTAGTTAGTTGTAAACTAACCCAAATACAACTGAGATTCAAATTCAGGTGGTGGTGGTGATCATTAAAGTTACTGGGCTTGTCTTTTTTATTTTTGTACCTGTGCCTGCCCAGATTGTGGAAGATAACTTCTGACTGCAGAGAATTTAGAAATAAAAGCCTCTCCAAAAAGCTAGAAATATCTATGGTCATGGAAAATCATAATTTTTGTAAGAGTTTGTTAAGGAGGGAGACAGGACAAGGACAAGCAAGTATCACTGCTCAAAGCTGGTGGCAGCAAACCAGAGAATGAGCAAAAGGAGTGTTCCTTTTTCCTTGTGTTCTGCTGGAATGAGGAGGTGAGGGATAGCACTCAGGTCCAGGTTGCTGGGAAGGGCTGAAAGCATAGTGGGGAATATTCTGTAAGGGCTGAAAACATAATGGGGAATATTCTGTAAAGAATGGGGAATATTCTGTAAAGAAGTGTCACTTGTTCTGACTGTCCTGTGACCTGTTTTGTCCTGGGGTTTCACCCTCATTAGGGGTAAATTGAGTGGGGCTTGTTCTTTTCTCAGCTCGGGGTCAGTGCCTGCTGTGTTGATAATGTGTGGGTCAGGGAAGGAAGATAAAGGACTGGTTTTATATGATGATATTTAGTTAATGAATTTTTTTTTTTTTTTTTGATAACCAAGTAATAGGAGTGAAGCAGTGGGTGTATTTCAGTTCTTTGTGATGCTGGTGAACAGGTAGTCTGATAGGTCCCACAAAACTTGATTTATCTTGGTAGGATGAAATTTTGATAACTTATCTTCATTGAGGAATGGCTTTCCCCCCTCTTTCTTCAGCCCAGATTTTAGAGCTAGTTATCTTTCAAAGAGCAGAAATTCATGACTGAGGAAATTTCTATAGAAAATATATAGAGGGCACATTTCTGTTTGTTCATCTCAAAAATAATACAGGAAATTGAGGTTTGTCTTCACCAAGTTTGCCTGCATGCAGGGCTCAGCAGGGAGCCAGGGATGGTTGTCTTGAGCCTTCATGCAGCAGCCTGATCTTGGTGGGTCTTACCTGCTGCTGCTGCTTTTCCTGGAGCTCTCTGAGCTGTAGGGCTGGAAAAGCAGTTCTGCCAAGTTAAGCCAGTAGGAAAAAGCTCCTGGTTTTATACATTAAGGATGTCGATTGCACAGTTTGGTTGTGTGTGTGTTTTGTAGTTGAAAAATAAAAACAATTCCTGTTGGTATTCATACATATATTTCATCCTACAGACTGTTTAGGTTAGACCAGCTTGATAATGCTGCACTGTAATAAACCTTGGGGATGCCAAAGCTGGAAGGACAGCCACTCCCCATCTGGGATGAACTCTGTGTGAGCACAGGGTATCACAGCACCAGCTCAGACTTTTGCTAATTCCAGTTATGCATCCTCCCTGTGCAGCCCTGGTGCCCCTTTCTGCTGCATTTCCCCCTCCCTGCTGAAGGCTTGGGGTGACCCACACCCCAGACAGCAGCCACGGCTGCAGGAGTGCCCAGAGAGCTGTGAGCCCTCCTGAGCTGGGGAGGTGCAGGGGCTTTGGGCAGCCCCTGAGGCCTGGGTTGTTCTGGGGGGATGCCACTCTGTCCCCCCTGCAGGAAGCTCAGGGGCAGCTCAGGAACCTCAGGTCAGTGTGTAAGTCGTGAGTAAGTGTGTGAGCAGCCCAGCTACTCAGAGAGTTGGCTGAGAGCAGGAGCAGATGCAGAGGAGCCCTTGCTCCCAGCCCTGGTGCTGCCAGCTGTGCAGGCATGTCAGACCCTCTGCACTTGAGCTGCTCAAACACTCCAGAGAAACAGGAATATGGAGTCACAGCTGTCTCCTAGCTGGCTCTTGCTATTGATTTATCATCATAAGAGGTGCTTCTTTAGTTCTAATAATGTCTACTTTTTTTCTTTTGCCATTCCATATTTCTATGGCAGCTTTCCCACGTGGTATATGTTGGGTCACACATTAATTTACACCAGCCTCTGTTCTGCAAAAAAGAGTTCATGAACTAAATAAAAAGGAGTGGGGAGGGGGATGTCTAGCAGAGCCCAGGCTTTTGTTTCATGTTTTGGATGCATTTTCTTTTTAAAATAAAATTGTTGATATGCATTTGCTTTTATTTTTCTAGCCTTCCTCTTGCTGATGCCCGGGTTCCTGTTTGATCCTGTTTACAAGCTTCCCAAGACTGAAAACAACCCCAGCTCCTCTGCACTGGGTAGGAAAACAAAGCCCTGTAAAGACACAGTGCAATTATTCTGGCAGTAAGGAAGAGTGGTGTGAAGGAAGAGCACGGGGAGGAAAAGGAGAAGGTTACTAGGTTACCACCAAAGGCATTAGTGTGCTCAGTTCTCTCACCCACTCTGGGCTGGGGAGGAGGGGAGCAGTGGGCAGGCCAGCCAGGAAATCGGCATTCTCCAGGGTGTGTGCTCTCACTGTCAGGATTTTAAATTTCTCTGTACTTTCTGTTACTCATTCAGGCTGTTTTGCAGTTCAATCTATTCAAAACACTCAACAAGATAACTATGGAAGAGCTGCGGGGTTGGATTGTTGCTTTGTTTTGTTGGGTTTGTTTGGTTTTGTTGGGTTTTTGGTGGATATATTGCAATATTTTAGTAATGTCGCTACACCACTAAAATAGAAACATCTACATCTACTAAATAGAAATATCTACACTACTAAATAGAAATATCCACATCCCAAGCACTAAAGTTTTACAAATATGGTGTTTCTTGTCATTAGGGAGACTGGATGGGGAAGAACCTGGTTAAATGCTGTTGACCTGGCAGGAGGCTCAGCTGCAGAAAATCCCACCAGTTCTTGTGTCTTGTTGATCCTGATGCCAAAATGATGTTTATTTTACATATTCTTCACATATATTCCTAGCTCTGTAGACTGCTGTTATCCAGTCAGAGAGGCTCCTACCTTCAGCACTTTTCCTCTTAGACACTCACACTGCTGAGGGCCTGTTCTTGCCTTGCTTCTTGTGGGAACCAAGGGCAGAACACCTTCCCAAGAGCTTTCTGATGTAACAGGACACAACCAGCAAGCAGGGGGGCTTCAGAGGGCTTGTACCAAGAAGGAGAATGATTCCATTCCCTGTCTTTCTCACTGAAGATTCCTGTCAATTAGGCTTCTTTGCTAAACTCATAAAATGTGCTCGCCCTCTGTCACCAGGGCATTTGGACACAATTCTGGCATTTGACACACCTGTTTTGGGGTGTTGTGCACCTGGAGGGACCCTTCATCCAAAACTGCATTTTGTCACCTCACCCTGCTTGGCTTTTGAGTTGGGGGCTGGAGAGGCAGCAATCCTGAAGCAGTTTTTGTGCTTAGTCTGATTTCCACGAGGAGTAAATGCTGGCAGAATGAGGGTTTCAAATACAAGTTTCAAAGGGTTTGAGGGTTTCAAAGACAAGCACTTCCTGCAGGAGCCTTGTTTGTACCCTTGTCATTGTGGGCTTGGGAGTGGAGCTGAGGCTGGCACTGCTGGGTGTGATGGTTTGCCATGGGCTGGGTGGCACCTGCCTGTGACCAGGGTGCTCTCTTGTTCCTTGTACCATCAGTGGCAGCTGCTGAAACATCAGGGTTAGAAACACAGCCCTGGTGACAGGTGACACATCCACTTTTCCTGGGTGGAAATGAGAAGCTGTGCAGCTGAGATTCCAGGCCTGACTGAGCTCAAACCCAGAGACAGCCTGCTCGATTTCAGCAGGGTTTTGTCCACATGCAGAGGGCTGTCTTACTGTTGTTTCTCAGAAGAAAAAAAAATTCTAATTAAATTGGAATGCAGTATTATGTGAATGATTGATAATATTATGGTGTAAATCGATGTTTTTCTGCTTGCTGGTGAGGCCTTGGACACACATCTGAGATGACAGCCTAAGTCATGGTATTTTAACATGATTGATTCAGATCTGGAGAAGTTGTACCATTCACTTATATCTTGCTAAATGCCAGAAGTCAGTTGTGACATTCTCATCTTCTCCTCTTCTAAATAAGCTTATCAGAGAAGAAATCACTAATTTGCCAGGCAGCGCTTAATAATCAAGGAAGTGAAACTTCTATTATACAGAAAAAAAAAATGTATTTTGCTGAGTTGCTGAATGCTTTTTAAATAATAAGAGCTTGCTATGTACTGAGCAATAATTTTTTTACAATTATTTTTATTTTTTGAAGGCCTCATTCTGAGAGGGGTCACTGGCCTTTGAGAATTGAGCCACTTTGTTGACAAATCTGTCTTCTAAATTGAACAGCATTAATTAGAACTTTATGCTGCAGATTCTTACTTTTGAATGTGGGCGGTGGTATCAACAAAAATGTCTAATGAATTTGAAGCTGATTTTCAAAGGTCTGCCACCTGTAGATAAAAATGTCATTACTGCACATGGCAATCATCAAGGTCAGAGGCTGTGATAGGATCCATTGCCCTCTGGAAATCAAAACACTTCCTGTAAAGAAAGAGAGGCACTGATTTCTCTGGCTGTGTTCTGGAGGATGTGTCTGCATGCTCAGCTGTATTGATACACTGTAAGCTACAGGAGAAAAGACACTCCAGTTATGTGAGCCCCAAATTTCCCATCATTTCCTCTGCAGGCCTTCAAAGCTCTTGCTATTTCTGTGTGTGTCAAGGAACTTTATTTTTTAATCTAATGATATAGATGGCTAAAAATATTCAGGTGTCTGAGACAGCAGCAAAACATCTCGGAGCCACCCTACAAAAATAAACCAGTTTTGTGTGTGCAGGATGGAGAAACAAGTGTACAGGAGCAGACTCCAGCTCCAGGCTTTTTTCAGGGGCATTTGCAATAGGGGAGGGGAGAAACTACCCAGCAACTATCATTGTAAAAATTATGAGGAGCACTTTGATGGTCCTTTGTGAAGTCATTTCACTAAACAGGGGCCAAAGCAAAAGCCTGAAAGGCAACTTGGAGTTGGATTTTCAGAGCCCCAGCCCCTCTCTGCTGTCTCAGTGGAGGCAGTGCCTGGGCACACAGAAATGCTGAGAAAGGCTGAAGGGAAAGGAAGGACACGAAGGGAGGATTTTCTGTTTTCATGTGAGCACTTGAAGCCCAAGCAAGTGAAGGAGCAGCAGTTTTAGCTAAGCTAATGTAATAGAAAGCCATTGCACCCAAACTGTCTCAGCAGAACTTCCTGCATAATTAGATTGTAAATCTTCTCAACTGAGGAAGTTTTGCCCAGGGTCAGATTGTCTAAGTAATAATCCATTCTACATAAATTAGAAGATTTGAACTGCTGGGATACATTATTACATTAGTTTTGGGTTTTTATTCCTAATATAACTAAGGAGAACAAATGCAACAATTCTTTTCTTTTAATTACCTTGTGTCTCTTTAGCTTTTGTTTACCTCAGTGGCCTTTGCTGTAGGTTTAGGGATTTCTCCTGAGCAATGATGATGAAGTTGTTATATAGGCAGATTAATACATTTTTAATGCACTGCAGAAAGTGATGCCACATAATCCTTTGGCCAAGTGATATCACTTCTTCAGTGAAGAATTTAGTCAGAGATGCTGCTGCTCTTTCAGTGCTGTTGGAGTTTTATCTTCCACTATGACCCCCTTTTCAGCAAAGAACAGAAATTCATCTCTGGGGTAAAATTATTGGGTGAAAAATTACTAATAACTGCTTTTAACCAGGTGGGGGTTTGAGTTAATAGTTCAGTTATTTTCTTTGAGAAAAGGAAGATTATGGGTACTTCACATGCACATACAGCTATGTGGAAAAGGGATGGGGTAAATCCTGATGTTCTTATTCAGGCCATGGAAATGTCAGTGTTTGATCTGCTTGAAGAAAGCCACGTTTGCAGTACAGCACAGCTGAACTGATGTGGCTTGGACTTCTCTTTGGGTGGTTGGGGGTGCTTGGTGGTGTTGGGTTTTTGGTGCTTTTGTACATTTGACCTTCATTATAAAATGGAGAAGTAGCCAGCTGCTCAGGAGAGCCTTTTGGAAGTAAAACACCTTTGGGGCTGAATTCTCTTCTTACTGAAAATTCATATTATACATAATGATGGTTATTTTTTTTAAGACAAGAAGGAAACTATCTGGGGTGACAGGTACTGCACTGGAAGCCAGAATTTTTTTATTTTTTAATTTTTTTAAAAATTTTTTTATTTTTTTATTTTTTATTTTTAATTTTTTTTTATTTTTTTACTTCTGCTTAAAATTCCAACTTGCTCTCATTGCTGCTATTATAATCCTTATAAAATTAGTTCTACATGTTTAAGATTTCCATTATTATTGGAAAGTGAGTGTGGCTGTGTTTCCCTTTTTTTTTTTTTTTTTTTTTTTTTAATTTTGTCCTCAGGAGCATCAGATCTAAAGAAAATCAGAACTCAGACCTCAAGACTACTTTTGAGGCAGAAATAATCCAACCATTATTTCTGGTGTAAAAGGTTTGTGAATAGCATCATTTGCCTAGAAGCTGTTTTCCAACCTAATAACTCCTGGAATAATGACTTAAAACTGTTTCCAAGAGGATTAAGGCCCATATAACTGTTAGGAAGTATAAGTTTCTGAAAAAGCTTCTTTCTGATTGGTGAAGAGGTGAGTTCTGATTTGGGTTAAAGCTGCTTGCTTAGGAGAATCAGTTTCAATCTCTCTGAAGTCAGAAGTGTTGAAGTAATCCCCTAGAGAGGGATTGTCTGAGGGTTTGTTTCCCTTTTCTTTATGTATGTAATATATATGTGTATGTATAAATATATATTTATTGCCATAATGACCTGGGAGATGGTCATTTAAAGAGGTTTTTGATCCCTTTGGGAGGGGCTTTTTAATCTTCTGCCTTAGTGTGCCTTGAGCAAAAGCTGTTCAGAGTGGGCTGAGATGGCAGCTGAGCACTTGGCTTGCTGGTGAACCACCACTTGAGCACTCTCCATGGGAGAGGCTGAGAGCAGAATTTATTATCTGTGGGGACGTTGTGCTTTCAGGGTTGTGTGCCTGTTGGGTGTTCTGTGCTCCTGTTAATTGCTTTTCAGCCAGTGTGGCCTGGAGAGGGGAGGGAGGAGAAGGCAGGGGCTGGGATGATTTGGGAATAGCCCAGGTACAGGGGTCATCCTGCATTAGAGGAGAGCATGGCCTTGCAGCTGAATCTGTTTGGTAAAGAGCTGCTTGCTGAGTTGTGCTTCAGAACTGGCCAAACTTCCCAGGCGTGCCTCAAAATGCCCTGGGGAGCACAGGGAGCACAGGGAGCACCTGAATTCCCACTGAAGTGGCTCCCAGCCACCTCTTGTTTCCTCCAGCTAGCCAGAGCTCCTGGCTGAGTCACAGAAATGTCTCAGCAGATCCCACTGAAAGCCTGAACTGCCCGTGGGCTCAGCCAGCTCCACCCTGGGTGCCTTCCCTGCCAGCAGCTGGGCTGGTTTATCCCCAGCTGTCCCCAAAGCACACTCCTGTGACAAGGTGGAATGAACCTCTGCTGCTAGCCAAGGAAAACAGAATGGCTTTATTTGCTGGAGGGATCAGTACCACTGGCCATTCAGAAATCTGTAATAATGTGGGTGTGCTGTGCTCACGTTGACCTTT